>NW_005871179.1:872557-900970 GCF_000147115.1 Myotis lucifugus
CCTGTCCAGAGCTCTCTGTGCTGCTCACCTGCCCAAAGTGACTGGGGCTGGGCGGAAGCCAGGCATCCTGCCCTGCCCAAACCTGGCCGATCCGCCCCTGTGCGAGCTGCCGCCCCGCCGGGAAGGGTCACGGATCCAGGTCCCGGGACCACGGACAGCCTCAAGCGCTGCCCCCCGCCCCCCAGGACATGGATCCGGGTCCCAGACCGCGGACAGCCTCAAGCACTGCCCCCCGCCCGGCAGGGTCACAGATCTGGGTCCCGGACCGCGGACAGCCTTGCCCGCTGCCGCCCGCCTTCAGTATGCAAATTAGCCGCCATTTTGTTGCTTCAGGGTGGGGGTCCCGCTTGGGTGCCTGGCCAGCCTGGATGAGGGGATGATGGCTGTTTGCAGCTGGTCACACCCCCTTCAGGGTGGGGGTCCCCACTGGGGTGCCTGGCCAGTCTGGGTGAGGGGCTGAGGGCCATTTTCAGGCTGGCGGGCGACTGAAGCTCCCAACCTCTCCTTTTTTTCTTTTTCTTTTTTTTTTATTCTGGGATTTATTTACCTTCTATGGCTGTCACTGGAGCTGAGAGCCAGCTTTAGCTCTGAGGCTCGGCTCCAGCTCTGAGACCTCGGCTGCTGAAAGCAGGTACTGGGTTTGTTTGGGTTCTATAATTGAAACACTGTTGCAGTCCTGCTGGCTGAAGCCCGGCTGGCTGAAAGCAGGTTTCTGGAGTTTGTTTAGCTTCTATAATTGCAACATAGTTTCTTAGAATGCAGCTCAGAGGCCGGCAACGGCAGGCGGGGAACGTTGGCTTCCTCCATCACTGGAGCAAACAATCCTCCTGTTCGCTTCAGCTGCCTGGCTGCCGGCCGCCATCTTGGTTGGCAGTTAATTTGCATATCCTGCTGATTAGCCGATGAGAAGGGTGTCGGGGTTATGGTCAATTTGCATGTTTCTCTTTTTTAGATAGGATATATAGATGGCCAGTGCACGTGATGGCAGCTCCTGCGTTGAGTGTGTGCCCCCTGATGGTCAGTGCACATCATAGCTACCAGTCAGAAGGACAGACACTTACCCTTTTATATATATAGATTATATAAACTAGTGAGCCTCATTATAGTATTTTTTTAAAGCTAAATTTAGACTTTAAAAAATAAAAATTTTATAACAAAGATTATAAAAAGTTTTTTAAAGTAAACAAAACAAAGCAAAAAACCTCAATTATAAAAACAAAATTAAAAAATCCCTGCTGATAAATGTAAAATATAAGATTTAGTTGACTTTAAGAAACAAACACACACACACACACCCTCCACGAGGTTGTAAAACAACGTATGGAAGTTCCTGATCCTGGCAATACAGAGTTTTGTAAACTACTGGAATTAATCAAGACTTATAGAACAAAGGAACAAAAATAAAAGTTAATCTACTGCTTACTCTTCGTCTGGGCTGGGGGAAGCCATCTCTGTGTCGTCGTCTTGTTCGGGAACGTGCCTGGATTCCCTGCCCTTTATTCAATGGGTCAAAGGATTCTATAAGAACCAGCAGAAAGCATAATGTAAGATAAATAACTCACAGACTTAAAGACTAAGACTAAGAAAGAAAATAGCAGATAATAATCACTATATTCATTATTTTATTTGTGATAACATAAAAATTTGACATATATACTTAAGAGAAATAAAGGATATTGCATTTAAATTAGGAGTTCATAGACAATCAAGAAAACCACCTTTATGGTTACTGTGGGAAAGCTTAAAAACACACACAAATTAACTTCTTGTAAGAACATGGTACAAATTAACACCTTCAAAGGCAATGACCACGTGTGCGCTAGATTATTATCACACATAATTGCTTCATAATGTCAATTTGGTGTTGTACCAATCTTCTAAAATAAAAGACTTTCAGTGGAAAAGTTACATTGCACAAACCTGATGGAAAGTCTGCTTCCAGATCCTGTTCAGTTTCCCCTTTTGAGAACTGCTTCAATTCTGAATCGGCCTCTTGCACGGCATTTGACTTTAAGGCATAATGATTCAACTCTTCCTCCCAGCTATGTGGAGTAGATACTGCCTCTGATTCCAGGTCACCACTGTATGTGCTTCCTTGGTCTGAGATAGTCAGAAAACACAGCTTCAAAATAAGATAGACTGATAACATAGCCAGAAACCTTCCTGAAACCCCTAAATACCAAAAACAGATATGGTTGAGGAACAATTACCCAGGTACAATGAAGTAACTTATTTACCAGTCTCACAGAACTGGATTCATATTCTTGGTATATAGTTTAAAGCTTTATCTCAATCCTTAAAATCAATATTTGAGGGGGAAAAACAAAACAATATTTGAGGTAGCTTTTATTATTCTCATTACAAATTAGCACACAATCATAGATACCCAGTACTTCTAAAATAGCAAAAATTTCAAATATTTAATCCGAGGATGCTAATATTTTATGGGTTTGTATTATTAACAGGACAGTACATAATTCTAAGATCCAAAATATATTTACAATTACAAACCTTTTTCAAATATCTTAGTGTCTAGAAAGAGCTCTTGTTCAGAAGTTTGGGATCCTAAAGAAAAAGAAAAGCACATAATAAATAATTTATATGTACACACGAATCAAACTGCATCAAAATAAAATGACGGTACTACATACATGAATCACAAGAGAGAGTTCTAAGGAAATAGCCTTCATATGCAGAAAATGTTTCATTAATAAAAGTAGGCATGAGTAGTAAATGAAGTTAAATTATGACTTATAACAGCAGTTAAACTTTTAGGTAGCAGTATGAAAGAAGTCATGACAAGAGACACCTTTATTTTGCATTTTGCTCTCGTGTGCTACCTGAAATTCTTCCCCACCACGACACACACACACACACACACAACATATTCACAGATTGACAAATCTGTTTAAATTCCTTTCTACCTCTAAAATATATGCTATAACACTGCATTGGAAAACCAATAGAATTAGAACATAAGTTACATGAGCAGCCTACACATGGAACTAAACAGAACACAGTTCTATCAATTATAAACTACTTTAAAAGTAAGAAGCTAGCCCTGGCCGGTGTGGTTCAGTTGGTAGAATATCATCTCATGCACCAAAAGGTTGGTAGTTTGATTCCAAGTCAACGCACATGCCCAGGTTTCAGGCTTGATCCCCGGTAGGGGCATACAGGAGGCAGCCAATCAATATTTCTCTTTCACATTGATGTTTCTTTCTCTTCCTCTCCCTTCCTCTCTTTCTAAAATCAATAAAACATATTTTTTTAAAAATAAAAGGAGCTTAAGGATTCAAAGTAGTAAAAACTATTTTTTTAAAGACCCAGGAAAATTACTTCTTTTCCTGAAATCAAAGATAAGTTATCCAGATCCCTTCAGTTGAAATTCATTTTTCCCTCCTTTATGTTTTTAAACTATTTTATTTTACTTACACTATAGTGATTACAACTATCTGTCTTGAAGCTTAGTTTTGAAAGTTCTTCTGTCTCACTCCAATTGTAGGCTAAGGCAAAGTCACTATATTTGTACAGAGGAAGCACTTGATAAATGTTAACTGTTAACATGAATGTAGAAGCCAATTTAAATTGAGGTTTACCATCAGGAATTGCTTGAACTTCAAAAGTAAATATAATATCAGAAAGTTACAAGATAAGCATAGGGACAATATTCTCAGACATTAAAATTCATATATAAATGGGTCAGAATTATGAGACCATACACTAAAGAAAAAATGAGACCAGAAACACTGGAATTAACAAATATGCTTTTTACTCATCACTCAGAACATATATGCCTTAAAAACTTACTGGCAACACAACAGAAAACTTAACAGTTTTTCAAATGCTACAGTGTTCAAAAATTATCTAGCATTTGTTATGTAAAATCAAATCCCAGTTAGCTTTGTAAAAACTGTCACTGAAAAAAAAAACTTGTCAGGAAAGAATGATTTTTTGGCTCATCAGTGATATATTAAAAGGCCTTTGTGAAAATTCACTGATATATTTCAACTATCTTATACACCATTTTATCTCTCTCTTCTTATCACTATACTAGTGGCTGGTGCACAGATTCGTGCACATTGAAAGGAAATTAATTAGAATAAATATTTTAATATCTTAATAAATATTTTAATAAATAAGTACTTGTCGATGACTGTTCTTCAGACATTTTCTGTCGACGACGCCGGCTTCTTTCAGCTTCAGCAGTACGTTGTGCCAATAGTTGTTCTTCAGACATATTCTGTCGATGACGTCGCTTTCTTTCAGCATCAGGGATACGTTGTGCCAATTGTTGTTCTTCAGACATATTCTGTCGACGACACCGGCTTCTTTCGGCTTCAGAGGTACGTTGTGGCAATAGTTGGTCTTCAGACATATACTGTTGACGATGCCGTTTTCTTTCGGCTTCAGAATGTCAACAAAAACAACCAAATTTACGATCGACAATGACAGATCAAAACACACGTGTGCGATTGGTGCCAGCGAGAGCTTATATGTATCGTGTATGCGTGAGTTAACTTAGCCTTTTATATCTAAACTAGAGGCCCAGTGCACAGATTCGTGCACTGGTGGGGTACTTCAGCCTGGTCTGAGGAGATCGGGTGGAAACCAGCTCTCCGACACCCCCGAGGGGTCCCAGATTGCGAGAGGGCCCAGGCCAGCCCGAGTGACCCCACTGGTGCACAATAGGGGCAGGGGAGAGACCATGGGAGGTTGTCCAGCCGGGAGGAACCAAGAGAGGGCTCCAGGGAGTGTCCAGCCCATCTCACCCAGTCCTGAATGGCCAGACCCCAGCAGCAGGCTAAGCTACCAGTTGAAGGTTAATGTGCATCATAGAAATGGGTCAAACAGTCGGAGAGACAATTAGCATATTAGGCTTTTATATATTAAAGGCTAATGTGCTAAGTGTCTGTCCAGGTAATGTCATTTAGCAACGCCCGACTTCCTCTCCCTAGCAACAACTAGCCTCCTTGCAGTTTCTTCAGCCCAGGAACCCGACTTGCTTTATAGCTAGGTACAAACATTTCACACTTTAACCAAATGTCTGTGAAGCGTTTTCACGTGCCTCATCTCATCTGATCCTCACAGAAGTCCCTGGAGTAGGTAGATAGGAGACTCAGTGGAATCCCATTTTCTTTTCATTAGCTGGAAAACAGAGATTTAGAAAGCTTAGAAACTTGACCCAACTGAAAAGAAGTGAGAAATGCTGGACCTTGAAAATAATTTCAGGTTTTCTCCCTGCGTAGTATATCGTCAAACACTGCTGCAGTTAAATATTTTACCCTTTATTCTCCCTGTGTGATCTACAATAATAATCTCCTTCATGTTGATATTTACTGCTGTGTTACTGACAATTACCTGAAAGAGAAGTTGGGGTGCTTCACTGGGCTGGTAAAAGTTTAGCTAAATCAGAAAGCAGGTCTAATTAAGCAAGTTTATTCTATATCTATAAAAGGCTAAGTTTACTTGTGCACGCGCGATACATATAAAGCTCTTGCTGGTGGCAATCGTACGTGTGTGTTTTGATCTTGTTATTGTCGATCATAAATTTGGTTGACACTTCTATTATAGAGAAAGGGTGAACAGAGATATTAAAATATTTCTTCTAATTAATTTCCTTTCAATGTGCATTAATCCGTGCACAGGCCATTAGTATATAGATAAAACTGTTATTATTGTAGATTATGCAGATCTACAATAGAGGGCAAAATATTTAACTGTAGCAGTGTTTGACTATATTCTGAGCAGTGAGAAAACCTGAAGTCAGTTTCAAGTTCTACCATTTCTTACTTCTTCTCAGGTCAAGTTTCTAAACTTTCTAAATCTCCTTTTTCCGGCTAATGAAAAGAAACTAGGATTCTACCGAGTCTCCTATCTACCTACTCCAGGAATTCTGTGAGGATCAGATGAGATGAGGCACGGGAAAACGCTTCACAAACATTTGGTTAAAGTGTGAAATGTTTGCACCTGGCTATAAAGCAAGTTGGGTTCCTGGGCTGAAGAAACTGCAAAGAGGCTAGTCATTGCTAGGGAAAGGAAGCCGGGCGTTATACGTGACGTCATTACCCAACGTCCACAGCAACCGTTTCTGGGCTGGGCTGGGCTGGGCTGAGCTGGACTGTGGGCCACATTTTACACCATGGGGTCTTGGCAGCGTTGGCTGCGATTCGGTGGGGTGTCGCTCCGGAGGGGTGGCAGAGCCTGTGTCCCACTTGGGGAAAGCAGAGTGTTGGTTTGTCGGTGCCAGGTCCGTGGTGTCATTTATTTTTATTTATTTTTTTAATATATTTTTATTGATTTCAGAGAGAAAGGGAGAGGAAGAGAGAGATAGAAACATCAATGATGAGAGGAAATCATTAATTGGATGCCTCCTGCACATTGCACCGAGCCCGCAACCAAGGCATGTGCTCTTGACTGGAATAGAACCTGGGACTCTTCGGTCCGCAGGCTGATGCTCTATCCACTGAGCCAAACCAGCTAGGGAGCCGTTTATTTTTAATTGGCCAGTGCACATCATGGCAGCTCCTGCGTTGATCGTCTGCCCCTTATTTTTAAGTGGTCAGTGCGCATCATAGCTACTGGTTGGAGGGAAGGATGGACACTTAGCCTTTTTTATATATAGATCACTTCTTATATCCAAAACCCAGGAGCTGCTAATTAAGGCTAAAAACCTTTCAGGAGTCTATATTACTGAGTTCTGGTTAATATCACATATCATTTGCTTTGGAGTCAGATCTGGATTCAACTTTTGTTTCATTTATTTCCTGACTGTGTAACCTGGGCAAGTAAAATATCCTATTTTCAACTGAGGAATCTGAAGTAAACAGCAACTCCCCAATAGAGCTGTTGTGAGATTAAACGGGGTGACGTACATAGTGAATGTGGGACAATGCCTAGACTATGGTAAGCATATAAATGTTAACTATTGTTATCATTATTCTACACCCAGAATGAGATTTATCAATCAATTACTTGAGCCAATAGTTTTCCATTCTGCTACTAACATGCTAGTTATTACACAACTAGAGGCCTGGTGCACGAATTCCTGCACAGGTAGGGTCCGGCTGGCTGCCCTGGCCTTGATCGGGGTGGGCCGCGGGGGGAGGGAGGGAAGAAGGGAGAGGGGACACGGGAGGTAGGCCACCGGCCTCACTCTCATCGGGCTGGTTGGCCGGCCACAGTGCATGTCATAGGAACCGGTCATTCCAGTCGCTTGGCTTTTATACATATAGGTAGGAATTCTTATCTGAGGACCATGATTTCAATACAGGGATAAAATCAGAAAATGATCATGAAACTCAGATTTATGGTTTCCTGGAATCATTAACACTAAAAACTGCATTGAATATCAGCACTTAGTTTCCTTCATTAAAAAGTGAGAACTTTCAGAGATATCAACAAGGTTAACAAACCCACAGACTTGGTATTTAAACACAATAAAGCGTTTAGAAACACCTTGACTGCCACATCTCTAAAATTACTTGTTACAGGAAAATGTGTAGGGGTATTTTTTTCTTTCTTTACTTTAAAATTATACCAACCTCCCTGAGATAGAGTCTTCTTCTCTTCATCTTCTACAATCATTTCTGCCATCTCAAGGAGATCGGCTTCAAATGGATGTGAAGGAAGCTTTTCATTAAGGTCTTCAATACTCTCAGTGGCTTTATCTTCATTATCCGTCGAGGATGGAATAAGCATAGGGACAGGCATCTAAAAGACCAAGGATGGACTGAAGAGTTTCTTGAGCAACAGGTTCATCATCAAAGCTATTATTTGTGAGATCATATAAGTATTAAAATAATAAACAAATTCAAGATATTTTTCTATTGCTGATAATTAAAGTACTATTGCTGGGTGTTTTTTTTTATAAGAATACAGCCATTTAAATCAAAATTTAGTAAGACCTTTTCTGCAAACTCAACAAAATGTGTGTCTGAATACTCCAAATGGATAATTATCTAACACACCTTTGTTTTGCTTTTGATTGTATTTCTTGCTTAATATTCTCACACAACTGTTTCCCTTAAAAATTCAATACTGAGAAAAACTACATTTCTAGTAACAAAATCAATACCTTTTTCTTTAATAAAAAGTAAGAATCATATAAATCACATTCATCTTTTCAACCTTTCTAGAATCTAGTGTTCTGACACAAACACAATTTCTGATCTTTTTCTGAGATTTATGGCTTTGTCGAATCATTAACACTAAAAACTGTATTAAATATCAGTATTTAGTTGTATGAAACAATATAAAAAAGCTACCTTATAGCCTTCTCTGACACGGTAAGGTACAAATAGAAGCAGTCCTTTATATACTCCACATTAAATAATACGGTCATACAATATTAGCTAACCAGAGTCAGGTGTGTTTTACCAACAAGTGAAAAGCTTTTTATGGAATTGTTAAAATTTTATTAGAGGAAAATGTGTACTAACTTAATCGTAGCATCTATATGATTACTCACTGGAACTGGAATTCCAAATGGGACTGGTGCATACTGAGTATACAGATGAAGAGGTATGGGCACAAACACTGGTACAGGAACTGGCACCATAATGACCTGGGATGGGCTTAGCGTGTCTTCTGATGAAAAAAAGCACAAAAACAAAAAGGGTTAGAAACATTTTAATAAATATTTAATAAATATTTTTTTAAAGCATGTAGAGATTTATAGTTCAAGAGAAATATAATCTGTAATACTAAGAGTTCATAAAAAGGAGAAATGCCCTAGCTGGTTTGGCTCAATGGATAGAGTGTTGGCATGCAGACTGAAGGGTCCCAGGTTCAATTCCAGTCAAGGGCACATGCCCAGATTGTGGGTTCGATACCCAGTGTGGAGAGTGCAGGTGAAGCACAGTAACCTCAATCTTGGGTAGAAACTGCTATTTAAATTTTAACCCAGCTATTCTGGCTTCTGTAAACATTTGCTTGCTTAAATAACAGGGTAGTTACCTCAGTTTCCAGATTGAGACCTGGAAACTCACATAAATCACCCCATTATGTTGCCAGCCCATATCACAAAGGTTATTCTTCTGTGCCTGAGGACCAGAACCACAAAAGATTGCTTCCCGTTGCCTCAGTGGCTCCAGGAATTGGGACTGTAGATGACCTTTAGAGATTATTAACTTTGCTCAATTCTGCTTCTGTACAATGTGCTTCCGCAAGATAGCTCCACATTCCAACTTCTAGCAGGATGTGGCTTTTGTCTTTATAAGCTTGCTACTGTAGTCACTCGGGGCTGCAAGATTTGGAGAGCTAATGCCCCCTCGTAGCCGCTGGCTTTTGAATAAATGACTCCTTAATTCGACTTCTTGAGTGGGGTGTCCTTTGTGTGATTCGCGGGGTACATTACAACACAGGAGGCAGCCAATAAATGAATCACTCTCATTATTGATATTTCTATCTTTCTCCCTCTCCCTTCCTCTCCGAAATCAATAAAAATATATTCTAAAAAAAAAAAAAGGAGAAATAACTAAAGTAGCAAAGAAAAGTTTGAGTATAGCACTAACAAAAAAGAGCAATACAATGATTATCAAGGATACAAAGATAAAATTAATGAAAGATATAATATGGATGAATAAAGGGAAGGATGGGAACAGTGATCACAGATGAGGGGTATGGAAAGCTGTTAACACGAGTAAGTAGATTATGTTACAGAGCAGACTGAATAAGTAGAATGACCATTTTTGTGAAATCATTTCTAGTAGTAGTGGGGAGCAATTACAGATCCTTTAATACAAAGTAATGTGACAAAAATAGCATTAAAGAGATTAATTTGGCTGCCAGCAATGCACAGAATAAAATTACATAAAGTTTAAATGTAGGAGACAATTACAATATGTACAGCTAACATGATGAAGGCCTGAATTAGGGTGACAATACCACCTACAAAAAACATATATATCTATATCTATATCTATATCTATATCTATATCTATATCTATATCTATACCTATATCTATACCTATAGATATCTAGGTATAGATATATAGATATAGATATATGACTAGAGGCCCTGTGCACCTTTTGTGCACGGGTAGATCCCTAGGCCTGGCCGGTGATCAGGGCCAATCAGGGCCTTCCAGCTGCTGGCCAGGGCCTTTCTTCCAGCTGCCGGCTGCCAACTGGGGCCTTCCTTTGTTCCGCACCACCCCCTCATGGTCAGTGCATGTCATAGTGAGCGATCGAACTCCTGGTCTCCCGAACTCTTGTATGTTAGCCTTTTATACGTATACATATGCTAAAGTATTACAAAGATGAAACAGACCTTGGAAACTAACTTAAATATGAGCAGGGAAAAGTGGGAAGGATGGAGGATTCATTTAATTATTTGATAAGTATTTAAAGAGTCCTTTCTTTGTGCCAGAAAAATATACTAGATAACTATAAAATCATTAATGTAGGATAAAAATCATGCTATTCACAAAAAGTGAAAAGCTGCCAATTCAACTAGGGTTAGAAGTAGGAAATAATACAGGATCAGCTTTATCATGGTGCAGTGGATGTAAAAAGAGTTACCAGAATAGAGATGTCTGATAACCAAGGTACATAATACAAAATAAGTATCCTATATAATAGAGATAATATGCAAATTAACCCTCACGCCCTCACAAGATGGCTGCCTACGACCAGGTCGCAAGCAGGCTGCGTGGGGCGACCAGGCCGGCAGGGGAGTTAGTGAGGGACGACCAAGCGACTGAACAGTAGGCTGCGTGGGGCAACCAGGCTGGGGGGGCGCTATGAGGGCTGACCAGGTCGGCAGGGGGGGAGGGGCAGTTGGGGGCGACCAGGCAGGTGAGCGATTAGGAGCCAGCGGTCCAGGATTGTGAGAGGGATGTCCGACGGCCTAAATCAGCAGTCAGACATCCACCAAGGGGTCCCGAATTGGAGAGGGTGCAGGCTGGGCTGAGGGGGACCCCTCCCCATGCACAAATTTCATGCACAGGGCCTCTAGTCGATATAAAATATAGGACTAAGTCACTTACAGCCTGCTATGCAATGTGGTCCATGGACCAGTAGCACTGACATTATACAGGAGCTTGTGAGAAATGTAAAGCCTTAGGACCCACTGAATCAAAATCTACATAAGATCCCAAAGTAATTCATATGCATATTAATGTTTGAGAAACACTGGCCTACAGGATAATCTTCCAGATCTAGGAATATAGGATTCCTTTCCAGTTTAAAAATTCTGGGGCTTTCATTTGGCAACAGGAGGAGCTCCAGAGACCCATTCCCTAGTGAAACAAGCAAAACTGGTGAAAACAACCATTTATATTATTTGGAAACTGTCCTTAGGGCATACAGCAAATGGAGAAATATTTATTCAGGAAAATCTACTGAAATTCAGTAATAACAGTTGACCCACCACCTGCTTCATATTCCCATTCAATGGACTGAAGCAGCGTTCTGGGTGGATATAATCAGGAAGAATGGCTTCTCTTCAGGCAGCTCCCAATCAAGGATTACTGTATCTCACCAGGAGGAGCAGGCCACCATTACTTCTCATCTCTTGCAACTACAAGTTTAAGAGGTTAATTTCCTTCCTCCACCCAACTCCCACTCACAAGATAGAAGCCCTACTACAGGAATGGCAGGCTAAGAATAGTGGGGTCCAATCATCCTCACTCCAGATGACTTATAGGGCAAAGATTCCATGCTGGGACAAGCAAGCTGAGAAAATCAGAGGCTAGAAGTAGCTCAGAGATTATGCTTGGGGAGGGGGTGCAGGGGGAAGAAAGGTAGTTCATAAGGAAAGAAGCCCTGAAGCTCTCCTCAAAGAAATTGGTGTTATTTGAAAAAGAGTATGAAAAAAGTTCAAGCCTAAGGGGAAAACAATAGTTACTCTTAATTAAGATCCTGTCTATATAATTCCAAAGTCTATATTTACTCCATGATATTAAGGAAATTAAATGAAATGTTCACAGTATGGTATAATCAATTAACTACTTTCTCTCTGTCATAACTTGTTAAGTCTCAGATGGTGAAAATACCTAACTCACAAGGATGCTGTAAGAATTAAACTGAACAATGTATATTAGCAACTAAATATATTACCTAGGAAATAGCAGGCACTCAATTAATAGAGGCAGACCCCACATTCCTTTCCCTTAAAAAAATTAAATGAAGAAAGTATAAGAAATATACCTGTCTGGCATTCTTTGTTTTGGGTATGTGGTTTGCATGAGGTGGCTTTAGTCTGTGTGATGGGTTTGCACAATAAAGCTTTATTCTTCAAAAGTCTTGGAGGCTGGGAAGGTGGCAGTTTCAGGGCATCTGTTTGTGTACTTGCCTAGTTAAAAACAAAATCAAAAGATATAAAAAATTAATCAAAGAAACTAAAGACGTTTTCAAAAGCTTACCTTTAATTACAAAAAAAGATTATAATTTCTAAAGGAATATTATATTAGAATTACATGGAAAACACAACACACATTCTTGAAATAGCAATATAGCAATATTTTAATAACTACATATTGATTCTAAATATATCTATTTACCAATTCTGTTTATCAAGAAAAATGTTATTTCTATTATTGTAAGCCATTGTTAATTAAGCACAAAGCTGGTAGAGTTTAAAATGGAAACTATTTTTCTTGACTAAATCTTAGAAGCCTTAGTTTCAAGATAACTAGAAATAACAGAATCACTTATGATCACTTCAGGGACTTGAAAATAAGATGATACCAATGGTATCCTAGAGACCAGGAAACACTTAAGAAATGCCACTGTTTCAGTATAAGATTTTCTCATTATTTATTTTTTCTTATTTTAAGAGAAAAGCAAAAAATATTGAGTTAAAAAAAAAAAAGTAATGCTTGTTTACCACATACTCTACACTGGGTAGAAAACAAAACTACATTTTATAGACATCTTATTTACAATCTGACTACATTACCAATGCTCCCAAAACCGTTTATGCCTAACTTCTATATAATTAACTTTAAGTCTGTAGAACAATAATAAAAAACTTCAGTAATTACAAAGATAGCAAACATAAAAAGAAATTAAAGTGTATAAAATACATAATTAAGTAACCAAAAATCCTATTCCTGAACAAATGTTAAATGAGCTCACAAAATTTATTTTATATAATAAATAAATAATAAAGGGCAAAGTAGTTTAGACATATTTATCCGACATCAAAATGGAAAATAAACACAGTGGCAATACCAATAAAAATAAAACTTACATCCCCAATGATTTTCGCTGTTACTGTTGGAACTGCACCTGATATAAATTAAAATATATATTTAGGATCTTACACAATTAAACATTAGCATTAAAAGCTGATTATTAGACAATTATAGGCCCAGTGCACGAAATTTGTGCACTGATAGGGTCCCTAGCAGCTGCCGGCTGCCAGCCAGGGCCTCCCTCCCTTTCCCCAGCCGGCCCCGTCCCCTGGTCAAACCCCTGGACATAATTTGCATACTACGCTTATATTATATAGGATAAACACAAAGTCTCTCATAATAAAAATATTCACTACCTTAGTTTAATTCATGGAAAGACTAGCATCTAAAGTATAATATGAGAAAAAAATATCTGGAAATCATGAAAACACTAATGCCTACCAGCCCACAGTGAGCCACCATTCCTAATATGAATACATCCAACATCCAATATAATAAAAGGCTAATATGCAAATTGTCCCCTAGACTGGGTGTTCGACCAGAGGGCAGGGCCAGCCCGCCAACTGCCCGCGGCCACTCCCCTCCGTTGGCCCCATTCCCGATCGGCCCCCCTAACCCCAATCGGGGCTGGCCGGCCAGACTCCAGCCATGCAGGAATTCGTGCACCAGGCCTCTAGTATGATAATGACCACTGATGGCAAAAAGATAGAGAACCACTATATTCACCTCAAAAAGGCTAGATCAGTGGTCAGCAAACTGCGGCTCCCGAGCCACATGCGGCTCTTTGGCCCCTTGAGTGTGGCCACAAAGTTTCAATCGCACTGTTCGTGCACGCCCACACGTGGTATTTTGTGGAAGAGCCACACTCAAGGGGCCACAGTTTGCCGACCACTGGGCTAGATAAATGCTTTCAAATTAGGTCATACCTTGTAAAACGCTGTTAGAATTGACTGTGGGCTGAGCAGCAGGAGCACTTGCTAATGACACTACATTAGCTATAACTGGAGTTGAGTCTTTTCTTAACGATGGGGGCCCTGCTGAAGCAGCTGACACCATGGAAATACTTGCTGATTAAAATAAAAACAATTTTAAAACTTAATGTAATTTATATGCACATACATAAAAACCAGCATCTCAAGGAGGTAAAACAATGCTTTTTAAGTTAGAGTAAATTCTATTGAAGCAGAGTCACCTCAGGACTAACAAGTTGTTTTTTAATTTTTTAATTAGTGAAACTTAATATTCTGTGTACTTTATCTTGCATAACTATGCAGATGATACATTTAAGAGGCCATTTGATTTAGATTGTATCTTCTTTTTATAGTCTCAAATCCTTTTTTAAGGAAGTCAAGGTGTACATACCCAATTATAATACATCAATTGCCATTCTTTCCCATAAAGTTCTTAAAAGTTTATTTGATTCATTATGTTTAGAGAAAAGTAAAAAAATAAATAAATCATTTTTACTGGGCTTTAATCTCAAGGGTTAAACAAAAAATTATCTAAATGTTAACATCATGTGAATAGAATGAAATTTATGTTTCATGAAATTACTGACAATTATTTAATGTTCCAATCTGTAGACGTAGTTAGTCCCCTACACCAGTGAAAGACTAAAGTTTAATTTTACCTGCATTGTTTTGTGAAGGTGGGTCACACATACTTTGCTGATTACAGAACATCAAGATACAAAGCAGGTTACAGAAATGTTTCATTTCTCCCCGCCATTTCAATGACTCGCTGAGTTTACCCTGTCGCTTACAACCATCACATTTGGCCATCTGAAAAAGAAACAAAAGATGGTAAAAGAGTAAGAAATAAGTGAGCTGTGGTCTGACAGAATAAATGTAACAAGTGAGAAAAATAACTTAGAATTTAAGTCAAAAAAATGAAGTTTAATTATCCTAAAGTGGTAAATATTTATCTATCAATGATTTTATACTGTGTTAAAAAGTCATATTATAGAGATGCAAATAAATTGTAATTAAAAAACATAGTGAAATAAGATCTATCTTCCTCAAAGACTTCAGAAAACAAAATCATTTTAGTTAAATGATAAATGAATAAAATTTTAATTTTAAGTATTTAATGTCTTAAGACTGTTAGGTCTTCTCCATGGAAATTACAAACAAAATAAATATAACTTCAGTGACATTAAAGTCTTCCAAAATCTTAATTTAATGCTAAAGAACATAATACATTTAATCTTAAAAGTTTAAATACTTAAATTTTCCTTCATACTTGGTCAACAAATAAAATAAGGGAATAATGTATGCCCTAATTTGAAAAACCCATAAATGTGAATTATACTTACCTGGTAAAACAGAACTGTATATTTGGACATACATTCTTCACAACAGAACTCTTCCACTTTCCCCCCCAAATTACTCTGCACCAATTTGGGAGATGTCTGTAAACAATAACTGCACATTTTACAGTGATTTCCCCAGAGCTTGGCCAAGTCATGTTTATAAAGCAATTTGCAACCTAAAAAAAATCAGGAAAGATGAAATTAAAATTAGGCAGAAATATTAAGTATCTCCATCTTTAATTTAAATGCCCCATAGTAAAGATACCACACCTGGGTCTTCACCTATTAGATAAAGAGATCAATATACAGGACCAATACTATCATTTAAAAAATATTATAGTGCCCAGCCGGTGTGGCTCAGTAGTTGAGCATTGACCTATGAATCAGGAGGTAACACACTTCAATTCCTGGTCAGGGCACATGCCTGGGTTGCAGGCTCAATCTTCAGTGTGGGACGTGTAGGAGGTAGCTGATCAATGATTCATCATTGCTTTTTCTATCTCCCTCTCCCTATCCCTTCCTCTCTGAAATCAATAAAATAAAATAAAAACATTAAAAAATATATTATAGTGCATCTCATATAGTAAAAGTCAATTTTTTAAAATATTTTTTATTGGTACTAGAGAGAGGAAGGAAGAGGGAGAGAGAGAAACATCAATAAGAGAGACACATCAACATTGATTGGCTTTCTCCAGCACACTCCATAATGGGGATCAAGCGTGCCACCCAGGCACTTGCCCTGACCAGGAATTACAAAGGCAACCTCTTGGTGCACAGGTCGACACCCAGCCACTGAGCCACACCGGCTGAGCTAAACGTCAATTTGTTTAATGAAACTTTTGTTTTATCTGGGTATGTGATATCACAGTGTAAAATGTATTTTTGTGTGTATGTTGTGGTCAAAAGGTTTGGAATCCACTAATCTAGTAGGATAATCCTATACAGTTTTAGAATAACACAAAACATTCTAAACATTTAAGATAGTCATTTAAATAAAGAAGAAAGTCTATCTCATACTGATGTGCAAATTCAGATTATTTATGTTCATAAATATAATGGCTGTTTAGAACAATAAAGTATAATCTTAGGATGTTACCAAATTTAAGGAGTTCCCTTTAAAAGCACCAGAACTGAAAAAACCCTATCAACCTAATATCTATTAATGTTTGTCACATTACCATCTTCTGCTATATACTTGGAGGATCATTTCCTTCATTTTAACATTTAAATGATATGAAGAATTAGATCAGAAAAAAATTGAAACAAGCATAAACGAAAGAAAAGGGTTTGGTGTTATACACAGAGGATAAAATAAACCCACATAGTAACAGCTTAAATCATCAACTACTGTTAAAAGAACCAACATGCATAGTAGGTAAGATAATTTTCCGTCTTTACCTTCACTACAGAATGACTTGTCAGCACCTGAGAATCTCACAGTCTCCTTTAAAATTTTCTCAATTTTACAATATTCACACACTGCCATTACATGATTTATTTTTTTATATTCATCAGAACAATTCTTGCCACAGAACTGAAACATTTTACCCTGCAAATAAATAATCATCAAGTACTAATTAAACATTTATCTTACAGAAATCCTTATCCCTCTTATTTACAAAAAACAAATAGTGCAATTTTGAGAAATAAAAAGCGAGAAACAATTTTACAGATAGATCAGTTTATATTCAAAACCTTTATCATGATCCTACACTTTACCTTATAGTCAAGAAGTTCTGGTTTTGTGCCAAAAAGACGGGTGCAGTGGTGACACTTAAGTTTTACAACATTTCGTGCAAACCCAACATGTTGAGACTGGGCAGCAAGACGCTGGAGACCAGCTGCAGCAGAGCTATTGATGGAGGTGGGAGAAACAGCAGAGGTGTTACCTCCTCCTGCTGACACTGTTGAACCTCTGGGGATGCTTACAATTACTTGGCCCTGAGACAAGGGCACTACTGAAGAATTCACTCCTGTTGGTTTGTTAAACAAATTCTGGAAAAAAGAGAAAAAACAAGAGCAATCTCATAGTTTGTTCAAACAAGGCAGTATTGACTGTCTAAGTATACCTAGCACAGTTATAAGCACCTAAAATACATTTGACAATAGGCAAAAATTCCTACCTGTGAGCAGCTTATACTTGAAAGGGGGGAGTGTCACTTATAAACAAAAATAAAATAAAATAATTCAAAAATAATATATTCCCAAAAGATAATCTAAGAGATAATAATACCATTAATTTTACAGAACGCAGTTAAATGACATGCCTCCAAATACAGGATAGGATGAACCAAAGAATGCAAGTTTAATAGGACTTCAATAGTAGAAATTTAGGCAATCCAGGCACTAGCAAACACCTAATAAGTTCACATTACTATATAGTTGTAGGCAACTCACTCACTGGAGAAGAGAAAGGTTCCTGA
The DNA here is from genome assembly GCF_000147115.1 of Myotis lucifugus. Lineage (NCBI taxonomy): Eukaryota > Metazoa > Chordata > Mammalia > Chiroptera > Vespertilionidae > Myotis > Myotis lucifugus. The sequence goes on from NW_005871179.1 coordinate 890,434, forward strand.
AGCCATACCTGGAAAGCTACCACACAACTGTAGCTGCAGAAGTTGCGTATACTTCCATCTGACATGGCTAGGTGATACTGAGGGATTGCTGAAGTCTTACAACTGTTACACTGAACTTGTACACCTTAGCAAATCAAAATAAAACTAATGAGTAATATATATATGTGTATATATATATATGTATATATAAACTTACAAAAATGTATGAGAAAATAAGTAAATATTGCATAAGATATAAAAATTCAAGAGCCAGGTCAAGGTGCAGGAACTGAAACTAAACTTAATCACAGCACATACAGATAAAAACTAACTTAACATAAAAAATATTTCTTTTAAAGTTGTCAGTCTATCTGGAAACTATAAGATAAACAAATCCTGAAATAAATCAGGTGTGGAAAAGAAAATACAATAAAGAAGCCACATTTTTGCTAAGGACAAATGCACTAATAAACAAACATAAAAAAAGCAATCAGGTAATAGGTGGTATTTTATAACACAAATCTGAAATATTTTAAATTGGCCTTAAAAGACAACCAAATTTGAACAAAAACCGGTACTATATAAACAAAGCAATAACTATAACTTTTCCAATGATTATATAAATATAGTTTACAAAACCAATATTACCTGCAGAAGTAACCATTTTAACTCTGTAAGCAGATAAGCAATTAACAGAACAGAAAAGCTCTGTCTTTCCCAAGCTATTGGTATTTTCAATCATTTCTGCTGAGGATCTCAATGATTTGCAAAGCGAACATGGTGTAATTTTGGCTGATTTCTATTAAGAGAATAAAATAACATTCATTTTACCTAATTACAAGTAAAAGCATAATTCTTTGAAATGTTTATACTTAACACTGTTAAAATATTTTAAATTAGTGGCTTTCAAACTTTTATAATTACAATCATCAGTAAGAAATAAATTTTACAGAGGCCCAGTACACACATATTTCTGAGTTTCTGTGTTTACATTTTATAAAATGTGTCAGGTTCTATACTAGGTGCTATCTCATTCTTACTTCATATGTAACCTAAGAATATCTCAGTAACATAGGTATTTTACTACCCATTTACAGACAAGAAAATGGATTCAAGCAGTTTAATTGCTTTTCCCAAAGTAAAACTCTATTTGAATATAATGTCTGGGAATCAAACTAAGACCTGCTTTACTTCTAAATCCAAGTTCTTTCTCTACACCAAAGCACATATTAATATGTCAAAATTTTAACAGATATTGGCTAAATTATAATGAAATAATTTAGCCCTATAACCGGTTTGGCTCAGTGGATAGAACGTCAGCCTGCGGACTGAAAGGTCCCAGATTCGATTCTGGTCAAGGGCATGTACCTTGCATGCAGGCACATCCCCAGTAGGGGGTGTGCAGGAGGCAGCTGATCGATGTTTCTCTCTCATCGATGTTTCTAACTTTCTATCCCTCTCCCTCCTCTCTGTAAGAAATCAATAAAATATATATTTTTTAAAAATAAAAAATAGGGGAAGAGGTCAACCAAAGGACTTGTATGCATGCATATAAGCCAAACCAATGGACATGGACAACAGGGGGATGAGAGCATAAGTGTGGGGGGGCGGGGGAGGATGGGGATTTAATGGGGGGGATGAGGACACATTTGTAATACCTTAACTAATAAAGAGTTTAAAAAAATAAAATAAAATAAAAAATAAAATAATAAAATAATTTAAAATTAAAATGTTTCAACCAATTGTTCCTTCTATTGTGGAACCAAAGAATCAAGCGTGCCACCCAGGCACTTGCCCTGACCAGCATCTTTCAATTGACTGAATCCAAGCAACTTTTATTACTTGATACAAGAAAACATTTGAACAAAGATAAAACACATGAAAATACTGTTGGGGATTTTCCTTGAGAGCAAAAACAAGATTTCCTAAAGGAAGCTAACCCCGCCCCAACCTCTTTTTTTTTAATCCTCACCCAAGGATACTTTTTCCACTGATTTTGAGAGAGAGTGGAAGGGAGAGAAGGAGATAAAGAGACACACCGAACTGAGAGAGACACACCAATTGGTTCCCGCCCACATGCCCTGGACAGGGCCCGGAGACTGCACCCGAGGTACATGCCCTTGACCGAATCAAACCTGGGATTCTTCAGTCCGCAGGCAACACTCTATCCACTGAGCCAAACTAGCTAGGGCAGGAAGCTAACCCCTTTTAATATGTTTGTATATTAATCAGAAATAAATGGGAACACTGTATAATGTTTAAAATTTCAGAATCATAAAGTTTTTGTTTTGTTTTATAAGAATACAGCTACTATTTTTTTATTAATATATTTTTTTATTGATTTCAGAGAGGAAGGAAGAGAGAGAGATAGAAACATCCATGATGAGAGAGAATCATTGATTGGCTGCCTCCTGCAAGTCCCCCACTGGGGATCGAGCCTACAACCTGGGCATGTGCCCTTGACCAGAATCAAACCTGGAACCTTTCAGTTCACAGGCCGACGCTCTACCCACTGAGCCAAACCGGCTAGGGCCATTATAAAGTTTTAAGAACAATTTAAGCCTGGCCAGTGTGGCTCGGTTGGTTGAGCCTTATCCCATGCATCAGGAGGTCGCCAGTTCGATTCCCACTCAGAGGCACATGCCCAGGTCGTGGGCTCAATCTCCGGTAGAGGCCTTGCAGGAAGCAGCAGATTTATGTTTCTATCTCTCTCTCCCTCTCCCTTCCTCTCTCTAAAACCAATTAAAAAAAAAAAAGGCCCCACCAGAGTGGCTCAGTGGTTGAGCATCCACCTATGAACCAGGAAGTCACGGTTTGATTCCCAGTAGAGGAACATGCCAGTGTTGCGGGCTCAATTCACTGTGTGGGGCGTGCAGGAGGCAGCAAACAGTAGTTCTCCCTCATCATTGATGTTTCTATCTCTCTCTTCCTCTCAGAAATCAAGAAAAAAAAATATATATATAGATAGATAGATAGATAGATAGATATATTTAAAAAACAATTTAAATAAAGTTCCCAATCAACATTATTAAATTTACAAATTTTAGTTGACTGTATAAAAATTCACTTTCCTAAGAAAACAAATCAGCAAATGCACTGAAACAGAAAGCCATTGTAAAATTTTAAATGTAAAAAGTTTGTACTATTCTTTTGTGCTTATAATTTTAAAATCTAATTTTTGATCAAAATTTACTAACAAAATATAAATCAAGTACAAAATTGCATTAGACATTTGTCATACTAGAATTCATCCAATTCATTCTCTACAACCCTTAATTCACAAAATAATATATAACCCACATTTATTTTTTCTTATTTCATGAAGAGAATAAAAAAACTCTTAAACAATTAATGGTAAGTTTTTATTTTCTGAATTGCAATTTTAACCATAAGGATTTGAATTCAAGAATTGCCGAAACTGGTTTGGCTCAGTGGATAGAGCGTCGGCCTGCGGACTGAAAGGTCCCAGGTTCGATTCCGGTCAAGGGCATGTACCTGGGTTGCGGGCACATCCCCAGTGGGAGATGTGCAGGAGGCAGCTGATCGATGTTTCTCTCCCATCGATGTTTCTAACTATCTATCTCTCTCCCTTCCTCTCTGTAAAAAATCAATAAAATATATTAAAAAAAAAAAAAAAGAATATATATGCAACTTGAACATTACCCTAGCAAGTAAAATGTGTGTGTGTGTGTGTAAAGCAAACTATATTTAAAAAAACAGAAGGCTAACACCAAATAGATGGTGCATTATTTTTCTTCTTTGCACTCTTCTGCATTTTCAAAATGTTCTTCAAAAACACGAATCATATGTGAAATAAAAGTCATACCTAAAAACATGTATTTCAAATGCATGAACAGAAATATATGCCACTTCTCTGACTGGCATGTTCAGTGGTTAGAGCATGGGCCTACACACCAAAGGGACTAGGATAAATTCCCAGTCAAGGAATTGTAGGTTCGATCCCTGCCTTAGTTCCCAAGTTGGGGTACATGTGGGAGGCAGCCAACTGATGTTTCTCTCTCACATTGAAGTTTTTCTTTCTTTTTCTCTCCTGTCTTCGACTCTAAAAAAATAAAATCAATGGAAAAGATACCCTTGGGTAAAGATTAACCAAAGAAAGAAATATATACTACTTATAAAACTCTTGTTATAAAGTTTTTAACAGGCATTCATTTGACAACTACTACTTCCATGTAAAAATACTAATTAAGGTAATAATATCTTAATATTTTTGTGACATTTTCATAAATAATTTCCACCAAAAAATTTAAATACCCCTAAAATAAACAAAGTCATCAGATTAAATATGGCCATGTACCTGCTTAAATGCTGTAACACACGTTGAGCTACAAAACTTCTTAGACTGTCCCTCTATCTGAAGCATGTGGCATTGTCCAGAGCCACTGTAACAGTAACCCCCACAGTTCTCACAACAGTTCATGGTGAGGTTGTTAGCAGAGCGAAACTTAGAGAAGCAGGCATCACTGCAAAGTTTATGTACCACATTTTGGTAATTAACTTCATGTCGAATCTAGGAATTAAGAAATAACAAAATACAAACAATAAGCAGAGACCATCAAATTTTTCTTTAAGGACAAGCATTAGACCCCTCGCCCCAATAAAATAAAAAGATAACTTACAACAGCATTCTTCTGACACATGCTGCATTTGGTTGAAATGCTATTCGTATTTATGGTAACAACAGGTTTTCTTTTCAGTTCATATGTTGATAAACATGACTGGCTGCAAAAATCTTTACTACTGGTCGTATTTTCAAACTGGGCACTGATCACATCCTTTGGATTTAAAATGTCTCTAAAGATAAAATAAGCCACAGTATAATTAATTTTTTTCCTTTCTGTGAGCTAAATAAAAGAGGCCATTACAGTATAGGAAAAGGTAACTGATATTTAAATCAGAAAACCTGGGTTTTCTTGGATAAACTGATAAATTGCTTTGATTCTTAAGTTCTGTTCTATAAAATAGACCTAAGCCGGCCTGCATGGCTCAGTGGTTGAGCATCGACATATGAACCAGGAGGTCACAGTTCGATTCCTGGTCAGGGCACATGCCCAGTTGCAGGCTCCATCTCCAGTAGGGGGTATACAGGAGGCAGCCAATCAATGATTCTCTCTCATCATTAATGTTTCTCTCTCTCTCTCTCTCTCTCTCTCTCTCTCTCTCTCTCTCTCCTTCTCCCTTCCTCTCTGAAATCAATAAAAATATATTTAAAATTAAAAAATAAAATAAAATGGACCTAATAGAGATTTACTCCATAGAAATGGTGAATTACTACTATACATTGTTTCCAGATTTTAAAAAATATATACATGAGTTATCATTCATTACCTCTAATCGGTAAAAATATAGGAGATTTTTAATTTTCTTCTTCAGGTTCTTCTATATTTTCAAAATATTCTTTAAAAATATTAATACTTAAAATTTTTGTAAAGAACTGTATTTTAAAAGTAAGAACACCTTTCAACCTACAATGTATATTCTAGCATGATTATATAATATTGAACCATTTCTATATCTAAATAATTTAATTTGTAGGCATCACTTACAAAGGGAATTGAGATTAAAATCCTAGGGATTAAGGTTCCTCTATCTGTCCCTCTATCTGAAGCATCTACCACTCCACCCATCCCCCCGAAACCAGTCTTCCTATATAATAGTTTAAGTGTAAAGCATTTTAAAAACCAATTTTTTAAAAAAGAATGGTTGTTTATTGATTTTTTTAAGGAGAGAGGAAAAGAGAGGGAGAGAGAAACATGCATGTGAGAGCAACACATCCATTGGCTGCCTCCTGCATGCCCCCCACAAGTGATCGAGCCCATAACCCAGGCATGTGCCCTGACTGGGAATCAAATCAGCAACCCTTTGGTACACCAGATGATCCCAAAAAACTGAGCAACACCAGCCAGGGCAAAAAATAAAATTTTTAAAATACCTTGATAAATTTTCTAAAGAGTATCTTTTTCCTATGAGTACACACCCACATAATAGTGAATAAGCTGTGTTCTATTAATTCCTGCATCTTTAATAGATTATACTAATAAAGTACTTTTTAGAAAAGATTACAAATATCTCTGCGTCAATAAAAGATAACAGTAAACATGAGAATCATGATAAAAAACACCTGATACCACACTACACTGCAATACACAACTTCATACCTCATCTTCTATAGTTAATAGCTCCATACTACTCTGCATTTTTTTTGCCTTTATAGTTGTTGCATTTTTAATTAAGTTTTACTGTATTTCATTTACAAGGGTATTTATTGAGCAGTTGTATTGAGCCAGGCATTAGCTAACTCCTATGTCAAGATACAGTGCAAGCATGCACTCAAGGAGCTCCTAGTATATTGGGACAAATAGACAAACTTTCAAAGAAGCATCCTTGAAATATAAAAGAGTAATGTAATACTTTTGAAAAAGATACATATAAAGTGCTATGTAGAAACAGAAATGAGGAACAATTATTTCAGACACTATGTGACATGAAAGGCTACCCAAAAGAAGATGACATTTGAACTGGACCTTAATAAGAATTTTCTAAAAGTTAAGGAGATAAAGAATTGGGAAATAGTACGAATCAAGGTAATGGAAGTATAAAACATAACAAAAATGTAGGTAATTCTCACTGCTCTCAAGTATGCTTAGTGTCCAATTACATTATATCTTATTGTAGCAGAGTACATGTTATTCCAGAAGAAGCAATCTCATTCAGATAGTAAAAATTCAGAAATGGTACAGAGAACCCTGAAACAGTTATTTCCTTGAGTGCTACTATATTAAGAAATCTAATTTTTCTAATAGTACTAACAAAATTATACTAAAAATTACCTCTTTTATGTAGGATTTGAAATACATACATATATTTATATATTTTTTAAAGAAATTTTTACTGATTTTAGAAAAACAGAGGAAGGGAGAAGAATGGGGAGATAGAAACATCAATGAGAGAGAAACATCGATCAGCTGCCTCCTGCATGCCCCATACGGGGATCAAGTCCCAAATCCCCGGGCATGTGCCCTGACTGGGAACTGAGCCTATGACCTCTTGGTTCATGGGTGGACACTCAATCACTGAGCACACTGGCTGGGCAGAAATATACTTTTTAAAAAACAAATCATTAGGTACCTATGACTAAGGAAACTAAAAATTAAATGATGATTAGCCAAAATATATTCAGTTTTAGTTAAATCCAAGATACTAAAAGATATCCTATACAATAAAGAGGTGATATGCAAATTGACCATCACTCCAACACAAGATGGCCGCCCCCATGTGGTCAAAGATGGCCACCACAAGATGGCCTGCAGGGGAGGGCAGTTGGGGGCGACCAGGCCAGCAAGAGAGGGCAGTTAGGGGCAACCAGGCCGGCAAGGGAGGGTAATTAAGGGTGACCAGGCCGGCAGGGGAGAGCAATTAGGGGCAATCAGGTTGGCAGGGGAGTGGTTAGGGGGTGATCAGGCCGGCAAGGGAGGGTAATTAAGGGTGACCAGGCCAGCAGGGGAGAGCAATTAGGGGCAATCAGGTTGGCAGGGGAGTGGTTAGGGGGTGATCAGGCCGGCAGGCAGAAGCGGTTAGGGGCAATCAGTCAGGCAGGCAGGCGAGCGGTTGAGAGCAAGTAGTCCTGGATTGTGAGAGGGATGTCCCAGATTGGAGAGGGTGCAGGTGGGCTGAGGGAGGGACGGACACACACACACACACACACACACACACACACACACACGAATTTGGATTTCGTGCACCGGGCCTGTAGTGGTAAATAAAAGATTAAGAAAAATAAAACTGTTATTCCAAACTAATGAGTTTCTTTCAACCTAAATGCTGCTGCTATAAAAGCAGCAGTAACTATCAGAAAGAAAATCTTTTCTAGCTCCACCTATTCAAACTAAATTGAAATCCTTCTTATAGGGATTGACTTACAAATTAAACCTGTTTATATCGATTATTGGAGAAAGGGAGGATAGTGCATGTGCCAAAATTAACCAGTTATGTGCCACTGAACAAATCTTTAAACTTCTTTGAATATAATTTCCTTTTAAGGTACAATCCAATTCAATAATTTGATAGCCAGATTATCCCAGACTGTTGTAATGACTGTGTTAATAAAAGGGGAAAAAGGTAAAGTGGTGAAAAGGAGATGAAAAAGTAGTAGTTCAGGAATGGAAATTATATACAAAGAAAACCAAGACTGATCAGGGGCTGGGGACTGAGCCTTAGAAAGGGGTATTCTGTAAAATGAGAAGGGGGAAAAATAAGAAAGAAAATGAAGAAAGGGCTGAGGTGATAGGTAGGTAAGAATACCTGAAAGAGGCAAATGAAAAAGAACAAGGGATAAATAAATAAAAAGCATAACAGAGTAAGTGAATGAAGTAGGTAGAACAATTAAGAGTCAAGGAATGAGCCCTGGTCAGGTGGCTCAACTGGTTTGGGCATCATCCTGTACACCAAAAGGTGGTGGACTCAATTCCAAATCAGGGCACATGCCTAGGTTGCAGGTTTGATCCCAGGTCAAGGTGTGTCCAGGCAGCAACCAAAAGATGTTTTCTCTCTCACATCGATGATTCTTTTTCTCTCTTTCTCTCTTTCTCTCTTTTTCTCTCTTTCTCTCTCTCTCTCTTTCTCTCTCTCCCTCCCTCCCTCCCTCTCTCCCACTCTTCCTCCTCTCTTTAAAAATCAATAAACATATCCTTAGGTGATGATTTAAAGAAAAAAAAAGTCATGAATGACAGATTGAAAAAAAGAGAAAATGTATGGATGAGACTAAACAGCAATAAAAAATGTAATGTTAGCCCTAGCTGGTTTGGCTCAGTGGATAGAGCGTCAGCCTGTGGACTGAAGGGTCCCAGGTTCTATTCCAGTCAAGGGCACTTGCCCAGGTTGTGGGCTCGATCCCCAGTAGGGGGCATGCAGGAGGCAGCCAATCAATGATTCTCTTTCATCATTAATGTTTCTATCTCTCTCTCCCTCTCCCTCTCTGAATCAATAAAAATATATATATAAAAAATGCAATCTTAAAGAATAATTACATCACATAAGATCAAGATAGATAAGATATGACATGTAGGTAAAAATGACCTATCAACAGATAACACTAGGCAAACACCACAAACTAAATGAATATAATAAATTTAGATGAAAATCATAACATACAAGGTGGGGCAAAGGTAGGTTTACAGTCATGATGAGAAGCACAGTTTATTCTTGTATAATTATTTCTTAATTATTGTATTATCATCCAAAAGAACAACTGTAAACCTACTTTTCACCTACCTTGTATGTAGACAAGAATTAGAAAGCACAGAAAGAGGGTATACATTGCCGAAACCGGTTTGGCTCAGTGGATAGAGCGTCGGCCTGTGGACTGAAAGTCCCAGGTTCGATTCCGGTCAAGGGCATGTACCTGGGTTGCGGGCACATCCCCAGTAGGAGATGTGCAGGAGGCAGCTGATCGATGTTTCTCTCTCATCGATGTTTCTAACTCTCTATCTCTCTCCCTTCCTCTCTGTAAAAAATCAATAAAATATATTTAAAAAAAAAAAAAGAAAAAAAAAAAGAAAGAGGGTATACATTTTAAAATTTATCTGAGCCCAGATGGTTTGGCTCAGTGGTTGAGTGTCAACCTACAAACCAGGAGGTCATGGTTCCATTCATGATCAGGGCATATACCTGGGTCGCAGGCTCCATCCCCAGTTGGGAATCGTGCAGGAGGCAGCCGAACAACGATTCTCTCTCATCATTGATGTTTCTATATCTCTATCCCTCTCTCTTCCTCTCTAAAATCAATAAAAAAAATATTTAAAACTTATTTGAGTTTTCTATGGTCATTTTGAAACCCACTCATTCTTTTAAAGAAGTATCTATGATTATTATGAAAAGAGAAATATTGTTGAAATTTTAAAAGGGGCTGATCCCCAAAGTAAGAATCAAGAAAGAAACATAATAGAAAGTTATGTGAAATTATTTCATTGCAAAATAAGAAACTACAAAAATTATAACATTAAGTTGATTTAATCTTTGAATCTGATGATTAATATACCAGAATATAGACATTAGCCATGTGGTATATTAAGTACTCATTTCTAAAAGCACGTTTTACAATTCAAACAGTATAAAGAAAGAAATCTATCTCTGCTAATTAAACTTTAAACATAAAGAGATGTGCTTATGACTAACTTCCAGAAAAATATCTAACCATATTCAAACTTCTTTTTTTTTTTTGTCTATATGCCTTTTTCCAACTGAACCACAAGAGGGAGTATCTTTTTCCACAGAGAGAGCTGCATCCACGTGAGGAACTTTCAACACAAATATCTAAACTACGAAAGCGTGGTTTGCATAGGTTAATAATAGAAGCCAATGTGATTCTATTATTAGAACAAGGCATCATTCATCTTTTTCTGACATATTTAAAATTTCTATCAATCGCCTTACAAAATTAGTACATATTATTCAAATATATCAGGATGTCCTTATAAGGTCTAAGGGCACACACACTTTTTTGTTGTTAAACACTGAAATGGGACCTCTGAAGTAATTC
>NW_005871179.1:901070-918158 GCF_000147115.1 Myotis lucifugus
TACACACACACATATGTGCATGTATATATATTTGAATCCATGTAAAGAAGAAAGTATTAAATGAATTCTAATTATATAGTAGGAAATATAACTTCAAATATTTGTTGGATTTAAGTATCTATTACCTACAGTTGCAACCAAAATATTTTGGCCATATAATACCCCTAAAATGGCATAGTTTTTGTTTCATAAAGTATCTCAACTAACAAGGATGAAAAGATTGGTTTCAAAAACATCTCTAATATAGAAAAGGTGCATTATTTAAAGTTTTACTTTGACCATGAATTTAAAGTTAAAAAGAAAGCTGAGCACCTGCCATCCAGAAAAAAGAAAAACAACAACTTATCTGTTGGTACTAAATAATGTGATATTTCTCAAAAACCATGAAAATGTAGAAAATTAAACAATACACGGATAAGAACAAAGTATCTTAAAAGAAAGAAAACAAAGAAGATAATTTAGAATTCTGCTATACTTAGAGCAACTTGAACAAGTTTTCTTGGTGGGAGGAGGTGGTGGGCGGGCAGGTGGAACTGTATATCCAGTGAGGCACAGTGTAGAGCAGAAAAGCTGCGTAGACCCTTTCCTCTGATAAGCAGTTTGCCCCTTCTGTAGAACTTTTTTACAACCAGAACAGGAAACTCGAATAGCTGTGGCTGGAACTGAAGGTAGCATTTTATTCATGCCAGATGACGCCAGAGGAGGCTGGAAGCCAGTAGTCAACTGTGGAGCTTTAAAAAAAAAAATTTTTTTGAAAGAAAATGTTTTACTTTGACCATGAATTTTAAGTATGAATCTTCCTTTCTCTTCTAGAATTGGTCTTGAAACTCAATACTAACTATGCAATACGCAGTTAAAGCCATTCTAACTGGGCAGAGAAAACTGCTTAGTTTACTAATACAAGTAGATACTTCTCATATTGGTCAGAATAAATAAATATAATTATTCAGTTCTGTATCTTACCAAGAGGACTGCCACTGACTGAAAACACAGCACTAATTTTCAGTTCCCCCTCTTGAGTTTTTTGCTGTTGGCCATGATTAAACTCCTTTAAAAACAAAACAAAATGAAATGAATACATAGAGGAAAGAATAAATACAATGTATCTAAACAAATCCAAACATTGAAGACATTTCACAATAGCTATATAGAGGTGGAAAATGTTTATTTACTACATTAATTAAAAAAAAAAAAACACAGCAGCAACATATATTTACAATAAGGGAGTAAATTTGTATATGCTGAGAGAATAAAAGACCAAATATGAAAGCAGTTACCTAATTAGCTTATAGTATGTACTACCAGATAATTACAAATCATTTTTTAAAATTTTAATATTATAGTATTTTAAGTTGCTGTTTACCTATTATAAAAGTAATACACACCCACTATACAAAATTTAGACAAATAGGAATAAGAAAAACATTCTAATCATATTTCTATCACCTCAAAACAATCACTGTTATTCTTTAGGTATATTTTTTTTCTAGTCTTCTTTCCCCTCCTGCATTCAGAGGTTTTATTTCTTTGCGATTATACTAAATACACCATTCTCATAAAATGATTTTTTTGACCACTTGAATCAACTGAACATTTGCATATTAAATATTACTCCACGTCTAAGTGGTTAAGCATCAGTGTTTTTTAATTTGGAGTCCAAGAGTCCTTATATAGATATAATCTGGGGAGTCTGAGAATTCTAAAATAATTTTTTAAAACTATGTTTTTATTTCAATGACATTTTTAGTGAATGTAAACATATTTAAAGTCATAAATAACCACATATAACTGAGTTATACTACCAGTTTTCATTGCTATTGTTTACTTTTACAATTATATTATTGCATTGCGAAACTGCAAAGTGGTAGATTAATTCATTGTTTATCACACTGGACTTGCAAAAATCCCGCAAGACTTCTTATTCTTGGAATTCTCAGGTAACTCCAACAATACTCCCTTTCTTTGTGGTGAGGGGTATCTGTATATTACTCCTCAAGTTTGAGAAATACTGATATATTTTAACAGATGTAACAGATTATACAGGAAAGAGACTGGGTTGAAGTGAGAGAGGCACTTGCCTCGGGCATAAAATTAAAGCACCAAAAATATCAGTAATCAAGATAAAAATTATGTTAATGCAATATTTTTTAAAATAAAAAATGCAAAATCCATGATGAATATAGTATCAAAACTTGAAATAAATAAGGACAGGATCAGTATTACTGATTTTTCCTTTGGACTGAGGCTCCGTTTTCATGGCCCAGCATGACATAGAGTTACATAACCCCAACCAAGTGTCATTCCATTTTTCACACAATCCATGAAGAACATCTTTGTGAATACTCAAATTCTCATTTTTAGGATTAACTCCTAAAAGAAATGATCCTTATAGTGGAATTACTAAGTAAACAAATACATAGTAAAAGTTCCTGATACGCAATGACATTGTTTAAAAAACAAACAAACAAGTATCACTTAATTATATTTGTTCTAGTAATTTGTGAAAAAAGCCATTTAAAAGTCTTTTCCCACCGAAACCGGTTTGGCTCAGTGGATAGAGCGTTGGCCTGCGGACTGAAAGGTCCCGGGTTCGATTCCGGTCAAGGGCATGTATCTTGGTTGTGGGCACATTCCCAGTGGGAGATGTGCAGGAGGCAGATGATTGATGTTTCTCTCTCATCGATGTTTCTAACTCTCTCCCTCTCTCCCTTCCTCTCTGTAAAAAAATCAATAAAATATATATTAAAAAAAAAAAAAGATTTTCCCCATTGGTGTTTCAATTTGCAATTCTTTTCTAATATCTATTTATAAAAAAGTATACTGTAATAGTATTAGCCCTCTGTAACATCTGGTATCAACATTTTCTCATTATGTACTTTGAGATAAAATTTTATGTACTGAAGTTTCCATTTTTATGCCAAAATGCTGACACTTTTTACCTTTGTGATTCCTTCTATTTCTTACAAAGTTCTACTTCTGCAACAAACTCTAAGAATGTGGTTTCATTGTCTATAATACAGTTCTTTAATCCAGATGTCCACAAACTTTATCTGCAAAGGGTCAGATATTAAGTATTTTTAACTTTGCAAGCCATACTATCAGAACCACTCAACTTTGCCATAGTACAGCAAAAGCATCTAGAAATCATATGAAAATAAATGAATGTGGCAATACTCCAATAAAACTTCATTTACAAAAAAATGTGTGAAAGAAAAAAAAAGCAAAACAAGACAGAAACACAGAGGATAAGCTGGGTTTAGCCCATTACTGATATTTTACCAGCCCCTACTTTAAATCTACCTGGTATTTATTTATTTTTATGTATAACTAGAGGCCCGATGCACGAAAATTGTGCAAGAGTAGGCCTTCCTTCCCCTGGCTGCTGGCAATGGCTTCCTTCTGGCACCCGGGACCCAGGCTTCCCTCCGAGCCCCGGCTTTGTCCGGAAGGACGTCTGGTCTAATTGGCATATACGCTCTTATTATTATAGATAGGCATTATTCTTTTTCTTTCTCTGGATAGCTGGTGAATTCCTTTCATTCATCATTCATATATCTAATTCCTTTAAATATAATATCTTTTTTGTGGCAATCCATTCTGTATCATTATTAGCCTCACTAACCTTATAAAATCACACTATTCTAATGAAAATAATTGTGGAATGTTTAACCAATTATTAGAGTTTGTCACTATCTATCTATCTTTAGAACATATATGTAACGTGGTGTGTGCATGCCTGTTTACTCCTTCAAAACATCAGAACCTATTGATATTTTCATCAGAATTATATCAAACCTTAATTAGAAATAACTGATATCTTACTTTAAAAAAAAAAAGTCTCACCATTTATTCAAGTTTCATCTAACATAGTACATTTTAGTTACTTTGCTATAGAAAATAGTGTATCTTCTTATCATATTATCTAACTGAGAAAATATGATTTATAGAATATTGCTATCTTTTATTTAACTAATATTCAACTAGCTAGTCCAGGGGTGGGCAAACTTTTTGACTCGAGGGCCACAATGGGTTCTTAAACTGGACCGGAGGGCCGGAACAAAAGCATGGATGGAGTGTTTGTGTGAACTAATATAAATTCAAAGTAAACATCATTACATAAAAGGGTACTGTCTTTTTTTTTTTTTTTTTAGTTTTATTCATTTCAAACGGGCCGGATCCGGCCCGCGGGCTGTAGTTTGCCCACGGCTGAGCTAGTCCATTAAACTTTCATGAGTTCTACTAATTTTCTAATAAAGATCCTTACCAGCAAATGATGATAATTCTGTCTCCCCCTTTCCATTATTTCTAATTTCTTTAACATACTATATTGGGGCAAAATCCAACAAGAGTTAAATAACAATGATGAATCAGTAATTTGTGTTCTTTTAGTAATTAACAAGTTTCCATCACTTTAGTTTTAAATTCAATGACTGTTATTGACCTGAAGAAGGTATTTCCTTACCATGATCAAGAGAGTATTACAAGAAATGCACAGTGAATTACATGAGATGTCTTCTGGCATCTATATATCTCTATCTATATAGTCTTACTTGACCTGTTGGTAAAGTTATATATTAAAAGATTTTCTAACATTGACCAATCTTGACATTCCAATGTTATATACCACAATGTAAATTTTAAGTAAAAACAACTTTTTTTATCTCAGAAAACTCCAGATAAAAATCAGTATTTATTGGCATATTTTAATGGTCTCCCATCAGCTGTCAGTAACAATTATTCCAAATTTCTGATACATTCTGTAAGCCTCAAATATACATTACTCATGTAATACAATAAAATAAGTATATATCGTAAGTACTCTGTTTCTTCACCTCACAATGCCTTCAAGGCAGGATCATGTTATTTTAAGATTCCCCCAATAATAACTAAATTTACAAATTTAATAACAAACCAATGACTAATAACTTCAGAAGTGAAAATCTGATGACCCAAAAGCTTTCAGAGCAGAAAAACAGGTTCAAAACAAAACACAAAAAAAGATCCTTTACCAATACCTTTAACTTCCCTTTGTTTACCAAAAAGGAAGATACATATCACTATCCCAAGAAAGTATTTTAGAAATGAAGAACCCACTTCCTCCTATAGCAAGTTAACTTGATATGACTAAAAAAAGGCCCCAACATTTAATTACTGAATTCTGACTTCCAAGACTATGTGACTCACTATTGTGACAAATAATTTGCCTTCTCATTCTAATTCATTTATTTCAATGAAAGATTATAGATTAGCTCTCCTTTTATTATGTGCAAAAAGAAAAGGTAAAAAATTGATTTTAATGTAACATTTACCGATTTTCCAACTTTTAGAACTTATAAAAAAAATGGAGTTCTCTGGCTCTTTAAAGTTTCTATTTTAAACCTTCTGTAGGCTTTCTTTTTTAATTAAACAACTTTTATTTACCAAAAGATTGGTAGACTAATAAAAGTAAGAACTTGATTGTGGTGCTAGATTGGCTCCTTGTATAATTAACTTATCCTCTAGTCCAGGGGTGGGCAAACTTTTTGACTCGAGGGCCACAATGGGTTCTTAAACTGGACCGGAGGGCTGGAACAAAAGCATGGATGGAGTGTTTGTGTGAACTAATATAAATTCAAAGTAAACATCATTACATAAAAGGGTACAGTCTTTTTTTTTTTTTTAGTTTTATTAATTTCAAACAGGCCGGATCCGGCCCGCGGGCCGTAGTTTGCCCACGGCTGCTCTAGAACCTGTTTCCTCATTTACAAATAGAGTTAGTATCATCTACTCTGGCCTTATGAAATAAGAAGATGAAACAACACAGCACACATAAAAATATCTTGTAACTGTAAAAATACCACAGAAAATACTATAGTGACATGCAATGGGATTTGAATTAAGAAATGTGACATGCAATGGGATTTGAATGGAAATGAAACTGGGAGGCCAAATGATGTTATACCAGTAACAGAAACAGAATAACTGACAAATCCAGAAAATTGTAACAGAAAAAATAATCAAGAGCAAATAAGTAGAAGCAGTGAAATTTATAAGAACACATTTTAGCACTTTAGTGATTTATATGGGAAAGAAGTTAAAACCAAATGAATCATACAAGGAAAATTATAGAGTGAGCTGAAAGCAAAACTACAAGTTAAGCCAAGAGAAAAGCCAAGGGAGGTTTTGACAAGGTGCCATGAGCTAAAGCTATGATCTTATTAAATCATGAGAAAAGCTACTACTAGTAATTAATGGTCAAAAATAAAACCTACCAGCATTTTATGAACCTCAGGTTAATAGTTATAATAATACATTTGAACTCCCTTTTCCAGTCTATGGGAAATGAGTAAGAGTGATAAAGCTGATCCCACTTCTAGTAGTATAGTCTAAGAAGCCTGAAACACCAATCAAAGAATATATGCACCCTGCATCCCTATGTTCATCACAGCCTTATTTGCAATAGCTAAGATCTGGCAACAGCCCAAGGGCCCATCAATAGATTGATGGGTTTAAAAACTGTGGTACATTTACACAAGGGAATACTATGCAGCTATATAAAAAGGATCTCTTACCCTTTGAGACAGGATGGAGGGACCTGGAGAGTATTAGGCTAAGCGAAATAAGCCAGTCAGAAAAAGACAAGTATAACATGATCTCACTTATATGTGGAATCTAATGAAAATAAACTGATGAACAAAATAGATCCAGAGACATTGAAATATGCAACAGACTGATGTATTTCAGAAGGGGGAGGGAGTGTTAATAAAAGAACTTATATGCATATATGCATAGCCCAAGGACAAATAATAGTGCAGGAAAGGCCTGGGGAGGGAGGAGCAGAAGCGGGGTAGAGGGGGTCAACAGAAGAAAAAAGGGGATATCTGTAATATTTTCAACAATAAAGTGGGGGTTTTTTAAGTGATAAAGCATTAGCAGTAATGAACAGCAAGAAATACAGGTTTCTAATGGTCGCGGGGAAGAAAGACCTGAAAGAACAGAACAATGAAGAAGGGAGAGGAGGGAGGAAAACAGAGGTGAGGGAACAGAGGGAAAGTAGAAGGAAAGAAAAGGGGAGGAAAAAGAAAAAGAAGAACCAGTTTAACATGAGGTCCCCTGAGGGATTTCTGGAAGAATTATCAAAGATCTGCTCCTACAGGATTGGTACAACTTCTTAGAGAAAAGTAGCTTTACCCACTCACATACTGGGATACCTTATTGAAGGGTCAGGGCAAAGAATGCTTCAGGACCTTATGCCTAGGACCTACACACATCCCTGCTTGGTTCTCAAGAGTCCAATCAAACAGGTGGTGAGCCTTTGAGGAAGTTCTTCCCCGTAATCATGATGAAACTTCACATTCAGCATTTTATAACACATCTTTACAATCTGAATAGAATATAAAAATGTAGATGTTTCTTTGTCTTATGGAATTCTCCAGCCACTAGGACCTCTGATTATTTTCAGAACAGTAGTACCAATAACTCCTCCTCCTCAATGTATTTGTTTTTTGCTGTAATTGACTTTTTGTCCAAGAAAAGTGTCACTGGATCATGTACAGTAAGAATGGGATGCCTTTGGTAACCCACCATCATGATTTCTTATGGATTTCCCATATCCACACTGGGATGTGTAAAGAGATAAGAGACGGGCCCTATATACATACATGGTGTAGTTTTCTGAGGCATACACTGCCACATAAATTTTCCCTAGATGTCAAGACATTTCTTTATCCCTAATTCAGATATCCATGATCTCCATTTTGCCTGCTTTTATTAAATATGCTTTCACAATCTACCTTCTATTCAAATATTTTCATGTTCCTTCTCTACCATCTTCTTTGTAGCCATTACACTCATACCCATCCAACTCCTACAGCTTTATCATCACTATATAGCTACCTTCCACTACACACCATGAAATTCTAGCTTAACTGAGCAACAATCTGACCATACCGATCACCTATTATCTATAGATTATCTATTCTTCTATCTCCTTACTCTAAAACAGTGGTTCTCAATAATAGACAATTTTGTCCCCCAGAAGACATTTGGTAACATCTGGAAACACTTGGGCAGGGGGCAGCATTGTTATAGCCATCTAGTAGGCCAAAAATACTGCTGAATATCCTACAATGCACAGGACAGCCCCTCACAACAAAGAATTATCTGGCCCAAAATGTCACAGTGCTGAGGTTGAGAAACCCTGCTCAAAGACATCTGAATGAAAAAATCTCTTACACAGAAAGTCTAGATTCTCAAAACCCCTAGTATAACAGAAAATTGGAAAGCAAGCTTTCCTCCAGATTAACTGTCATTTCATGAGAAAGAGCTAATTCATACTATCTTTGCTTTCTCAGCCTCTGAATTAATGTGATCTGTATAAACCATAGACAACCCTCAAATAATTGCTACTATTGTGTATTCATCCCTTGTTCTCCTTCCCATATTCCAGTATGATTATGGTGCCTGGTATAACTTCTTTCTTTCATCCTAACCACTGCAATGTCATTAACTGCATGAATAACTTCGCTGGCTTATAGGATAGCTCTTATGGCTTTTACCTCCAGAGATAAACTGAAATAGCAGAGCTCTATCCCTACCTTTATTATTCACAGTTCTCAAATTTAGTATCCCCTATTACCCTTCTTTACCTTCTATCCACTGATCCAATGACCTGGTTCTTCAATCAATTAATCCTTCCAAAGATAACCTGTCTATTACTCCCTCCTGAAAAACATTTAAATCTATACATAGCCTGTACTCCACTAGCAGTAACTGCAAAGATTTATTCATATAAGCTCAATCAAACCATAAACTAATAAACCACCATAAACCTTCAGCCCTATCTTCTGTATCAATCTCTAATCCTTGAAGACTCACACTTTCCCTAATTCTGCACTAAACTGTAAAAATCAGAGTACAATGGTATTTAGGAACAAACGGGACTAAAAAGCCTAATTACTAGTCAGGAAACATTTCATATAACTCCTGTTGGTTACTTAGCATTATTCTCACAAGATAATTCAAATTGTCTCAACTTTCATTAAGAGTCTCCTCTCACCCTGTCAACAAACCACTTCACTTTTTAATCAAGAACATCTGCTCTCAAATGAATAATTCATGTGCAAAACAAAAAGAAGGGGAAAAATAAAGGTGAAATGTTTACTTGAGCATTGTCAGGTTCGTCTTTAATTTTGTCTAGTAGTCCCTGCTGTGGTGCCATTGCTTTGTCATACTCATCATCCAAAGGTTCTTCTTTAATTCTAATATTTGATGCAAAGGAATTCCCCAGTTCCGAACCAATGGGTTCTTTATTGGCAAATGGATAGCTGGAATCCTAAAACACAATATAAAGGATTAATAAATATTCAGGTTTTAGATTTATTCCTCTTCAGGTTCAACACCCAAAGAAAAACTTATCGGAAATGAAGAACTCTATGGACATTCATTAGAATCCCTACACCTAAAAGTAAATGTCTAAATATCAAGTACAAATAATCTAAGAGCTGAGACTTTATTTCCAAAGATGTCCTTTCCAAAATAATAAAGCAAATAAAATAAAATAAAATAAAATAAAATAAAATAAAATAAAATAAAAATCAGCGCTCTACCTACTACATATAGTTACAGTTTAGAAAGTAACATAAAGAAAACTTTGACACTTGCCACAGTTACAGCATTCTACATACACACTGAAAACTTACCCTAAAGTTTGTTTCTGGGGTTTGTGGTAAATGAGTATGTAATGTTTCTTCAACTTGATTAGCTATTGAAAGAAAAACAAAACAAAAACAAACACATGTATATGAATAACAAATCTTACATAAAAAGTAACCTAAAAAGCTATCATTTGATAATCACCTCTCGTTTCCAACTAAGATGCTCATTAGCATGAGATGGGTCCCCCAAGAACACCCAAAAGGTAGTTTCATTCACAGTAAACAATCTCACACCATCTAACTTTTAGCCTCATCTCACACTTTTCCTTCTCAAATCGAAATAGTGGTTACTTTATTCACTATGCTCTGTAAATTACTTGTTTGTTATTCCCCATTTCTGCTTATATCATTCCAAGTCCCCTTTATCTATCCTAATCTTTATACAGTCTTCTAGACTCAGCTCAGGTCAAAATTCACCTCTCCTCTATAAAACCTTTTCTGGCCAATAAGTTAAAAATCATCTCTAGGAATATCCAAAACCCTGTTTCAATAATTTGAAAATCTTCATGTGCTGCCTGCCTTATGACAAACTCTTCCACCACTGTCTTTAACAATAAATTAAATCTATGCTATTCAACTGGTCACTGACACTTCTAATACTTGTCTTGTCCCTTCTACTACCAGACATTATGTTACTTGAGGATAAGTAGCCTCATAATGTTCAATATCACTACAAGGGATACTGAAAATGTATACTGATTTGTTCTTTCTACCGTATTTCTCCTATCATTGTCAGAAGAAATTTAAGGTTGATAAATTATACCTTTCTTTCCCTCAGATCTACTGAATATTTATTGAAACATTACTATTTTCACTATAACCAAGAATACAAAGATGAATAAGATACAATCTGACCCTCCATAAACACCTACACTAGTATGTAAGGCAAAAATAAATACAAAACTATAATACTGTGTGAGAAGGACTAGAAATAATGAAGCATGAACAAAATGCTATGAAAATATAGATAAGAAAACAATTCATTCTTGATACAGAAAGGTTAGTGGTGACTAGAGAGTAGTAGAGGTTTACAAGGTAGGCATTGTGAATAAAAAGTACTCTTACAGACATATATACAAAGAGAGAAAATGGCATGCAGGCAAATAGAACAGTAATAGAAAAAGGATGCATGAGGAAAATATATGATGTACTCAAGAATGGAACTAGAGTTAAAGTATAGGATACACTGAGCAAAGAGGCTCAAGAAGAGCCTCAGGAAACTTCTAAAACATAAAATAGAAATGTTATCAAAAAGAAAAACCCTCCCTAATTTGGTGGGACAGCAGTTTGAATTAGTGCTTACAGCACAAAGAAGTTAAATCCAACTTCAGGTTCCAATGTTCAACCAAAGAAAATGAACAGGTGATTCGAGTATCTTGCCTTCTCATCAAAATATTGCAACCAGGGGAGGGAGAAATGAGGTTTAGAGCTATTTTTCAACCATTTATACCATTACCAAAAGTTACGGGGAGAAATTCAGTCACTCTGCAAAGAACAAGGATAAAAAAAAAAAAAAATGACAAGCTTACAATGAATTTAACTGTTCATATACTTCACTTAGCATCAGAAGTAATAAAAGCTATATTATTATAAGTATGTTGTTACTGATTGTGGCTTATGGCTCTATTCCAACAATTATTACCTGCTTTATCAAAAAAACTGCTTTTCAACCTTGAATCCACCTCTTTATGGGATTTGTCCAACTGTTTTTCATGTTCATAAGTTAGGTCTCTATTTTTCTCCTTTCCAGAAAATGTGTCTTTGCTGTTTTCTCTTACTAGACTAAAATCTTTCCGTATTGATTTAAAGACAGAAACCTGATCAAACTGTTTAGGAAAGTCTTTTTTAAATTTATTTTGAATCTGTATTTCATTTTCATGGTCTGATTCATGCTGTGTGACTCTTCTCTCTACTTCCAAGCTATCATCAGTATGAACTGAAGAAACAAGATTGTCTTTTGAACTAAAATCCTGTTCATCCTCATTGTCACTACCAACGACTGGAATTCCTGCAAGATCCCCAGAGTTCAAAAAATAATCATCTTCATCCAGCAATGAATTTTCAGATCCTGTTTGATTCGGCATTCCATAAGGCATGCTGTCAAGGGTAGGAGTTAAGTTGTGGTCTATATCTTCAGACATTTCTGTATCCATGATACCACCACCTTAAAAAGTAAAATACTGTTTAGACAAACGATAATGCTAAAGTTGACCACATTTATAAGGTCTGCCTGGTATTTAATCAAATATTTTTTCTTTCCAAACAAAATATAGGTAATATCACAGTATTCCATTAACACTTTAAGACAGGAGTGACAGATAAGACTATCCCTGTTTGACAGATAAGGAAACAGGACCCTAATCTTGAAAAACTATTTTTAGTTAGGAAGAAAGGCAATGTGAGTTAGATAAATGTACCAACTTCAGAATCGGACATACCTGTGTTGGAATCATAGCATGATCACAGAAAATCTGTATTATCTTGAAAAGTAAACTTTCAGGTTTATCTATCTATAAAGAGATGTAATACTGACGTTGGAAATTAATTTATGGTGGGGATTAATGGTAGTGTGTATAAAGGACCTACTAACAGAGTATAAAAGTGATAATTATAATTAGTATAGTGATTATTCTGGGGACCTGATATTAGAACCCAGGTCTCTGGTCTCAGAGTCCCAATTTCTCTGCACTAATTCTAATAAACACAGCAGTTAATGTTTATAATAATAAAAATGAAATGTATCCAAGCTAAAATAAATTTTAAAAGTGTTTATCGTTTTAAACTATATGCTCAAGTCTCTCTTATTCCAAAATAAAACAACAACAAAAAATTTCCAGCTTTGTATTTCTTCTCCTTCATTCACCGTTATTTCACAGTCAAACTTGTAGGAAAAAGTCTACAGTGGTTTATTCCTACTTCACCTTAATCCTTTAGATGAAAGCAATCTGGTTCCCAATTTTGCATTGGAAATGCTCTCATTAAGATCATCAATGATCTCCTAATGGTCAAATCCATTAGGATTTATGTGGCGTACCCCTTATGTGGCATATCCCTCCTGGATAAAATTCCTTTGGTTTTTCTGACTCTATATTTCTTCCTCCCTTTTAAACTGGTCTATACACCTCTTCCTCTATGCACTCAATATCAGCTTTCCTCCAAGATTCCAGTTCTCTTCTCATTTTATACTCTTGGACTACTTTTTACACCACCATAGCCTTGGCTTTGCAGTAGACTTCCTAAGCACTTCAGCTTAGACCCAAGAGTCAGATATTTATATTATTCTAGCTTCTCTAAGGACTCCAATTTAGTACCTCTAAAACCAAACTCATCCTGCTCCCATTCCAAGCATATTCTTCTAGTATTTCTTTCTCTTGATTAATAGTATCACCAAACCAGCCGTTTGCTCAAGATAGAAAAGAGAGAGATACTCCAATTCTCCTTCCCCTGGACTAATTCTCCAAATCCATTTCCTCCACTTGGCACCATTCCAACATCCTATATCTCTTCCTGTTGACAGTGTACTAACTCAATCCACATAGGTATCTAAGAAGCAACCATATTCTTACAAATCCTAACCCCGAAACACATTTAATTGGTCTATGAGCAGCCAAGTTAGAACTGACAAAAACATATAGTGAAGCAAACATTAAAAATAGAGATACCAACAACAGCCTTGCTTTTATTTGAAGACCAGATGAAACCTTCAGTGTGGTTGGTTCTTCAAACCATTCCCTGGGTATGATCCAGAATAAGTTTCTCTTTATAATCAAGTCCTAACTGATACAGAGTCCAAATGAAAGTTTTCTTCAAGTTGCCCTCCTCCATAAAGACTACAGAATTCTCTTTTTAAACCATAAATCATTCCATATTATACTTTCTCCTGAAATCATTTAATAGCAACCCACGGCCTAAAGTACTCATTCATTCAGCACATACAGGGAGGAGCAAAAGTATGTTTACAGTTGTTCATACAGAAAATAAATAATTAATAACCAATACAAGAATAACCAACCATGTTTTGGTTACACACAACTATAAACCTACTTTTGCCCCAACCTGTATTTATTAGAAAACCACTATGTGATAAGGACTGTGATAATTCCCCTCTTCACAAAACTAGAAAAACAGACAGAGGAAATAATTACCAATTTTACTTAACTAAGAAATAATAAATGCAAACAACAGATGCTAAAATCTTAGGAATGTGTATAATTTATTTTCACACAGTATGTCACAGAGAGAAGCAGGGGGGGATAACAGCATGCACAGTGTTACAGATATTCATGGTACTATTCTTTCCATGTTCTATTTATTTTTAAATTCTCATAATAATAGAAAGTTAGGGAGAAAATATAAATAAAAAGGCAAGATGTTAACATACATATATACTTACTAGAGGCCCCTAACTGCTCTCCCCTGCCAGCCTCATCGGCCCTAACCACCTCTGCCTCAGCCCTGCCACCATGGCTTTGTCCGGAAGGATGACCGGTCTAATTAGCATATTACCCTTTTATTAATATAGATAGTGTGATAAATCTACCAGACTATAAGCAACTAAAGGTCAGGGTTAGAGCCTTCTCTATACAACAATTTATTCCTAATATCTGACTACACTGCATGTGCTCAGTAGCTGTTTAATGAATGAAAAGGATACGTATTTCATATGGTCAGCAATTTAAGTTCCATAGCAAATGAGAAAATACTAAAAAGTAATATTGCAATCAACTTTCAAATTTTCTACATTTAAATTCAAACTATGGTACTGGGAGAAAAGGGTAACCACCTGGAAAAAACTGAATCCCTAACTCATACCAAAATAATTGCCAGACTGTATTTAAAGTTTAGACATAAAACTTAAAAGAGTTGGGAAACCATGGAACAATTATTTTTAAGTCTTAAAGTGGAGAAAAGCCTTTATGATGACACAAAATCCAGAATAAATTTAATAAAATAATAACAGATCAAATGTGACCAGAGAAGAAAACACAAACTAAACCAAAGATTA
Organism: Myotis lucifugus; assembly: GCF_000147115.1. Taxonomy (NCBI): domain Eukaryota; kingdom Metazoa; phylum Chordata; class Mammalia; order Chiroptera; family Vespertilionidae; genus Myotis; species Myotis lucifugus. Next base: position 915,771 of record NW_005871179.1, read on the forward strand.
AGGATAAACTCATTAAAAAATTATTTCATTGCCCTTTATATGGAAAAAGGTCATTTCCCTATTGTATAAAGACTCTTACAGTTCAATAAAGATACAAGCAACCAAATACATAAAAGCAAAGGATTTGGGACAGCCAGTGTGGCTCAGTAGTTGAGCACTGACGTATGAACCAGGAGGTCAGGGTTTAATTTCCCAGTTAAGGCACATACCCAAGTTGCAGGTTCAATCCTCAGTAGGGGGTGTGGAGAGGCAGCTGATCAATGATTCTCATCATTAATGTTTCTATCTCTATCTCCCTCTCCCTTTTTCTTTGAAATCAATAAAAAGGTATATTTTTAAAAAGCAAAGGATTTAAACAAATATTTCACAGGAAACGAAACACTAAGGTTGAACTTTGCTCATAAGTGAAATGTAAATTAATGATGCAATGAGAAAGAGAAACCAAGATGGCGGCATAGGTAAACACCGGAAATTGCTGCCTCGCACAACCACTTCAAAAATACAACTAAAAGACTAAACGGACATCATCCAGAACCACAGGAAGGCTGGCTGAGTGGAAATTCTAAAACTAGAAGGAAAGAGAAAAGCACACTGAGACTCAGAGGAGGTGCGGAAGTAAAGTGCAGAGGTACGGAGGCTCGCATGCGGAAAGGGCTGGCAACAGAGGACGCCTGTGTCTTTTTCAATCGGGAGGGAATCACAAGCTCCCGACTGCTCTGAACTCCAGTTCCGGGTGAGTCTCTGGGGACCCAGACTCATACGGGGAGAAACTGGACTGTATGTCATCGGGCAAAACTCGAGGGCAGCTTTCTCTCAGAGGTGCTTGCAGCGATTACCGCGGGACACTGAGACCCGGGGTCTGTTGGGCAGCACTGAGGATCAGCCATAGCTATTTGCTCCACCCTGTTGATTCCCTGAGACCCAGCCCCAACCAAGCTGCAAGCAGAGACTTTTGCATATGAATGGGCTGGCCCTTTGAGATCTAAAATTACCTAACAAACTGCAGCTGGGTCAGAGAGACCCAGAACATCCAAAAGAAGGCTCAAGACCCCACAGCAGCTTACATTGCTTCACAGCTGGGCCTCTTCTGGGCACCTCCAAACCCCAAACAAAGAAGAGGACTCTGCAGATCTCTCCATAGCTCCTGCTGGGTAGCCTCAGGCAGAGGCTAAATTAGCACCTCCTTAGAGATCCAAGAGCCCATATACCCAGTGGTCAGAGTGGGACCATCCAGATTACAACTCCTCAGATCCACAAGGGACACACTCAGGGGGCAGACTCAGGGAGCACCAAAGCCCCACTGAAGCAAATCTTGCCCCAGAAGGGTGTCTTCAGCACAGAAGTTCTCCCACTGCAGACACACCTGATTCTCACAGCCAATTGGCCTAGAGGTCAATTCCTCCCAGTGATACCTACATCAATCAAGGCTTAACTACAACAAGACTACAACAAGACTGTGCACAAAGCCCACAAAGGGGTGCACCAAGAGTGTCCACCTCAGGTAATTGGGGAGGCTGAGCCACTGGGCCCTACAGGACACCTAGCACAGAAAGCCACTCTATCAACACAGGGAAGCATAAAAAATGCAGAGACAAAGAAACAGATCACAAATGACAGAAATGGAGGAAAGCAAACTACTGGATATAGAGTTCAAAACCACGGTTATAAGATTTTTCAAGAATTTTCTAGAAACCGCCGATAAATTTAGTGAAACCCTCGAGAATATGAAAAAGGACCAACTAGAAATTAAGCATACACTAACTGAAATAAAGAATAACATACAGAGATCCAACAGCAGACAAGAGGATCCCAAGAATCAAGTCAAAGATTTGAAATACGAAGAAGCAAAAAATACCCAACCAGAAAAACAAAAAGAAAAAAGAATCCAAAAATATGAAGATAGTGTAAGGAGCCTCTGGGACAGCTTCAAGCGTACCAACATCCGAATTATAGGGGTGCCAGAAGAAGAGAGAGAGCAAGATATTGAAAACCTATTTGAAGAAATAATGACAGAAAACTTCCCCTACCTGGTGAAAGAAATAGACTTACAGGTCCAGGAAGCGCAGAGAACTCCAAACAAAAGGAATCCAAAGAGGACCACACCAAGACACATCATAATTAAAATGCCAAGAGCAAAAGACAAAGAGAGAATCTGAAAAGCAGCAAGAGAAAAACAGTCAGTTACCTACAAGGGAGTACCCATACGACTGTCAGCTGATTTCTCAACAGAAACTATGCAGGCCAGAAGGGAATGGCAAGAAATATTCAAGTGATGAATAGCAAGAACCTACAACCAAGATTACTTTACCCAGCAAAGCTATCATTCAGAAGTGAAGGTCAGATAAAGAGCTTCACAGATAAGAAAAAGCTAAGGAGTTCATCACTACC
>NW_005871179.1:918456-960935 GCF_000147115.1 Myotis lucifugus
AAGAGACTGGACAAAAATCGTACACCTATGGATGAGGACAGTGGGGGGGGGGGGTTAAGGGCAGAGGGGGGGGTGGGAACTGGGTGGAGGGGAGCTATGGGGGGAAAAAAGAGGAACAACTGTAATAATCTGAACATCTGAACAATAAAGATTTATTAAAAAAAAAATAATGCAATGAGATATACCATGGGTTAGTAATGACAAAGGTTTTGATAACAGCCTGGCAGCTATGTTACTGGCCAGTTTGTGACAAGACCATACGTGAACTGCAAAGCCTAAAATATTTACAATCTGGCCCTTAACAGAAAGAATGTATAAACTGGTACAATCCAAATAAAGAGCAGCTAGCAATATTTATAATACTTTAAATACACATACCACTTGAGCCAGCAATTCTACTTCTAAAAATTTACCTTACATATATACTCTCATAAGAGATCTATGAAATACAACATTTTTGGCAGCAGCAGACTGAAAACAATCTGTTTATCAATGAGGCTAAATTAATCCTATGACATACCTACAACGGAATCCACACTAATAAAAGAGAAACATGCAAATTGATGTCACTCCACTACACCCACTAGACAATCAGAGCGACTATGCAAATTAACCCAAAAAAGATGGCGGTTAATTTACATACGTAGGCACAGAGCGAAGACTGAAGGCTCTGGCCAGAGTGAAGACTGAAGACTGAAGAGGCTTGGCTTCTCCGCTGAGGCTGCAGCGGAGAAACCAAGCCTCTTTGCGGCCGGAGGGGAGAAGCCAAGCCTCGCTGTGGCCGGACCAAAGGCCTGGGTCCCAGGTTCCGGAGGAAAACCAGTGCCAGCAGCCAGGGGAAGGACGATCTATTGCGCAAATCTTCATGCTACGGGCTTTTAGTATTATATAGTTGTTAAAAAATAATGAGGCAAAAATAATTAAAAAGAAAAAGAATGAGGCAGCTTTGTAGAAAGCAGCTATAGGGTTAAGCGTCGGACTGACCTGTTGGCAAAGCCACAAACAAGTCCCAGCTTAGAGGGCACAGCCCTCTTAGCATAATTAGGCTTGACCTTATGACACTCCCTAGATCTTATCTGGGTAGCTAATGGGCTGTGGGAGGTGCAGCAAGTGCTGCCAAAACAAGTGAAACTCACAAGAACATTGTAACTATGGTGACCACTACCTTATTTACCTCTGGCTATACAATAAAGGCTCAGCTTGCTGTCTGGATCTCTCTCTGGGGCCTCAGCCAGGCACAGGAAGATGCACCTAGACCCAGCTTATTCTCTCTGTCTATCTTTTCTACATCCTTCGCCACACCCCCCTCAGGCTCACCGAACCCTTGGCTGTGCTGGCACGGCACACAGCTTTATATGAGTTCCCAAGGTAAAGTAAAAATTTTAAAGTTAGTAAGAATATACATATATAGACTTAGGGCACAAGTAGATTTTCATAGTTGTTCATATAGAAAATACAATAATTGATAAATAGTAATACAAGAATAACTGTGTTTCATGTACTCATGTTGTAAACCAGACTTTACCCACTCTGTAATATGGTACCACTACTATATTTTTTAAAAATCTATGTGTATGTGTAATTATTTATGCATTAAAAATATATTCTACTGATTTTCTATGAGAAAAAGAATTGGGTGACTGGAAGACAGAAAATACACCTGGTAAAGAGAAAGAGAGAAAAGCCAAAGGATAGCTCTATTAAGAATTTGATGAACCATAGGAAAAAAATGCAATATATTTTTAAGTGTGAAAAAAGTCATTAAAAGATTCTAAAGAGGCATTAACATGATTTATTTTACAAGGATTGTCCTAGCTTCTGCAGGACTACTTAAAACTGTTAAATGTTACAGGTAATAAAGAACAGAAGCAGGAAGACCAGTTAAGAAGCTACTATAATAATCCAAGGGAAAAAACTAGTGGCTAAGACCAGGAGGATAATGGTAGATATGAGAAGTAGTAGTCAAATTTGGGTATATTTCAAAGGTAGAGGCACTTCCTGATCCTCATATATGAGAAGCTGGATATGAAAGAAGTCAAGGATAATACAACAGGGTGCGATTTCTTGAGATGGGAACACTAAAAGAGGAACAGACTGAAAGGAGTAGAATGAATGATTTGGTTTGGACCTGTTCATTTTGAGAACCTTATTAAATCTTCAAATGGAGATATCAACAAGGCAATTAGATTTATTAAAAAGGAGTTAAAGAGGAGACTCTTGCCAAGAAATGGCATATTAATGTGTGACTCATATATGGTACTTAAAATTAATGGGAATAGTAAGATCACCTAGTGAGTTTATTTACCATAGATGGAAGAGAGCTTAAAGTGCTGAAATACCTCAACATTTAGAAATCTGGTAGAAAGGGAGGACTCAGAAAAAGAGACTAAGATAGAAAAGCCAAAGAGGTAAAAGAAAAACAAGGTGATGAATGTCATAGAAGCTACTAAGTGAAAGAAATACTTCCATAAAGAAGTGACCAGCCATCATGAATGCTACTGAGATAACATTAAAATGAAGATTGAAAATTGATTATTAATATTGGCAAAACTAAAATGAACTTCTAACTTGACAAGAGCTGTATCAGTGGAAAATTGTGGGCACAAACTGGAATGAGGTGATCCCAATAGAGACTGAGAGGAGAGAACTTGGGAACAGTAAGTACAGACAACTCTTTAGAGAAATTTTGCTCTAAAGAAATTGAGCACATACTAGACTAAAACCTGGAGTAAAGAATTTTTCTTACTTGGTATTTTTGCTGTTTTCTTTGATTGTTTGTTTGATTTGGTGAGTTGGCGGGGGGGTTGTTTTTAATTTTATCAATATATTTTTGATATCAGAGAGAAAGGAAGAGAGAGAAATATCAAAGATGAGAGAGAATCATTGATCAACTGCCTTCTACACACCCCCTACTGGGGATCGCCCACAACACAGGCATGTGCCCTGACCAGGAATTAAACTGTGACCTCCTGGTTCACAGGTCAACACTCAACCACTGAGCCAAGCCAGCCAGGCGGTGCTTTTTTAAAAAAGATGAACAATAGCCCTGGTTGGCATGGCTCAGTTGGTGGGCATGTTCCTGTGCACCAAAAGATTGCTGATTCGATTCCCAGTCAAAGCACAAGCTTGGGTTTTGAACACAATCCCCAGTAAGGGGAGAGAAGGAGGCAGTCCAAGCAATGTTTCTCTCTCACAACTCTGCTTCTCTCTCTCTCTCTCTAAAAAGACAATAAAAACTTTTTTAAAAAAAGATGAATATGACAACTTGTAGTATGCTCATAGAAATGATCTAATAAAGAGGGAACACTAATAAGGAGTTCAGAAGGAGAATCTATGTATAACAGGGGATATGATCCTATATAATAAAAGAGAAACATGTAAATTGACTGTCCCTCCACTACGCTCACCAGCCAATCAGGAGTGAGTATGCAAATTAACCCAACAAAGATGCATACACAAGCACCGGACAGAGAGCAGAGCAGGAGAGCTAGCGGAGAGTGGAGAGGCTTGGGAAAATTGGCTCCCCAAGCCGCCAGACGGAGAGCAGAGAGGGAGAGCTGGCAATTTGAAGAGTGGGAGACCATGGGACGGAGACAGAGCAGGAAGGGAAAACCAAGATCGCCGGGAGCACCAGGAATTCTGGGAATAGTAGTTTTGGTGGCAGCCCCAGAACTGGAAGCGGAAGCCCAGAGCGCGGGGAGCACCAGGAATGCTGGGAATCATAGTTCTGGTGGCAGACAGATCTCCTAGACCAGTGATGGCGAACCTATGACACGCGTGTCAGAGGTGACACCCGAACTCATTTTTTTGGTTGATTTTTCTTTGTCAAATGGCATTTAAATATATAAAATAAATATCAAAAATATAAATCTTTGTTTTACTATGGTTGCAAATATCAAAAATTTTCTGTATGTGACATGATACCAGAGTTAAGTTAGGGTTTTTCAAAATGCTGACATGCTGAGCTCAAAAGGTTCGCCATCACTGTCCTAGACCAACGGTTCTCAACCTCTGTTTCGCGACCCCTTTGGGGGTCGAATGACCCTTTCACAGGCGTCACCTAAGACCATCGGAAAACACATATATATAATTACATATTGTTTTTGTGATTAATCACTATGCTTTAATTATGTTCAATTTGTAACAATGAAATTGGGGGTCACTACAACATGAGGAACTGTATTAAAGGGTCGCGGCATTAGGAAGGTTGAGAACCACTGCACTAGAGCAAAGTGAGCCTGAAGCAAGTTACTGTTGCAGTGGGGGATGGAGGGAAAGCAAAGGTGAGAGACATAAGTAAAATCAGAGTGTCTAGGAAAAATTAAAGGGAAGCTATCCTAAAACTTCCAGGAAATCTCCACCAATGAAGCAAAGAAAAAAAAATGCCTCTATTATTCTGTAAGCAACAAACCACACTGAGTTGAGGTCTCAGACAATTCGCTCATATGATTGCAAAGACAGACAGAAACTCCCGGATTGGAGAGGGCTGCCCTGAGGGCTCCCAGATTGGAGAGGGTGCAGTTCGGGCTGAGGTACCTTCACATCTCCCAGTGCATGAATGTCGTGCACCGGGCCTCTAGTCAGTATATAAAGAATGAAAAGAGTATACGAATTAAAAGCAGGTAGGTTGTTAGATTTTGTGAAAGGAAAATGAAAGTTATTGTAAGCAATTTGTGTTTGCTAATGAAAGTAAATTTCATGATGTCAAATTAATTTGTACTTTGTGTCCTTCTTCTGCTTAGTCCTTGCTTGAATGGAATATTGATATTTCTATCTGGTACCCAAGAGTCGTTTTATTTTAAAGTACAACCAACTATGGAACCCAATTACTGCATAAATGAACATTGTGAGAAAGGGCTGTCAGTTACTTTCACTGTTAATACAGCATTTAATTCCTTTCATATATTTTAGTTTTTCATCAAAACATAATTTTCAGAAATAAGGTAATATCAATTATAACTTTAGAAGTCATATTTCTCTAACAATTCTCTGCAGTTGCTTTTCTCTTATATAAAGGAACAAAGAATCAAAAGAAAAGAAAGCACGAACTCCAAAGAATGCAAAATCAAACAAAAAACATAAAAAGGAGATAACCTTGGTTCATTTTTAATAAAAACTTAACTTAGCAGTTTGTCACTTAAATATTTCTAGGAGATGGTTTATTGTTATTCAAGAAAATGTAATTTCCTAAATAATAAAGCCGTTTTAAACTATAAAATCAGAAATGTAGTTCAACTGTTAAGAGTCCCATAAAGCCAAGAGTCATTAAAAAAACAAAATGTACATGCCTTAAACATTTATTTTTACTTGGAATATATAAAAGCACATTACGCAATCATGTGATAATCGGGCAAGACTTTAAGTGTACATATCCTATTTGACTTCTTTCTTGAACAAATCAGAACCATAATACAGTATTCATTACTGCAATTTTGGTTTCTTTAGAGTGAAATGAGAAAATAAAGACACTTGCACTTCCATATTTTTACCGACATACTTAGTAAGTCTTTCTTTCTAAAGCATTCAAATTATTCACAGAAACAAGTAAATTTCACTAGTGTAAAAATGGTACAATTAAAATAATATAATTACAATGACTAGAATAAAGAGGTTAGGAAATAACTGGCTCTTGATAAGCTTGCAATTCATCAACAGCTGAATCATGTGGCTTTGTCTGAAATGACTAGATGGTTCCTCAACAGCCATTCTAGCTTCCTTCCTTAATGAGAGACCCTGATTCTTATCAGGGCACACTTACAGTAATAGGAAGAATTTTAATTCTTACTTATGATCCTAAACTGAAAAAGGACCTTAGCTATTTTTTTTTTTAAATATATTTTATTGATTTTTTACAGAGAGGAAGGGAGAGGGATAGAGAGTTAGAAGCATCAATGAGAGAGAAACATCGATCAGCTGCCTCTTGCACACCCCCTACTGGGGATGTGCCCGCAACCAAGGTACATGCCCTTGACCGGAATCGAACCTGGGACCTTTCAGTCCGCAGGCCGACGCTCTATCCACTGAGCCAAACCAGTCAGGGCAGGACCTTAGCTATTAATAGGCCAGTGACCAGCAGGAAACTTTTCATGGAAATGGGATAATAACAAGAATACAACAATTCACTCTTCTTTCAAACTGCAGGTACCAACCCATTAGTGAGCCAGGGCCAGGATTTGTTTAAATAGGCTAGAACAGAAAACAAAGCGCATCATTCAGAGTGATAATAATACTACAAAAAAATTTTGTGTATACACGTAGGTCTCAGCATAAAATATATTTCTAATAGTGTTTCAAAGTTTAAAAAACTAGCAATGGATGTTAACTAAACTTACTGTAATCATTTCACAGTATACATATAGCAAAACATTATGTTGTACACCTAAAACTAATTCAATGTTTTATGTCAATTTTACCTCAATTAAAACAAATTTAAACAAAATAAAAACAAGTGCCCCCTAGATAATTTTGCTCATGATGTCCAATAATGCTTAAGAATCATTTAACAATAAATTTAGAAATTATTTGGAGATTTAAAGAAGACCAAAATAAAAAGAATACCATTTTTGTGGTTATGAAGACTCAATACATTTAAGATGCTAATTCTCCCCCAAAAATTGATCTATAGATTTAATCAATTCCAATCAAAGTCCCAGTGGCTTGATTGTATAATTTACATGTTGATTCTAAGTTGTATATGTGAATGCAAAAGACTTGAATAGACAAAACAACTTTCAAGAATAACAGAGTTGGATGACTTACACTAAATTCATTTTACAAGTCTGTTTTTCGAGGAACTTCCCATTTTACTAAAGTGGTCTTTTGAATTAGTTATTTTATTGGGAAGGATAATGGCATCTTGTTGTGGTTTTAACTTGTATTTTTATACTAATGATGTCAAAAAAATGTGTGTATTGGTCATTCCTTTTCTTTTATGAAGTGTCTTCAAATATTTGCCCATTGGAAAAATTTCATTGTTTGTCTTTTCATTATTAAGTTGTAAGGATTCTTTATATATTCTGGATATAAGTCTTCTATTGTTTAGATCAATAGATAGAAATAGATGGGAGTCTATATTTTCACTATCTATACCTCTCTCTACATATCCACCCATCCATCCTTTAATATACCCATCCATTTATCTATTCTATAGGTTGCCTTTTCATTACCTCAGTGATGTCCTTTGAAAGGCTCAAGTTTTTAATTTTTATAAAATCACATTTTATTATTATTATATCTTTGTGGCCTACATTCTTACTGTTCTAAGAAACTTATCCCAAAATCATGAGTATTTTCACTTGTTTTTTTCATAAAAACTATAGTTTTAGCCTTAGCTTTATGATTAGGTTTATCATCCATCTCAAGTTAATTTTTGGATGTAGTGTAATGTAAGAGTTAAAATAAAAAATTTTTGGATATCTAGTTGTATCAATAACATTTATTGAAAATAAAAGTGATTTTTAAATATGGTAAAGTCTTATCTATCCATTATACCTCACAAATTTAACTTTTAAAAGCATAAAAATTTAAAACATAGAAATAACAAAATATGTACAAGACCAATGTTTTGAAAACTACAAAATATTGCCGAGAAATAAAAGAAGACCTAAATAAATTGAAAGACATTTCTAATTATAATATATACAAGTAAAATAAGTGATACTGGTATAGAAGTAAATATTAATATTCAGTACTATTTACAATATAAATACATATAAATAAGTAGAATGTAACAGAAATTCCAAAAGGAGATTTCCACAGCTACAGAACTTAAACATATTTCAGCAGTGCCAATTCAGTGATGAAAACATTATTTAGGTGAAAAGATAAATTATTTAACATATGGTAGCACAAACAGCTACTCATCTAAAAATAATGTAGAACCCAGTCTTATCTGAACTCTAAAAATAGATTTCAAATTAAATAACATTTAAATGTTAAAATCTAAAATAAAAAGCTTTATAGATTATAAAATTTTATTGAAAGGCATTAAAGATTTTAATGAATGTGAAGACATACCAAGTTCATAGATAGGAAGACTCAGTATCATAAACATGCCAATTCTCTCTCTTGATTTATAAATTCAAGACAATTCCAATCAAATTCCCAAATTGTTGTTTAATTTTGTTTTGTCAGGAACTTGGTGAGGTATTTCTAAAATGAACAATGCAAGAATAGGCAAAACATTCCTGAAGAACAATTTTCAGGGTTCTGAACCATAAGATTATCAAGATTTATTATATAACTGAATTAACTAAGACAACACGGTACTGGCACAGTAATAAAGAAATAGTCCACTGGAATATTAACTGAGAACATAGGGAAAAAAGCCCACAGATATACATTATAGAATAACTTTGTAGATCACTGGGAAAAGGAAGTAGTTTCTGATAAATGGCGGTGAAACAACGTAAGCATTATGAAAAGAAATAATATTAGTTCCCTAACCCAAGCCATAAAATAAATTAAATCTAGGATAATTCAAGAGCTATAGGTAAAAGATACAACTAATGAACATGTTAGGATTTAATATCAGAGATCTTTCTAATCGGCCTCAGCCTATGAAAAATGTTCCTAAATATAATGGAGGGAAAAAGCAATCCACAAAGAAAGAGACGGATACAATTGTTATCATTCAACTACATTAAAATTAATATCTGCTTATGCAAAGAATTTCTAAAAACCAGTCAATTAAGAAAAGTTATCTGTAATATCTACAACTGACAAGTTTATTCTTCATAATATTTAGAGAACTACAATTTAAGAAAATACCAACAACCCAATAGTAAATAGACAATAGATTTACCTGAACAGTCATCTTACAAAAGAGGAATCTGAAATGACCAGCAAATATGAAAATGTATTCAACTAAATTATTAATCAGGGAAATCCAATTTTATAAAAATATGAATTTCATGTTATACCTACCATATTCACAAGGATTAAAAGTCTGATAATATCAATTGTTGGACAGATGCACAGTGACCAAAACTCTAACCAATAGCACAAGTATAAATGTATAAAACTATGTAGGAAAAAAGTTTTATATTTCTATTAAGTTGAGAGTGAACACAGCCAAGTCCTAAGCAATCATCTCCCCATATACCAGGTGTACCAGTTAATAATGCAGATTTTTTTCAATAGATGGAGTTACACATATGTTGAGATATATGCGATTTGATATGTATGCTATTTTGTTGTATTGACAACAAGCTTCAAAACTTCATATGTCAAATTTGCTGAAGGTGTTAACATCATAGATATTTTTACGCTTAAAAATGTCGAATTTTGTGCCATAAAAAGAGCATTTGCAGGAAGTTTTAACTCATTACTTTATTTTGAAGAAAAGTGCTGCTGAAAGTTATCGTATACTTCGGGAAGCTTATGGTGAACATGCTCCATCTCAAGATACTTGTGAACGCTGGTTTAAACGCTTTAAAAGTGATGATTTCCATGTGAAAGACAAAGAACGTCCAGGTCAACTGAAAAAGTTTGAAGACCAACAATTACAAGCATTATTGGATGAAGATGCGTGTCAAACTCAAAAACAACTTGCAGAAAGTTTAAAAGTTGCTCAGCAAACAATTTCCGATCGTTTACAAGCAATGGGAAAGATTTTAAGCAAGGAAAATGGGTGTCACATCAACTGAACGGAAGACAAATGGAAAACCGAAAAGTTGTCAGTAAAATGTTGCTTCAACGGCACGAAAGGAAGTCTTTTTTGCATTGAATTGTGACTGGTGATGAAAAGTGGACTTATTTTGAGGATCCCAAATGCACAAAATCATGGGTTGATTCAGGTCAACTATCAACATCGACTGCAAAGCCAAATCGCTTCGGGAAGAAGACAAAACTCTGCGTTTGGTGGGATCAGGAAGGTGTGGTGTATTATGAGCTTCTAAGACCAGGTGAAACCGTTAATACTGATCGCTACTGACAACAAATAATCAATTTGAACCACGCTTTGATCATGAAATGACCAGAATGGGCCAGAAGATATGGTAAAGTAATTTTGCTTCATGCTACCGCACCATCACACACTCCAAAACCAGTTAAAAACACGTTAAAAGATCTTGCCTGGGAAGTATTAACCCACCCACCGTATTCACCAGACCTTGCTCCTTCAGATTACCACTTGTTCCGATCGATGGCACATGCACTTTCTCAGCAGCACTTCAAAATGTACGAAGAAGTGGAAAATTGGGTCTCTGAATGGTTTGCCTCAAAACAAGAAAAGTTCTATTGGGACGGTATCCACAAATTACCCAAAAGATGGGGGAAATGTGTAGCTAGCGATGGACATTACTTTGAATAAAGCACTTTTGATGTTTCTCTTAAAATTATCGTGTTTTTTTATTACAAAATCCGCATTATTAACCGGTACAACTGGTATACCCTACAGCAAGAAGAGATAAACTATCCCTGCATGCCAAATCTAGATGCCACCTGTTTTTTTTTATAACCCTAAAGCAACAAATAATTTTCAGTTAAGAGATTTAAAAAATCAAAAGAAAATGTTTCTGACTCATGAATTGTTAAATTCAAAATTTAGCCTCCTTTTTATATTGTCTATGGCTGCTTTCACACTACAAAAGCAGAGTCAAGTTATTGCAACAGAGACAGTATGATCTATAAAGCCTAAAATAATATTACTATCTGGCCAGAAAAAGGTTGTCAATCACTGTCCTAAAGCAACACACTTTAAACTTGTTTTTGACAGAGACCCACCTTAAGAAATAGATTTTACATGGAATTACATACATGATAGTTTCTTGTATGTATCAAAAAACATAATCAAGAATGTTCATAGAGGAAAGATTTGTAATCAGAAAGTATATAAACAGTAAAATAATATGTTAAATTGTGATATATTTTTTAAATAAGACCTACCTAAACTATAAAACTCATAGAAGAAAACATAGTGGAAAAGTTTCATGACACTGGATTTGGCAATGATTTCTTGGATATGACATCAAAAGTACAATAAGCACAAAAATGCAACAAGCCCCGGCCTGGTGGCTCAGTTGGTTAAAGAGTGGTCCCATACACCAAAAGGTTGCAGATTCAAAACTCAGTCAGGGCGGCATACGGGAGGCAACCAATCGATGTTCATTTCTCTCTCTCCCTCTCCCTCCCTTCCTTTGTCTCTAAAATCAATAAACATATCCTTGGATGAGGATTAAAAAAAATACACACAGGCAACAAAAGCAAAAATAAACAAATGGGACTACATCACATTTTTTAAACTTCTGTACATCAAAAGAAATCATCCAGTCGAAACCGGTTTGGCTCAGTGGATAGAGCGTCGGCCTGCGGACTGAAAGGTCCCAGGTTCGATTCCGGTCAAGGGCATGTACCTGGGTTGCGGGCACATCCCCAGTGGGAGATGTGCAGGAGGCAGCTGATCGATGTTTCTCTCTCATCGATGTTTCTAGCTCTCTATCTCTCTCCCTTCCTCTCTGTAAAATATCAATAAAATATATTTAAAAAAAAAGAAAGAAATCATCCACATAATGAAAGGCAATGTACAAAAATGGAGAAAGTATTTGCAAATCACGTTATCACATAGGGTTTACTATCCAGAATAAATAAAGAACTACAAATCAACAACAACAACAAAAAACACAATTCAAAAGTGGACAAAGGACTTGAATATACATTTCTCTAAAGAAGATATACAAATGTGAAAAGATGCTCAACATCAGTAATCATTAGAAAAAAGGAAATCAAAACTACAATGAAATATCACCTCACACCCATTAAAATGACTATTATCAAAATTACAAAGTAACGAGCTGAAAAGGATGTGGAGAAATTGGAATCCTTGTGCACTGCTGGTATGATGTAAAATGATGCAACCACTACTGAAACATTATGGCAGTTCCTCACATTCCTCAAAATGGTTAAAATAGAATTATTATATGAAGCCCAGACAACGTGGCTCAGTGGTTGAGCACTGACCTATGAACCAGGAGGTCATGGGTGGATTCCCGGTCAGGGCACACGCCTGGGCTGCGAGCTCAATCCCCAGTGTGGAGCGTGCAAGAGGCAGCTGATCAATGGTCCTCTCTCATCACTGATGTTTCTATCTCTCTCTCCCTCTCCCTTCCTTTCTGAAATAAAAATATATTTAAAAATAAAGAAATATATAAAGTTCATAAAGAAGCAAAACTAAACTATATATTGATTAATAATGTTAATGTGGTAAAAACTATAAAGAAAAGCAAAACATAAGCGAAGTTCAGAAAATGGCTATTTGGAGGGGAAAACAAAATTGGACTGAGGAACTGCCATCAAAGGCATGACAATAATGTACATTTTTTTAAAGCTGGGTGGTCAATCCAAGGTTTTTTTGTTGCCATTTTTTAAATATCTCACGTTTTAGTATTTTGTGTTTATTTACCACTTTATGAAAACAGCTTTCTAATATTCCAAGAAACTCCAGAATAGCATATAATCAAGGTGTAAGGAAAACTTTTTTAACCAAGACTGAAAACCCTGATGTTAAAATGTCAAGTTTATGTTAAAAACATTTGTTTCAGAAAAGTTGACGCAAAGAAAAGAAAATAAACCATGAGAAATCAAACCCCCCTACACTACATTATCAAAAGAACTTTAGATGATACATTCTAAAAGTTAAATTTTCTGAATGATCAAGTGATTGTCTATCTTTTCAAATGTGTACCTGAATCTCGTTTCAGAATTATCCTTTACCATGCTTACTGTGACTCACCTTAAACAACTCCTATTACAATATAAAAGAAGGATACAACTTGGCATTAAAAAACACTTTAAAAATTGGGAAAGGAAAATTTTTAAAGTATTTTTATGTGTTTTTATTGATTTCAGAGAGAAGTAGAGAGAGGGGGAGAGAGATAGAAACATCAATGATAAGAGAGAATCATCAACTGGCTGCCCCCTGCAGAGCCTCTACTGAGGATGGAGTCCACACCCAGACATGTGCCCTGACTGGAAATCGAACCAGTGACCTCTTGGTGCATGAGTCGATGCTCAACCACTAAGCAACACCAGCCAGGCCGATATTTATTTAACAAACATTTATGACTACACAATACAGAAGCCAGTACAAATGTTAAACTTATTAAAAGTTGCTTAAATTCAGAGCAAAAGGGGTAGGGGAGTGGGGGAAGAACTCATAGATAAAAGACAATAGTGTGGTGATTGCCTCGGGGAGGGGACTTGGGGTGAGATGGGTAAGGGTATAGGGGAGATAAGTGGTGATGGATAAAGACTTGTCTTGAGGTGGTAAACATACAATACAGTGTACAGATGATGTTTTATAGAATTGTGCACCTGAAACCTGTATCATTTTGTTAAGTAGTGTCACCCCAATATATTCTATTTTTAAAAAAATAAAAACAAATACATTTTAAGAAGCTCTTTAAGTTCAAATTCAATAGGAATTTAACAAAATGCAAACTAAAGTTAACACTGATATTTAAGACCCATCAGATTGCCAAACATATAGAGCTATAATATACACTGAGTATATTGTCCTTATGCATTTCTGGTGGGAATGGGAAGCATTAAAGATTTTTTGAAAAGCAGGCTAGCAACACATTAAAATTACACATACCCTTTACTCCACAATTTCCACTTTTTAAAATCTATCCACAGATATAAAATCACTAATATATAAAGACAGAATAAAAAAATTTAATGCATCATTGTTTATCATGGCAAAAAAAAAAACTAAACTAAAACAACATGGATTCCTAAAAATAAGGCAAAAGTGACTTACTATATATCTCAATCATGATACACTATAAGAGTTGGAACTGTCCTTGCTGAGGTAGAGGGATATCACGAACTCTTAAATGACAGAAGAGAGGCAGAGAAATTTATGTATATAATCCCATTTGTTAAACAAATATAAAATAAAGACCCTCAAAATCCTTATGTATATAATCATTTTATGAGCATTAGAGAAAAACATGGAAGGCTAACTACAAAGCTGTTGACATGGGTTTTGAGGGGGGATAGAGACAATGATATGGGAAGGAGAGGCTAAGCCACAAGAAAAGTTTAAAAGTTACTCTTTAAAAAATCATACATGTCAGATTCATGCAGCTGTGTTTAGGGAAGATACAAATACATTTTCTTTTAAACCATCTTCTGGTTTAGAATAAAATATCCTATGAAAGGATTTATGCTGTCATAGCTGATTACATTTTCCAAATATGGCTGCACCAGTATCTCTCATCTACATGCTTTTCTACTATGTGACCTTGATCCTTCTATAAAGAAGTGAGGTCTATATCTTCTCCTGAAACTAGGCAGACTTGGGACTTGTTTGTAGCCAAAAGAATGTGGTGGAAGTGATGCTGTGTGGCTTCTAAAGCTACCTAGGTCAGAAAAGATGCAGCTTCTACCTTATTCACCAAATTACTCTTTTGCTTTTGGAGTCCTGGGCCAACATAAAAAAAAAAAAAAAGTATGGCTACTCTGAGTTCGCTATGCTATGAGGAAGGGAAGGCAATAGGAAGACCTTGTCTCCTAAACCAGGTTAGACATGGATGAATGAACTTCCAGATTATTCCAACACCAAGTCATTGAACTTTTCAAATCTTTTCTGGAAAGACCCAAGACACTGTGAGGCAAGAGCAAGGCATCTCCAACATACATGCCCTTTGTAAATATATGAGTCACAGAATCCAAGAGCATAGTAAAATGGTTGTTGTGCCCTGGCCAGTGCTGCTCATCGATTAGAGCGTCAACCCACACATCGAAGGGTCCTGGGTTTGATTCCTGGTCAAGACATGTACCTGAGTTGCAGGTTTGATCCCAAGCCCTAGTCAGGGTGCCTGTAGGAGGCAACCAATCAATGTGTCTCTCTCACATCAATGTTTCTGTTTCTTTCTTTCTTTCTCTCTCTCTCTCTCCCTCCCGCCCTCCCTCCCTCCTTCCCTCCCTTCTACTCTCTAAAAACCAATGGGAAAAAAATCCTCGAGTAAGGATTAACAAACAAAATTTATTGCTGTTTTACACCACTAGGTTTCAGGTGGTACTAGTTAAGCAGAACATACCAGTAATTATAATGCAAATTTAAACTATGTTCCATCTTAAACAATTCAGACAGTAGGCTCTAGAAAACTATGTTAATTGATTTAAAAAGTGACAATGGTGATAACAAGATCAAATTTCTAAAATATGCCCTTAGGTACTTAAAATTTTTTCATAAAATAGTTGGGAGAAAAGCAATATTTCATAAGTTAATATGACTTCACATAATTAGGTTTAACTATGTATATAATTAAATTAACAAATGATCAGTAGAAATCTGCCTTTATCCCTATACCTAAGAGAACATGTATTCTAGAAGGCAACAATTTTAGCTTTTAGATCTTTTCATTGGAAAATGGGTGAGCACCCTATATGTGGAATCACCTTATGTCCAAATATTTACAACGTATTTTCATTCTTTTTTAAAAAATATATTTTTATTGATTTCAGAAAGGGAGAGAGAGACAGAAACATCAATGATGAGAGAGAATCACCGATCGGCTTCCTCCTGCACACCCCCCACTGGGGATCAAGCCTGCAACCCCGGTCTGTGCCCTGACCGGAAATCAAACCGTGACCTCCTGGTTCACAGATCAACGCTCAACCACTGAGCAACGCCAGCTTGGCTGCACTTTCATTCTCTACCAGTCTCTTATACTACTGATCAACCTAAACTAAAATACACATACAACAACTTGTATCTTCTTTTCAGTGACAAAATTTCCCTGCAACCACTCAATTTTAAAGATAATAATCTTAAAATATAGCTGCAAATTGTTTGCATAAACTATATACCTTTAAACAATATAGGGATAAAGCAAAAATTAGTTTTGTCCATTTTATTCATTCAAAACATAATATAATTTGTTTCATTCAAAAAGATTCTATCTTTAGTAAACAAAAAACTTCTTGGGAATGGTGAGGATCTACACCAGGGTTGGGCAAACTTTTTGACTCGAGGGCCACAATGGGTTCTTAAACTGGACCGGAGGGCCGGAACTAAAGCATGGATGGAGTGTTTGTGTGAACTAATATAAATTCAAAGTAAACATCATTACATAAAAGGGTACCGTCTTTTTTTTTTTTTTTTTTTAGTTTTATTCATTTCAAACGGGCCGGATTCGGCCCGTGGGCCGTAGTTTGCCCACGGCTGATCTACACTAATAAAAGACAAAGATGCTAACTGACCATAACTTTGCCACGCCCAAGCCACGCCCAGCAGCCAATCAGAGCAACTATATGCAAATTAACTCAACCAAGATGGCAGCCGGTAGCCATGGAGCTGGAGCAAGCAGGAGGCTTGGTTGCCCCAGCAATGGAGGAAGCCAAGCTTCCCCCCTGCTCTGGCTGGCTGTGGCCTTCGCAAAAGGCAACAACGTTTCAATTATAGAAGCTAAATAAATCACAGATACCTGCTTCCAGCAAGCCTCCACTGGAGCTTGGGTGGCTGGGGGCTGTGGCCAGCCTGCAAACAGCCATCAGCCCCTCACCCAGGATGGCCACACCCTCATGGGGTGAGGGTCCCTGCTGGGGGGCTTGGCCGGCCTGCAAACGGCCATCAGCACCTCACCCAGGCTGGCCAGGCACCCCAGCGGGGACCCCTACCCTAAAGGGGCTGTGGCCCTAACCAGTTTGGCTCAGTGGATAGAGCGTCGGCCTGTGGACTCAAGGGTCCCGGGTTCGATTCCGGTCAAGGGCATGTACCTTGGTTGCTAGATCATCCCCAGTAGTGGGTGAGCAGGGGGCAGCTGATCGATGTTTCTCTCTCATCGATGTTTCTAACTCTCTATCCCTCTCCCTTCCTCTCTGTAAAAAATCAATAAAATATATAAAGGGGCTGTGGCCAGCCTGCAAACAGCCATCAGCCCCTCATCCAGGCTAGCCAGGCACCCCAGCGGGGACCCCTATCCTGAAGGGGCTGTGGCCAGCCTGCAAACAGCCATCAGCCCCTCACCTAGGATGGCCACACCCTCATGGGGTGAGGGTCCCCACTGAGGGCCTTGGCCAGCCTGCAAACAGCCATCAGCCCCTCACCCAGGCTGGCTAGGAACCCCAGGAGGGAACCCCACCCTGATCCGGGACACCCTTCAGGGCAAACCAGCCGGCCTCCACCCATGCACCAGGCCTCTATCCTATGTAATAAAAGGGTAATATGCAAATTGACCCTAACAGCAGAGCGACTGGGAATCACTGGTCACTATGACACACACTGACCACTAGGGGGCAGACGCTCAATGCAAAAGCTGCCCCCTGGTGGTCAGTGTGCTCCCACAGTGGGAGCTCTGCTCAGCAACAAGCCAGGCTGACGGCTACCAGTACAGCGGTGGTGGTGGGAGCCTCTCCCGCCTCCTCAGCAGCGCTAAGGATGTCCGACTGCAGCTAGGCCTGCTCCCCGCTGGCAAGTGGACATCCCCCGAGGGCTCCCAGGCTGCCAGAGGGATGTCTAATTGCCAGCTTAGGCCCAATCCCCCCGGGGAGCGGGCCTAAGGCAGCAGGTGGTCATTCCCCAAGGGGTCCCAGACTGCGAGAGGGCACAGGCCAGGCTGAGAGACCCTCCCGAGTGCACAAATTTTTGTGCACCGGGCCTCTAGTTATTCTATAAGGTCATATCAATTTTGTACCCATGTTTACACCCTAAACAAAATGTTAGGCTTTGGTTTCATAAAGATATTCCTTTACAATGTTGGAAGGACCCAAATAATACTCAGCAATAGACCATGTAAACAGAAATATGTAGTTCTGGGGGAAAAACAAAATAACTGCTCAAGTTGTTTTCAAAATTGAGCTGCATTGATATATTACAATTAAAACAAAATGCCATTGACATTGCATAGGCAGCCACAAAAACTTGTCATGGTTACTACTCATTAAAATATTTCTACATGGGCAATAGGGTAGTGAAGAGCTGGGGGGCAGGGAGGTAAGGTGGGGAAATGGGAGGTATCTGTAATACTATCAACAATAAAAAATATATTTTACAAATATATATATTTCTAAGTTACATTACAAATTGTTCCTTTATTTCTAGCAAATAATTCTTCTTAAAAACTTGTGATTCCAGCGGAAGCCAGTTTGACTCAGTGGATAGAGCGTCAGCCTGTGGACTGAAGGGTCCCGGGTTCTATTCCGGTCGAGGGCATGTGCCTGGGTTGCGGGCACATCCCCAGGGCACATCCCCAGTAGATGTGCAGGAGGCAGCTGATCGATGTTTCCCTCTCATCGATGTTTCCCTCTCATCGATGTTTCTGACTCTCTGTCTCTCTCCCTTCCTCTCTGTGAAGAATCAATAAAATATATTTAAAAAAAACAACACTTGTGATTCCAGTGAAGTAGGGAGGCAGTTCCAAAAGAAGTAACAAAAGATTAATAAGGAGGAGCTTTGCAATTAGGTAAACCTGCATTAAAATCCTGATTGTGGAGGCAGGCGATCAATGATTCTCTCTCGTCATTGATGTTTCTCTCTCTCTCTCCCTCTCCCTTCCTCTCTGAAAACAATAAAAATATATTTTTTTAAAAAGGAAAAAATCCTGGTTGCTGCCCAGGCAGTAAGGCTCAGTGGCTGAGCATTGACCTATAAACCAGGAGGTCACAGTTCAATTCCCAGTTAAGGCACATGCCTGGGTTGCGGCTCCATACCCAGTAAGGGGCTTGCAGGAGGCAGCCAATTAATGATTCTCTCTCATCACTGATGTTTCTCTCCCTCTCCCTTCCTCTCTGAAATCAATGTAAATATACATATTTTTAAGTAAAAGTCCTGATTGCACCACTTAAAAGTTAAATAATGTCTCTAAGCCTTACTTTCTCCCTTAATAAAAGAGACAGTTGTAGTATTTGTCTGGAGCAGGGGTCCTCAAACTTTTTAAACAGGGGGCCAGTTCACTGTCCCTCAGACCGTTGGAGGGCCGGACTATAGTTTAAAAAATAACTATGAACAAATTCCTATGCACACTGCACATATCTTACTTTGAAGTAAAAAAACAAAATGGGAACAAATACAATATTTGTATTTGCATGTGGCCCGCGGGCCGTAGTTTGAGGACCCCTGGTCTGGAGGGTTGTTATGGAAGAGACTGCATACCTAGTAACAATTCTCTCCTGTTCCCTTACTAAGATATCCTTGATTTTATTACTGGCAACAATAGACTCAGCTAAAGGACTACAATTCTCAGTTTTCTTTGAAGTTAGGGTAGCTAATAAGATGTAAACCGAAGTACAGAGGTAGAATTTCTAGGAAAGTTCTTTTAAAAGCTGATTCTGTAGAGAAGTGATCCTTTTTGCCCTCCTCCCTACCCCACAGCAGGCTGAAGATACAGCAAACACCTTAGAACACTAGGGGATGGAAGCCATATGCTAAGGTTGTGACACAGAAAACCAGAGGCCCATGTATTCCTGAAAACCAGAGCTACCTCATCATCTAGAATTCTTCCATATAAAAAATTTATTTATATCATGCTTCTATTATATATAGTTGAATCTAATCTACTAGTTAATATAATTTATTATTAGAATTTTAAAAGATAATACATGCAGCCCTAGCTGGTGTTGCTAAATAGAGTATCTGCTCACACACCAAAGGGTCTCAAGTTCGATTCCAGGTGAAGGGCACGTACCTGGGTTGCAGATTTGATGCCTGGTCCCGGGTGGGGCACGTGGCTTCCGCAAGCAACCAATCGATGTGTCTCTCTCACACTGTATCTCTCTCTCTCTCTTCATGTCTGTATGTCTGGCTGTCTCTGTCTCTATCTCTGTCTCTCTACCTCTCCCTCTCTCTTCCCTCACCCCTTTCTCCCTCTCTCCCTTCCACTGTATCTAAAATCAATGGAAAAATATCCTCTGGTGAGGATTAACAAAAACAAAAGATAATGCATGCAAAATTTTCCACAAATAAACTTATACATTACAAGTAATCAAAATAATGAGTAATTTTTTTGAATTCATATAACTATACTTCAACAACTCAGCAATGGTATTATTTTTCCCTTGAAGTTGTAAAATCTGTTATGTTCGATGACAGTAAGAAATTATCCATAGGTGAATGACCAGGTAGTTCTTTTAGAACCACTAAATAAATGTCCCTGATAAAAAGAAGCAACTATCTGAATGCACTTTTTAAAAATTTCTCTATTCTATCTGAATTTCTTCCAAAGTTCACATTAACTGGCAAGAGTGAAGGTAACATGAGTTAAGGTAATCCTCAGTATCAGTCATTTCCTGTATCACCATGTATCTTATAAAATCCACAGCACAAATTCTCCTAAGAGATGATGAACTAGATACAGCGGTTCTCAACCTGTGGGTCGGGACCCCTTTGGGGGTCAAACGACCCTTTCACAGGAGTCGCCTAAGACCACCGGAAAACACGTATATAATTACGTATTGTTTTTGTGATTAATCATTATGCTTTAACTATGTTCAATTTGTAACAATGAAATTGGGGGTCACCACAATATGAGGAACTGTACTAAAGGGTCACGGCATTAGGAAGGTTGAGAACCACTGAACTAGAAGTTGAAAAACCCTACTTTCTCTTTCACTTGCATGAAATGTTGAAGCCTTTTTTCTTTTAAATCCTTTTCACTAAAAACTCTACATCTTTGAAGGTCAATGCAGCTTCTTCATGTTTAAAACAAATTTCCCAAATTCCTCACTGATGGTGTTAAGCTCTATCAGTTTATGTGTGCCAACAATTAGCAGATACTATATTTTGGTGAAAGTTTCAGAATGGTTGAATTTGATCTACAAAACAAATATCTAAAGCCCCATGTCCTGATAATCTTGGCCAATGAATACATGGTAGGTATGGTATTATTCTTGACTAGTGGCCCAGTGCACGAATTTGTGAACATTGGAAGGAAATTAATTAGAAGAAATATTTTAATATCACTATTTGCCCTTTCTCTATAATAGAAGTGTCACCAAATTCACAATTGACAATGACAGATGGAAACACATGCATGTGACTGGAGCCAGCGAGAGCTTTATATGTATCGTGCATACGCAAGTCAACTTAGCCTTTTATAGGTATAGAATAAACTTGCTTAATTAAACCTGCTTTCTGATTTTGCTAAACTTTTTCCAGCCCAGTGAAGCACCCCAACTTCTCTTTCATGTTATTGTCAGCAACACAGCAGAAAATATCAACATGAAGCAGATTATTATTGTAGATCACACAGGGAGAACAAAGGATAAAATATTTAACTGCAGCAGTGTTTGACTATATTCTGTGCAGCGAGAAAACCTGAAATCATTTTTAAGGTCCACCATTTCCTCCTTTTCAGTCAGGTCAAGTTTCTAAGCTTTCAAAATCTCCGTTTTCTGACTAAGGAAAAGAAACAAGGATTCTACTGAGTATCCTGTCTACCTACTCCCGGACTTCTGTGAGGATCAAATGAGGTGAGGCAAGGGAAAATGCTTCACAAACATTTGGTTAAAGTGTGAAATGTTTGCACCAGGCTATAAAGCAAGTCGGGTTCCTGGGGTGAAGAAACTGCAAGGATACTAGTAGTCGCAAAGGAATGAAAGCCAGACTTACTACGTGACATTATTACTCGGTGCCCACAGCAACCGTTCCGGGGTCTAGGCAGCTTCATCTGCGATTTGGTGAGCTGTTGCTCTGGGGTGGTGGCAGGGCCTGTGTCCCACTTGGGGGAAGCCGAGTGTTGCTTCATGGGCGCCAAGTCCGCAGTGCCTTTTCTCTGTGTGTGTGACAGCAGCTCCTGCATTGAGTGTCTGCCCCCTGGTGGTAAGTGCACGTCATAGCGACTGGTTGGACAGTTGGAGAGACACTTAGCATATTAGGCTTTTATATAAATAGACTACTGGAAAAAAACCAAGATGACGGCATAGGTAAACACCGGAAATTGCTGCCTTTCACAACCACTTCAAAAATACAACTAAAAGACAAAACGGACATCATCCAGAACCACAAGAAGGCTGGCTGAGTGGAAATTCTACAACTAGAAGGAAAGAGAAAGGCACACTGAGACTCAAAGGAGGTGCGGAAGTAAAGTGCAGACGTACAGAGGCGTACGTGGAAAGGGCTGGCAACTGAGGACGTGGCGCACGTGGAAAGGGCTGACACGGTTGTTTTTTTCAATCGGGAGGGAGTCTCAAGCTCCCGACTGCTCTGAACTCCAGTTCCGGGTGAGTCTCTGGGAACCCAGACTCATATGGGGAGAAACTGGACTGTCTGGCATCGGTCGGAACTCAAGGGCGGCTTTCTCTCAGAGGTGCTTGAAGCGATTACCGGGACACTGAGACGCGGGGCCTCTTAGGGTAGGACTGAGGAGCAGCCATAGCTGTTTGCTCCGCCCTGTTGATCCACTAAGACCCAGCCCCACCCAAGCTCTGTGCGGAGGCTTTTGCATATGAAAGGCCTGGCCCTTTGCAATCTGAAAAGTACCTAACAAACAGATGGGTCAGAGAGACCCAGAACTTCCAAAAGAAGGCCCAAGGCCCCACAGCAGCTTGCATTGCTTCACAGCTTGGCCTCATCTGGGCAACTCCAAACCCCAAACAAGGAAGAGGACTCTGCAGATCTCTCCATAGCTCCTGCTGGGTAGCCTCAGGCAGAGGCTAAATTAGCACCTCCTTAGAGATCCAAGAGCCCGTATACCCAGTGGTCAGAGTGGGACCATCCAGATTACAACTCAGATCCATAAGGGACACACTCAGGGGACAGACTCAGTGAGCACCAAAGCTCCACTGAAGCAAGTCTTGCCCCAGAAGGGTGTCTCCAGCACAGAAGTTCTCCCACTGCAGACACAGCTGATTCTCACAGCCAATTGGCCTGGAGGTCAATTTCTCCCAGTGATACCTACAACAATCAAGGCTTAACTACAACAAGACTTTGCACAAAGCCCACAAAGGGGTGCACCAAGAGTGTCCACCTCAGGTAATTGGGGAGGCTGAGCCACTGGGCCCTATAGGACACCTAGCACACAAAGCCACTCTATCAACACAGGAAAGCATAAAAAATGCGGGGACAAAGAAACAGATCACAAATGACAGAAATGGAGGAAAGCAAACTACTGGATATAGAGTTCAAAACCACGGTTATAAGATTTTTCAAGAATTTTCTAGAAACCGCCGATAAATTTAGTGAGACCCTCAAGAAATCTAGTGAGACCCTTGAAGTTATGAAAAAGGACCAACTAAAAATTAAGTATACAATGACTAAAATAAACAATATTATACCAGAGTTCCAACAGCAGACTAGAGGATCTCAAGAATCAAGTCAAAGATTTGAAATACGAAGAAGCAAAAAACACCCAACTGGAAAAACAAAAATAAAAAAGAATCCAAAAATATGAAGATAGTGTAAGGAGCCTCTGGGACAACTTCAAGCGTACCAACATCCGAATTATGGGGGTGCCAGAAGAAGAGAGAGAGCAAGATATTGAAAACCTATTTGAAGAAATAATGACAGAAAACTTCCCCTACCTGGTGAAAGAAATAGACTTACAAGGCCAGGAAGCGCAGAGAACCCCAAACAAAAGGAATCCAAAGAGGACCACACCAAGACACATCATAATTAAAATGCCAAGAGCAAAAGACAAAGAGAGAATCTTAAAAGCAGCAAGAGAAAAACAGTCAGTTACCTACAAGGGAGTACCCATACGACTGTCAGCTGATTTCTCAACAGAAACTTTGCAGGCCAGAAGGGAGTGGCAAAAAATATTCAAAGTGATAAATACCAAGAACCTACAACCAAGACTACTTTACCCAGCAAAGCTATCATTCAGAAGTGAAGGTCAGATAAAGAGCTTCACAGATAAGAAAAAGCTAAAGGAGTTCATCACCACCAAACCAGTATTATATGAAATGCTGAAAGGTATCCTTTAAGAAGAGGAAGAAGAAGAAAAAGGTAAAGATACAAATTATGAACAACAAATACACATCTATCAACAAGTGAATCTAAAAATCAAGTGAATAAATAATCTGATGAACAGAATAAACTGGTGAATATAATAGAATCAGGGGCATAGAAAGGGAGTGGACTGACTATTCTCGGGGGGGAAAGGGGTGTGGGGGTGGGGGAAGAGACTGGACAAAAATCATACACCTATGGATGAGGACAGATTTGTGCACATTGAAAGGAATATAATTAGAAAAGAAGTATTTTAATACTAGAGGCCCAACACATGATATTTGTGCATGGGTAGGGTCGCTAGGCCTGGCCAGCGATCAGGGCCTATCTGTGGGGCAATATGTAGGGCGATCAGGGGACCCCCGCTGGCATGCACCTGACAGGCCTCACACAGCCCCGCCCCCCACAGCCACTGCTGGTCACCTCCCTCAGCTGGAGTCCACCAGTGGGGCAATCAGGGGCCTCCACTGGTACCTGCCTTGGCTGGCCTGGGGCCTGTGGGCTGGGGACAGCTCCTGCCTTAAGCGTCTGCCCCCTGGTGGTCAGTGCACATCATAGTGACCTGTCATTCCACTGGTCGTTCCACTGTTTGGTCGATTTGCATATTAGGCTTTTATTATATAGGATTGCTATTTGCCCCTTCTCCCTCAGTGCCTGGAAGCCAGGTGGTGGCCCCACCCCTCGCCGCCACTGCTCCTTGCCATCTACAGGTCGATCAGTGGGGTGATCAGGCCCCTGCGCTCACCCGCCTTGGCCTGGCGCCGCCTGCTCACCTACTCCACCATCCCGCCGTGGTCCTGCTCTCATCAGGGCCCATCGGGGCTGGCAGCACCTCCACTGCTGCCTGCTGCCAGCACCATGTCACCAACGCCCGACATGTTGGCACCACCCTCTGGTGGTCAGCGCACACCATAGCAAGCGGTCAAACTCCCAGTCCCCAGTCAAAATCCCAGTCCAATGACTGCCCAAGGGGACAATTTGCATATTAGGTTTTTATTACATTGGACTAGAGGCCCGGTACAAGAAATTTGTGCACGGGTGTGGGAGGGTCCCTCAGCCCAGCCTGCACCCTCTCCAATCCAGAACCCCTCGGGGGATGTCCAACTGCCTCTCGCAATCTGGGACCACTGGCTCCTAAGCGCTCACCTATCTACCTGCCTGCCTGCCTGATCACCCCTAACCCCTCTGCCTGCCTGCCTGATCGCCCCTAACCACCTCTGCCTGACTGCCTGATCACCCCTAACTGCTCCCCTATCAGCCTGATCGACCCTAACTGCTCCCCTGATGGCATGATCGCCCCTAATAGCCTCTGCCTCGCCCCACACCCGGGACCCAAAATTCCCTCCTCCGGCCGGTCGCAGACACCCAGGACCCAGGCTTCCCTCCCTCTAGCTGGCTACAGGCAACTAGGACCCAGGCCGGCTTTACCCAGGCCGGCCGCAGCCACAGGGGACAGTGGGTGGGAGACTTCGCACAGGCCGCAGGCGCTGGTGCCCGAGAACACAGGGCGGGAGGCTTGTCCCTCTCCTGGGCCACAGGCGCAGCTGCTGGTGCCTGGGACTGCAGGGCGTGCAGCTTGTCCCTTTCCAGGGCTGCAGGCGCAGCCACTGGCACCTGGGATCGCAGGGCGTGTGGCTCATCCCTCTCCCGGGCCACAGGCACAGCTGCAGCCGCTGGCGCCCACGACTGTGGGGCAGGTGGCTTGTCCCTGTCCCGGGACGCAGGCACAGCCGCTGGCGCCCACGACCACTGGGCAGGCAGCTTGTCCCTCTGCCGGGCCGCAGCCTGACTAGTCCCCATTCCTCTCTCGCGAATCATTTGTGCCTGGCTGGTCCCCATTCCTCTCTCACGAGCTCATTTGTGCCTGGCTGGTCCCAATTCCTCTCTCCCCAGTGTTGAGTGTATGAGCCCTTACAGTGTGACTGCATGAGGGCGTGATGATGTGAGAGCGTGACACCATTTACGTATTAGCTCTTTATTATATAGGGCTAGTGGCCCAGTTCACGAAATTTGTGCACATTAAAAGGGAATTAATTAGAGGAAATATTTTATTATTTTTAAAATATATTTTATTGATTTTAGAGAGGAAGGGAAAGGGGGGGAGAGAGAGAGAGAGAGAGATAGAAACATCAATGATGAGAGAGAATCATTGATTGGCTGCCTCCTGCACGCCCCCAACTGGGGATCGAGCCCACAACCCAGGCATGTGCCCTTGGCTGGAATTGAACCTGGGACCCTTCAGTCCACAGGCCAACGCTCTAGCCACTGAGACAAACCAGCTAGGGCTAGAGGAAATATTTTAATATTGCTATTTGCCCTTTCTCTATAATAGACGTGTCAGAGATAAAAGAAAATTAGTAAAATGTATATGAAAATCTCCCTCCTGTCAGTGTCTGGGACACATTGAAGGACCCAGAGTCAAGTCCCCACCCACCTGCGCGCTCCTTGAAATCAAGCAAGACCCAGACCCAGCCGGCCCAACCCCTGCAGGGTGGGGGGGCGCAGCCTCAGGTCCCCTGTCAAGCCCTGCCGGGCAAGGGGCGCAGCCTCAGGTACTCTGTCAAGCTCTGCCGGGTGGCGGGCGCAGCCTCAGGTCCCGTCAAGCCCCACCGGGCAGGGAGCACGGCCTCAGGTCCCCTGGCCCCAGCGCCGGGGGGCGCAGCTTCAGGTACCCTGGCCCTGGCGCGAAGGCACGAGGGCGTGATGACCATTTGCATATTAGCTCTTTATTAGGTAGGATAGTTAACACATTATTTGCCTGAGAAACTGAATCTCCTTTTTTCTAGATATGCGCTCCAAGACAAAGTGGTATACCTTGAATGACCATCTCGGGAATTAGATGCTTCCTAAACACCATCTATGTAGCAGTCTGCCTTTATATCTATTAGATAGGTAGCTATGTTCCTGAATCCCCTTCATGGAGAGAGGCCACTTTCCCCTTCCAAGCAACTCACTTCTCTGCCTCCAGAACCTTTAACAACCCCTTAATGATAATCTTCCAGAAAGGAGATATAGGGCAATCTCTACCACACCATTTGCACTCAATATTTGGTATAAAGTTCCCTGCTTTTAAACCTCCACCCTAAAAGTGGGGTTGGAACAGAAAAGCACCAGGCATCAGAAACATAAACTCCAAATACTTGGTATAGCAACCCAAGTACAGCAGCTTGGTTAATGCATTAAGATTCCTGCTACCACTTTAAGATAGTTCTTATTCAACATCTTTAACAAACAAAGCATCAGATTCAAACCTTCATTAGAAACCTATTTGATTAATTTCTATCACTACCAGTATATAGACTTGAGCAAAGGCATGTCGAGAAAAAGGTAATCAAAAATTATTTGATGAAAGTGAGTAGTAGAGACTGAGGGATACCTCCTAACAGCCATGTTTTACTTTGTAACCTTACTTTTCCTGACCACAGATGATTGGGTCAAAGATAAACATCAAATCTAAGCTGGCACAATCATAATTTTTTTCCTAGGAACTTGAAATTTAAAATGGGCATACAGAAGAAATAAGTCACTGGAACATAACTGTTTTTAGCAGCATAGACAGAGCAGGCACATGGTCTCCTCTCATTGAGTTCCCTGGAGGAAATTTGTTCTCTACCGTCCCTAAATTCTGTGAAGTACTCCAATACACTTCTGAGGTTTCTTCTGGATAAGCTAGCTGAAGCCTAATTTACTTTCTTGCATGCAAGAAAAAGACAACTAAATCTACTAAAGATCAGGAAATCTAGTTACCTCTCAATATGTAGTATAAAAACTGTTATCACCAATATTAACTAATTTCAAAGAGAAAGATGGTACTCACAATATCTTATTGGATGAAATAAACTTAAAAAACAAAAGAAATACACATTTCCTGACTTAGGAATTATAGGTGACAAAATTTACCCTTCATAAACAAGTGCATGAATATCCTATGAT
The DNA here is from genome assembly GCF_000147115.1 of Myotis lucifugus. Taxonomy (NCBI): domain Eukaryota; kingdom Metazoa; phylum Chordata; class Mammalia; order Chiroptera; family Vespertilionidae; genus Myotis; species Myotis lucifugus. The sequence goes on from NW_005871179.1 coordinate 946,280, forward strand.
GATTCATCAATTACTTCAACAAGTACACAAAGATGTATATAGGAATACATATTGCATATTATTTGTAATAGAGAAAAAATTAAAAATAATATACATATGTATAAAAGAGGACAGTAATTAAATTATAGTACAGCCATACAAAAAAAAATACTGAGTTAGAAAGCAATACTGTTAGAAAGGATGCAGTAGGTAGATCCAATCCACTGACATAGAACGATATCTAGGCAGTTGAGTTAAAAAATAAGAAAAAATCATATAATTCCCTGCATACATACATAAACCGCACCTACCATATATAGAAACACATACATTCACAGAAAAAATATTGCGAAAGATATATATTAAACTTTTAAAACTGTTTATCTTTGGAGAGTGGTAAAAACAAAGGCTTGGATTTTCAGCTTTATTCATTTTTGTATTGTAAAATTGAATGTATTAGTTTTATAATTATAAGAAACAGATTTTTTTAAAGAAAACCATGTACCATGGAAAAAATATAAAGAGCCCTAGCTGGTTTGGCTCAATGGATAGAGCGCCGGCCTGTGGACTGAAGGGTCCCAGGTTCGATTCCGGCCAAGGGCACATGCCTGGGTTGTGGGCTCGATCCCCAGCAGGGGATGTGCAGGAGGCAGCCAATCAATGATTCTCTCATTGATGTTTCTATCTCTCTCTCTCTCTCTCTCCCCCTTTCCCTTCCTCTCTAAAATCAATAAAATATATTAAAGAAAAAATATAAAGAGAAAATTAAGATACCCTGTAAATACTAAGTTTATATACTAAGCGGTATATAAACTTTTATATACGTCACACATACACAAAGTGTGGCTATATGTCAACCTTAAAAATTAAGGTTTACAATTCAGATTAACTTGCTCAATATGCTAAGAAAGTGTGATGAGATCTCAAATAAATCAAACTCATTTAGATAAATCTGTTATAGATAAATGTTCTATCTAGGCTTATATATTATCTGTATAATGTATATAAATACATGATTTTTTTTCTAAAATGGTACTTACAGTTCTCTACAATTTCATCAAAAACTGCACCAGTTTTCTGCTCAAACTGAAAAAGCAAAAAGAGAAAAATAACATTACCATCATATTCTTCTAGCATTTTTTTAGTATCCCTCCCAACTCCCCCAAAAGCTATAATTTTCAACCCAGAGTACTCCAATTTACTAAAGCAGAAATACCATCAAATAGAGTAAAATAAAATTTAGAATAAACAAAAGAAGTTCTCAGGCCAAAACCTACAAACCAAAAATAAAGAGATAAATGCATGCCCTCACTATTAAAAAAAAACAACAACCTTAGTTTTTTAAAATCACTTTTATGTTACAAAATAGAGAATCACATATATTTGTAATAATAAATGTAGCCAATACATGCTCTCAATAAACAATTGCTGAGAACTTACTAACATCTCTTGAGAACTATGCAAAACTCCAAATCAACACTAAACAGAACAATCAACATCCTGGGATACCCATACGCCCAAGCATATTTTACAGTAAGATTTCACTTAACATCATTGATAGGTTCTGCAACTTTAAGTGAAATGATGTATAATGAGACCAATTTTACCATAGGCGGGTTGATGTATAAACAAGTTAAGTTCTTATGGCATCTGAAAGTTATAAGGAAATGATCTTGAATAAAATGAAGTCATTTGAGGATGTGTTATACTGTATAATCTCTCAATCTTTTTTATTAACCATATGCTATACTTTGCATTTCTCAGCATTTGTTATGCAAACCTGCAAGATGTTCTGAGAAAAGTTCTGTCATCAAATTAATATAGGAAATACAAAACATCTTTTTAGTAATTTATAATGGTTGTTAATTAACTAAACACTAAAAAGTCAAACTAAAGAAACTGTACTATTTTGTTTCACCCAGCATTTCCCAAACATACCTGACCCCGATACTGCTTTGTTTCACACAAAATTTCCCAAACATATTTGACCACAGAACCCTTTTGGAGGATAACATTTATTAACATACTACAGAAATACTATGAGAAATGATGCTAAATGACAGTAGCAGTTGTATCTATACATTTTAATACAAGAAGGATATTTTTAATTTAGTAATATACTCCAAAGTCATGTTTTTTTCAGCTTTTCTTAATAATCATGTCATTTGACCATGTGTGGTTTTCACAAGTATTGTATAAGGGCTTTCCCGCTTGATAGTTTCACAAATACATAGAAAAAAGTGTAATTACTCAACATGCTAAAGAGTATTTCCTTCAAATTATTAATCAAATTAAGAAGGAAATCCTATATAATAAAAGCATAATATGCTAAGTGTCCAACCAATTGGACCTAAACTGGCAGTTGGACATCCCTCTCACAACCCAGGACCTCTGGGTCCTAACTGCTCACCTGTCTGCCTTCCCTAACCACTCTGCTTGCCTGCCTGGTCCCTCTAACTGCCCTGCCCTGCTGGCCTGATCCCCCTAACTGCCCTCCCCTGCCAGCCTAGTTGCCCCTATTAACTTTTTTTTTTAAATCTTATCCCCTTCACACACACTGTATTTAAATTCCTTATTGGCTTCTCCCTCTTACACAATTTTTCTCTCTCCTTTATGTAACACTTTTTCCTACTGACTCATCATTTATAAACTTTTCTTTCCTCCTTATTTCCTACTTCTGTTCCATCATCCTTCTTCCCAGCTTTCTCCTACCCTCGCTTCCTCCCCACATCCCTTCTTTCCTTTATCTTTACCCCTACCCTACCTCCCCTTTTCCTTCCCACCTTAATTTTTTTCTTCACTTCCTCCCTCCCCCATTTCTTCCTTCTTCCCATTCTCCTTTTAAGCTCCACCAGCTCCCCTTTAAAACTTTTCTTCCCTCCCTCTTTCTCTTTCATCCTACCTTTCTCATACATTCTTATCTACTTCCACTATTTTAATATCTATCTACCTGCCTAATTACTCACTATCATTTATCTTTTTTCTTTTCTGACTCCTACTTGTAAAATCTGTCCCCAGTACACAAATACTTGATTTTCATTATAGCTCCTACAGTTCACTCATACATCCTCTTTCCTTCTTTAACTTTGCTGTCTACTGACTCCTTTATAAAGTTCTCTCCCTCCTTCCCTTCTTAAAGCTTCTTTTCAGAGGGGCATTAATCCCCAGCCCAGGGCTCAGCCCCTGCCAGGTGTTTACGGCCTCCACTTCCCCAGCCTCCCTGCCGCCATCCTACTCCCATTCCCTGTCCAGGACACCCGGCCCAGCGAGGATGCTGTGAAGCAGGAGCACCTCCATCCAGAAGGCCTCAGCCCATACCCGGGGACACCGCCCTCCTCCCATGTCTGGGTAGGGCTCCTGCCCCGCCCCTGACCGGGCGCACCTGCTTCCCTGCTCCGCACCCCCTCACCACCGCCCCTGCGGTCACCACCCCCTCCCACATGCAGCCCGCATTTCCTTCCCTTTTCCATTCCTGCGTCTTTTTCTTGTTCCCTTTCTGTATTTGTTTCTCCTCTTGGCCTGTCTGCATGCAGGGCTGCCCTCCTCTCCCTCTCCTTTCTTATCCCCTCCTATCGTATCCTATCCTACCCCAGACCGTGCAGCTGCCTGAGCAAAGGGCGGGGACGCAGCCTGCTGATACAGTCGTGACATGACACTGTAATGGATAATTTGCATATTTCTCTATTATTAGTATAGATTTAAATGGGCACTTAGGTTGTTTCAAGCTTTTTTCCAAATATTATAATTGTTATCATTGTATATACACTGAGTGGCCAGACTATTATGACCACCTGACGTTTGTAGGCAAATTAGCTATAATTTCCCGCTGAAGTTGCTAGAGGGCCAGACCATTATAAAGAGGGAAGCAGGTGCCCTAGCTGGCTTGGCTCAGTGGATAGAGCGTCGGCCTGCAGACTCAAGGGTCCCGGGTTCAATTCCGGCCAAGGGCATGTACCTTGGTTGCGGGCACACACCCAGTAGGGAGTGTGCAGGAGGCAGCTGATCGATGTTTCTCTCTCATCAATGTTTCTAACTCTCTATCCCTCTCCCTTCCTCTCTATGAAAAATCAATAAAATATATATTTTTTAAAAAAAGAGGGAAGCAGGTTATTTACCACAACAGCAGAAGTGATTTTTTTCTGAAGATATGGGTAAACAACGCGATTTAACAGCCTCTGAACGTGGGATACATATATAGCATAAGTTGGCTTATATATGTCAGTGTGTGTTTATGTGACTGTATGTTTGATCATATGTCTATGATCAATTCCAAGAAGTAGAGTCATGAAATTAAAGAGCATAGGCACTTAATTTTTTTAATGTGCTTTTATTGGTTTTAGAGAGAGGGGGGAGAGAAAAACATTGAGTAGCCCCGCCCCCCGCCACCACTGCTGCCTCTTGCTCACCCCGCACTGGGGATCAAGCCAGCAACCTGGTCATGTGCCCTGACTGAGAATCAACTGTGGATCTCTTGGTCCATGGGATGCCACTCAATTGAGCCACACCAGCCAGAAAGCACTTAAATTTTTGATAGATGTTACCAAACTGCCCATTAAAAGCACTATATATATATATATATATATATATATATATATATATATATATATCAATAAGGTGAGTTCAGAACTTCTCTACCATCTTCCTCAATTTGATAGGCAAGAAAAAAAAGTTATCTCATTGTTAAATTTGCATTTTGCTGTTTTATTTTACATTTGTTTTCATTTATTTTAATATATTTTATTGATTTTTTACAGAGAGGAAGGGAGAGAGATAGAGAGTTAGAAACATCGATGAGAGAGAAACATCGATCAGCTGCCTCCTGCACACCTCCTACTGGGGATGTGCCCGCAACCAAAGTACATGCCCTTGACCAGAATCGAACCTGGGACCTTTCAGTCCGCAGGCAGACGCTCTATCCCTGAGCCAAACCGGTTACGACTTGTTTTCATTTTTAAATTTTGATTAATCTTTGTAAGTAGTTACTAACCACCTGTGATTCTAGTATCTATCAAGTGCCCAACTATGGAACTTTTTAGGTGACCTAAGGCAATGGTTCCTAAATCGTTCTAACTAGTGATTAACAGTTATCAGGACCCTGGCACTGCTTTCACCTTTTAAATTTACTTAATTCATTTAGCCTCCTTAAAGTCTCATTAAATAAGTACTATTTACACCTCTATTTTATAAAATAAATGGAGGTTGGGGGACAAACACACACACATCTCTGAATAAGGCTCCCCAGGAAAAAGCCCAAACATCTGATTCTCCAAAATCTGGCCTTCATCATTTCCTGCCTTCATGTTCCAATTAAATCCCCATCCCCAATGCAAATGCTCTAGCTCAGTGGTCGGCAAACTGCGGCTTGAGAGCCACATGTGGCTCTTTGGCCCCTTGAGTGTGGCTCTTCCACAAAATACCACGTGCGGGTGCACACATACAGTGCGATTGAAACTTCGTCGCCCATGCGCAGAAGTCGGTTTTCGGCCTGGGCGAGTCTATTTAGAAGAAGTACTGTTGATATTTGGCTCTGTTGACTAATGAGTTTGCCGACCACTGCTCTAGCTATTATTGTTATAAACTAGAGGCCCAGTGCACAAAATTTGTGCACGGGTGCGGTCCCAAAGCCTGGCCAACAATCGAAACACAAGCGTCTGGCATGAAAGGGCAGGTCCCAGCTGACCCCTAGGCCCTGGGCAGCACCTGGGTCCCCGGGCCCCCACACAACCCCCTCCACCTGAGTCATCAGGCCCCTACACCCCACCGCTGCCGCTGGTTGCTATCTGCAGGTCAATCGTCGGGGCGATCAAGCCCCGCTCGCACCCGCCTTAGCCTGGCGCCGACTGCTCACCTGCTCCACCATCCCGCCATGGTCCCGCTCTTGTTGGGGCCCATCGGGGCTGGCAGCACCTCCACTGCCGCCCACTGCCAGCACTGTGTCACCGACGCCCACCATGTTCTGCACCTCCCCCCCCCCCCCGGGGGTCAGCATATGTCATAGTAAGCAGTCAAATTCCCAGTAGAGGGGACAATCTGCATTTTAGGCTTTTATTATATAGGATAATCTGTAGCTCACCCAATCTTTCAGGTAGTTTTATGCCTCTGGATCACTGTGCACTGTGCTCAAGCATTTCCAGTCTTAATCCAATAGTAAACACCTACTCAGATTTCATATGTAAGCTAGTTACAATTCTTTAATGATGCCATCTCACACAACCCACACACACAACTTCCTAAACAAGGGAGAATTCACAACTCTCTTTCCTAGCACTAGTACATCAGATGTGTCTACATCTGCTGACAATTAACTGGGGCTATAAAAAAGTGAAGTTTTAACTCCATTCTAAAGACTATCTAAAAAAGAAACTCATAAAAAAAATGAACACTTTTTAAACAAAAGCCTTTAGAGATATACAAAAATTAAAAATAATCTAGTTTCTTTCAACAGAACCCTAATGAAATTAAGACTCTGTAAAGGATTAGAGAATCCACATTTCTCAAAGCAGAAGGGGCAGATTAGAGTGTATCCTAGTTTACAGAAATTTTGTTGTAACCTTAGCACCTACAGCAATGCCCAACACAGAACAGAAGTTCAATTAATGTTTGCTGAATAAAAGAATTACTATTATTAAGTACCTTAAAACTTGTCTGTATTAAAAATGTAAACATCCTAGAGTGCACTTTAAAATTAGCAAGAATCTCAAAGATTAAGCAGAAGCTTCAAATAGTTTTAATGCCCGAAACAGAACATCACAAATTAAACATCCATTCCTCTTCCTCATCCCCATAATGGTAATGTCTTTGTATTCACACATCCCCTACTTATACTTTCAAGCTTATTCATAATATTGATCTTGATAATCATTTTATCATTGTAAAATATAAAAAGTTGTTGTGGAAAAAAACATTTTTCATACAGACAATACTCACTTTGCACTAAAGTGCAAGACCATAAAATGACCTTGAAAATTGAAACCAAGCCGAAACCGGTTTGGCTCAGTGGATAGAGCGTCGGCTTGCGGACTGAAAGGTCCCAGGTTTGATTCCGGTCAAGGGCATGTACCTGGGTTGTGGGCACATCCCCAGTGGGAGATGTGCAGGAGGCAGCTGATCGATGTTTCTAACTCTCTATCTCTCTCCCTTCCTCTCTGTAAAAAATCAATAAAATATATTTAAAAAAAAAAAAAAAGAAAGAAAATTGAAACCAAAAGAGCAAAGCAATCTTAATAATCAAAGGGGAAAAAATTCCAATTGTTCTGTGATCTTTAAGATTTTTGTCAAAACATTTTAAAAATCTTAACTATCACTTGTAAATATATAGGGAAATTTTTTAAAACTGTGTAATAGTTATTCTATAATTTAAAACATAAGAAAGTTTGAGAATCAAAATGTCTTATTGCTTTGTAAAATAGCTTTATCATGAGTACATAGTGCTGGCCATCTTCTTTCTCTCAGATAACTATGACACAAAATAAGCATCTTTTCTATGCCTTTGCAAACTGTCATAATCCTTTCCAAATTTGATTCAACTTCCAACAATTACATGCCCCATCTGTGTGCATTTATTTAATCATGGTGACTGGTGAATATACGCATTTACTAGACCTATTCAGTATAAATTTAAAATTACAGTAATACATATAAGAAACTTTTCTGTGAAATTAAACTTTTCTTTTTTTTTTTAATATATTTTATTGATTTTTTACAGAGAGGAAGGGAGAGAGATAGAGAGTTAGAAACATCGATGAGAGAGAAACATCGACCAGCTGCCTTCTGCATATCTCCCACTGGAGATGTGCCCGCAACCCAGGTACATGCCCTTGACCGGAATCGAACCTGGGACCTTTCAGTCCGCAGGCCGACACTCTATCCACTGAGCCAAACCGGTTTCGGCGAAATTAAACTTTTCATACATACTTGATTTTAATTACACAAATGTGTTTACATAAGTAAAAACAGGTAAACTAATTTGTCAATTTTTTAAACATATGCATTTGGAAAACCTATTTTATTATATAACAGACTCTCAGCTTTAACGGACATCCCCCTCGCCCGAATTAATCCATTTTAGTGAGGTTTTACTGTATTATGTGAAGTAAAATAAGCTAGTCAAGACAAAGACAAATACCATAGATTTTACTTTTATGTACAATCTCATGGACAAAACACAAAAAAAAAACTAAGCAAAATAAAAAGAGACACATAGAAACAGAAAAAAGACTAATAGCTGTTAGAGGGGAGGAGATTTGGGGAGGGCTGGGTGAAAAAGGTGAAGAGATTAAGAAAAAAATAAAAAAAAACTCTCATAGACACAGACAACAGTATGGTGATTACCAGAGGTAAAAGGGGGTGGGGGAAGGTAGAAGAGCGTAAAGAGAGCATAAATGGTGACAGAAGACCTGATTTTGGGTGGTGAACACACAATATGATACAATATACAGATGATGTATTATAGAATTGTACACCTGAAACCTATATAATTTTATTAACCAATGTCACCCCAATAAATTCAATTTTAAAAAAAAATTCTTAACCACTGCCCAGTGTAGCTCAGTTGGTTGGAGCATTGCACACCAAAAGGTTGCAGGTTCCATTCCCAGAGCATATACCTAAGTTGTGGGTTTGATCCCCATTCAGGACATGTACAGGAAACAACTGATTGGTGTTTTCTGTCCTAATGTGATCTATCCTAGAAAAAGGTTCCATGTGCACTTGAAAAGAATTTATATTCTGTGACATTGGGATGAAATGTTCTGAAGACATCATTAAACCCATCTGATCTAGCATGTCAATTAAGGCCCTTGCTTCCTTTTTAATTTTCTGTCTGGAAGATATGTTGATGTCAATGGGGTCTTAAAATCCCCTACTATGGCCCTAGCGGGTTTGGTTCAGTGGATAAAGCGTCAGTCCAGGGTCCCGGGTTCGATTCCAGTCAAGAACACATACCTCGGTTGCAGACTCGTTCCCTTGCTGAGAATTAACAATAAATAAATCCCCTACTATTGACTACATTACTGTCAATCTCTCCCATTGAGATATGCATTATATATTTAGGTGCTCCGATGTTGGGTATATAAATGTTTACAAGGGTTATAGCCTCTTGTTGGATTAATTCCTTTAGCATTATGTAATATCCTTTCTTGTCTCGTTATTTCCTTTGTTTTGAGGTCTATTTTGTCTGATACAAGTATTGCTAACCCAGGTTTTATTTTTTCCATTTCTATTTGCATGAAATATCTTTTTCCCTTGACTTTTAACGTATTTTTTCATTCTGAGGTAGGTCTCTTGTAGACAGCATATACATGGGTCTTGTTTTCTTTTTTAAATTTTTTTTCTTCTTTTAAATTTTATTTTCTTGTTTAAAGTATTACAAATAGTAGTACATATGTCTCCTTTTGGGTCTTGTTTTCTTATCCATTCTGCTATTCTGTATCTTTTTTTAAAATATATTTTTATTGATTTCAGAGAGAAAGGGAGAGGGAGAGATAGAAACATCAATGATGAGAATCACTGATCGGCCGCCTCCTGCACACCCCCTACTGGGGATTGAGCCCGCAACTTGGACTCGTGCTCTTTGCAGAAATCAAATCCGGGCCCTTCAGTCCACAGGCTGACGCTCTATCCACTGAGACAAACCAGCGAGGGCCCTATGTCTTTTGATTGGAGTATTTCAACCATTTACATTTAAAGTGATTATTTACAGTTACGTATTTATTGTCATTTTATTCTTTATAACTGTTCTTTGCTTTTTCTTTCTTTTCTTTTTCTTCTTCATAAAGAAAACCCTTTAACATTTCTTATAATACTGGTTTGGTAGTGATGAAATCCTTTAGCTTTTTTCTTGTCTTGAAGCTCTTTATTTCACCTTTAATTTTAAATTATAGTTTTCTTAAATAAATAGTTATAGTTTTAGATCCTTCCTTTTCATCACTTTGAATATTTCATGGCAATTCCTTCTGGTCATATGCAATTGGCACCAGGAAGAGCTTTATATGTATTCTGCATGCACCAGTGAACGTTTATTTTTATTTATTTTTTAAAAATGTATTTTATTGATTTTTTTACAGAAAGGAAGGGAGAGGGATAGAGAGTTAGAAACATCGATGAGAGAGAAACATCAATCAGCTGCCTCCTGCACACTCCCTACTGGGGATGTGCCCGCAACCAAAGTACATGCCCTTGACAGGACTCGAACCTGGGACCCTTGAGTCCGCAGGCTGATGCTCTATCCACTGAGCCAAACCGGTTTGGGCAACGTTTATTTTTAAACTAAAGGCCCAGTGCACAAATTCGTGCATGGGTGGGGACCCTTGGCCTGGTATGCGACAGGAGCGGATCGGGGCCATGGGAGGTTGGCCAGGGTAGGGGCCGTGAGAGGTTGGCCAGCCAGGGGGAGGGATCGAGGGAGGTTGACTGGCCGAGGGAAGTTAGCTATGGGAGTGCACTGACCACCAGGGGGCAGCTCCTGCGTTAAGCGTCTGCCCCGAGTGGTCAGTGCACGTCATAGTGACCAGTGGACCGGTCATAGGCTTTTACATATATACAGGTTTCCTCTAATCTACAAATCTACTCTGTGATGGAGCTGGCACCTGTGAACACTTCTCCTTTGCCAACTGGCACAATGTTAACAACCTTTGTCAGCAGATGCACTGGAAAAGAGTACTCCAGAAGGAAAGGGGTTTTCTTCTCATTAAACTGTGCTCTGAACTGCTTGCTCCAGTGGAGGCTAGTAGCATGCAAGACACCCAATGACCTCTCCCAGGTGCCAACTTCCCATCAAGTCTCCAGTGACACACACACACACAACCATATGATTGGTTTCCCAGAAAGTTCTGTCAGCACCCCAGAGGGCAAGAAGCTTCCCAGAGAATTTTACCAATGCTCCAGCTGTCTTCTTAACCATGTTCAGCAAAGGCCTTCCTAGTGACTTTTGTCAGCACCCCAGAGGGAGGTTTCCTGTTTGCCAACAAAAAGCTGCAGCACTTCAAACCTGTCCAGCATCCAGTGGAACACACCCTCTCCAACAAGATTTGAATCTCAGCCTTCAAGCTGAGAGATGGGGCATCTTTCAAATTAATTCCATCCCTGCTACTCTGACTCAGCCCTAAAGTTAGTGGTTGCTCCCTCTACCTGCTATCCTGCATATCTTAAAGTTCTCTTTCCCCCCTAGGGTCAATTCTTTGTAACTAGTTAATAATTCTTTATATTGAACTTTCCCTATTCGAACTACTCTGAGGTTTCTGTCCTCTGACTATTAAAAGGTTGGTACCACCAGGGGTAAAGTCCAGGAGACACTATATTAGTTAGGGAAGCTCTGCATACTTGAAAAGCTGTGTGGCTGCTCTCTTTTGGTATTACTATTGGGAATGTTATCATTGAGATGGGCTCTTTTGATTTCACTGAGGATTGTGGGGTCCCAAAGTAATAAAGGCCAAGTGACAGCATTAACCCCATAGGTAAGGGCAGCAGGGACATACCAGTAATCAGAATGCTTTGGCCCACAGGGATCTTTGGCAGTGGCTAATTGATCACGATGTTCCTAGGAATGAAATAGATGGGCAGTTTAATCTGTATAACACGAAAATGCCTAAATCTGGTGGCCAATCCAACTTGAATCATCACAGTGGAAGTCACATACATTTGCCGTTTCCAGACCTAGTCGATTCAAAGACCCATAGCCACTTGACTGAGGAGAGAATGGGTCGCCCTTACGAACTCTGCACTGTTACCACAAGTACACACCATAAATCTTCCTCCAAGCCTTGTCCAGAAGGACTGACAGTGATTTAGAAAAGCAGTGCTTTTCAATCAGGGACAATGCTCCCAAATCTAGAATTTGATAATGTCTGGAAGCATTTTTGGTTACCACAACTGGGGATTTCTACTGACATCTAGTGGGTAGAGGCCAGGGATGCTGTGAAACATCCGACAATGTACACAACAGTCACCACAGCAAAGGACAACCCTGACTTAAATGCCCTTAAAGGATTTAGACAGTTATTTCCCTTACCTCATCTCCTACTACTCACCACCATCTTGCTCACTCCCCTTCAAGCTACCACAACTTTGCTGTTCACAACATGCACAGCACTCTCCCTCACAGCCTTTGCCTTTTTTCCCTCTACCTGGAATATTTTTCCTCTCAGGTGCCGACATGGATCGTTTTCTCACCTCCTTCAGGTTTTTGCTTAAATGTCACTATTTAAAATTGCAATGGCCTTTCCACCATAGCATATTGCATTTCCTTTTTTCTGTTTTGTTTCTCTACAGAAACACTCCACTTTAAATCCTCTACATTATTTAATTAGCATTTATCTCTCCCATCACAGAATGTAAACTCTGAAGAGCAGAGATTTTCTCCATTTTATTATTCATTACTATATCCTCAGTACCTATAATGGTTCCTTGTATAGACACTCAAGCATTTTAATGAAAGAATGAATAATGACTGGATGTGGAACACTGAGGAATTATAAGATGACTTTTAAAGTGGTTATCTGCTTTTATCTGTCCAGTACTCCGTAGTCACTTCCATTTGTCACACATTTCAAACACTTTTCCTTTTTAAAAATGTGAGATTTTTTGTCCTGGCCAGGTGGCTCAGTTGATTGGAGCGTCATCCCATGCAACAAAAGGTTGCAGGTTTGATTCCTGGTCAGGGCACACAACTAGATTACAGGTTCAAGCCCCATTCAGAGCAAATACGGCAGACAACCAATCCATGTTTCTCCCTCACATTGATGACTGTCTGTCTCTCTCTCCCTCCCCTCCAACACACACACTTTTCTCTCTCTAAAAAAAAATAAAAATAAAAAATCTATCCTTGGGTCAGAATGGGAGAAAAAAATTTTTTATGTGATAATTTTTTCAATGTAGTCAAATCTATCATTGTTTTGAATTGCATTATCATTATTATTATTACGTATGCTTAGAAATACATCCCCTATATCAATATCTAATATTTATCTAATTTTCCTTAGGTACCTTTATACTTTTGTTTTATTATATTTATATATTCAATCCCTCTCAAATTTGTTTTGGCATGTGGAGTAAGAAAAAGATCTAACTTTATTTTTGCCCAAATGACTGGCAGACTGTCCAAACACCATTTAATGAATAATTAATAATTATATTCTTATGTATGGATATGAGTCTATTTCTTTATTTGTAATAATTTGTCTGAACATTCCTATACCAGTATCATATTTAAGATTCTGTAGAACAAGGTACCCACACAATCCCCTACTCCTGCATTCTTCCATTATTCTTCAATTAAAATTACTTTGGCAATCTTTCACATATTTATAATTCCAAATGAATTTGATCATTGTTTTGTCAAATTCTACCCTCTTCACCATCAAAAGAAAAAAGAAAAAAACTCCCTTGTACTACTGACTGAGATAATACTTAGTAGTGGGACATCCTATATAATAAAAGCCCAGCAACCATAACAGCTTAACGAACAGAAAGACCGCCAGAGTCGTTATGAGGTGCACTGACCACCTCTCAGTCCCTCCCTCCTGGCCCGCAGGCTCTGATCGCCAGACAGCGAACAGGGAGCCATGGGGAACCAGGGTGGGTAGCGGCAGGGCGGACCTGGGGACTGGCAAGCGGGCAGAAGGCAGACCTCTTGGTCCCTCCCCCCAGCCCACAGGCTCCGATGGATCGATGGATCGCTGGATGGGGAACCGGGATGGGTGGCAGCAGCGGGGTAGGACTGGTGACTGGTGAGGGGAACCGAAGTGGGTGGCGGCGGCAGGGCGGGACTGGGGACTGGCGAGTGGGCAGAAGATGGCCCTGATCACAGGCTCGGCCTAGGGACCCTACCCATGTGCGATTTCGTACACTAGGCCTCTAGTATTTTTATAATATTGGCGTTTCCCATCCAGGAACATAGCATATCAGCCTTTTTTTTTCCCAAGAATCATCAAAGCTTAGTTGCTTCAGATCCTCATTTACACAGCCTGAATGGGTAACAACCCCATTCTTCCTCATTCTACTCAGCTAAATAACCTTGACAAGACACTTTTCCTGTTATCCCAGACTTAACACTACATTATGGGGTCATTTTGAGGATTAAATGAGTTAAGACATATGTTTAAAGCAAGACTCAATAAAAATTAGTTGTTGTTGTGACTACTGTTATTTTATTATCATGTCCTTAGGGGAAAGTCTTATCATTTTCTTTAAATCTCACATATTTCTTATTAGGTTTATCTCAAGGAATTTTATTTTTTGATTACTTTGTGAATCAACTTCTTTTAAAAACATATTTTCCAGCCCTGACCGGTTTGGCTCAGTGGATGGAGCGTCGGCCTGCGGACTCAAGGGTCCCAGGTTTGATTCCGGTCGGGGCATGTACCTTGGTTGTGGGCACATGCCCAGTGGGGAGTGTGCAGGAGACAGCTGATCGATGTTTCTCTCTCATCAATGTTTCTAACTCTCTATCCCTCTCCCTTCCTCTCTGTAAAAAATCAATAAAAATATATTTTAAAAAACAACAACATATTTTCCAACTAGTTACATGCCGGAAGCCGGTCCATCCTTGCTGCTTGACACAGTCGCTACAGGGAAGAAACATCTGCACAGCATATGTTTCAAGGGACCTGGCGTATATGGCATACTGTTCTTTTTTTTTGTTTTAATATATTTTATTGATTTTTTACAGAGAGAAGGAGAG
>NW_005871179.1:961035-1017289 GCF_000147115.1 Myotis lucifugus
GGAGAGAGATAGATAGTCAGAAACATCGATGGGAGAGAAACATCGACTCAGCTGCCTCCTGCACATCTCCCACGGGGATGTGCCCGCAACCCAGGTACATGCCCTTGACCGGAATCGAACCCGGGACCCTTCAGTCCGAAGGCCGACGCTCTATCCCCTGAGCCAAACCGGTTTTGGCGGCATGGCATACTGTTCTTAATATGTTTGCTCCCTTTCTTGGCATTATGTGTTTTAACCAAGGTCACCTCTCCGAGAAAGGTTGTTTCCCCAGGTAGGGATTTTTCCCTGAAGTTAGGGAGGGAATAAAACCCCTTCACTAAGTGCCAGGCGGGTAGTTAATCACTTTAACTACGAACAATCACACTTAAGCTACATAATCTTTACTCCCTGGAATGGAGATAAGAAATGCCCTAACCTTTGGAATAGAAATTGATAGGATTAAAATCAACTGATATAAATACAGATGCAACAAGACAATAAGACACAGAACCTGGCTGGAGAACCCAACTATGCTGATCATCTGAACTCTGCCTCCGTGTCATTCCTTCTTCACCGACTCCATCCACACCTTTGGGAACGCCTGGACCTGATGGGGCTGGACCTCAACAGTTACAGTCAAGTTATTGGGTTTTATAGGAGTTTGAAAAACATTTTTATGTTGTAACTAAGCATTTTACTGTTCCCTGTTATATTTTCTTCCTTTCCTCCAGATTGTTTTCTTCTTTGCATTTTTACTTTTTAGTCATATTTTCTATTGATATTCTTGAGGTTTACAGGTAAATAACTATATCATTGAAAATAATTTTGGCCGAAACCGGTTTGGCTCAGTGGATAGAGTGTCGGCCTACGGACTGAAAGGTCCCAGGTTCGATTCCGGGCAAGGGCATGTACCTGGGGTTGCGGGCACATCCCCAGTAGGAGATGTGCAGGAGGCGGCTGATCGATGTTTCTCTCTCATTGATGTTTCTAACTCTCTATCTCTCTCCCTTCCTCTCTGTAAAAAATCAATAAAATATATTTTTTAAAAAAAGAAAATAATTTTGTTCCCCAACTTTACACCTCTTATTTCCTTTCCTCACCTAACTATATTGCCTAGAACTAAGTAATTATGGTAATAGCAGGCATCGCTCCTAAATTTCCAAGGATGCTTGCTGGATTCTAATACAAATGAAGGAAATAACCCTCTATTCTTAGTTTCATTGAATAGGACTTTATCAGAAATGAAAATTAAACATACCAAGGTCTTTTTTGGCATCTTATATGAGATTTTTTTTTTTTGGCAAATATTTTTAAAACAAAACAATAAACTATTCCTCAAAAGTTACAAAAAAAGATTAGAAACGTGGGGAGTTGAGTTGTTCATTGACATTATTTACCATTTTTTAAGCAGTTATTGGCCTATTCAGGTTTTCTACTTCTTGAATCATTTTGGTGACTTATGTTAGAAAATCTCCCACTTCATCTAATTTATATCTGAATCAGCACTGAGTTAATTATACATATAGTTGTTCAACATATTATTCCAATATATTTATGGTTATATAGTGTTTTCTTCTTCCTAATACTATGTGTTTCTATTTTTTCTTTTTTTCCCTCAATTAGACTTGTCAGAAACTTGTTTACTTTATTGATCTCTTCAAACAAAAATCAGGTCTTATTTTTATCAATCTATAGATTTTCTATTTAATTCATTTTTCTAACACATTATTTTCAACTTTATTAATTCTTCCCTTGTGCTTTACTCAGGTTTATTTCATTGTTCTAACACATAAAATTGAATATGCAATTTATTTTTTACACTAAAAGCATTTAATGTTAAATCTTTTCTTTAGAGATTAGCTCTGCTCATATCCCAAGTTATGAAATGGCAGACTCTCATTGTTATAATCCTTTTTTTAATTGAGATATAAATGGCATATAACTCATTGTAATACTCCTAAGAGTTTTGTAATTAAAGTTACTTTCAACTTGTTTAGCCCAAGAGGTGCTTAAAAGTTCTAAAATTTCCAAATGTTTGGGTTGTTTTGACACTTTACGCATTTCAGCTTCACTGCACTGTGATCGAAGAATGTAGTGTCTAAATTTTAAGGTTTTAAAATGAAGTATAAATTATGAATAATTTATGTAAATGCTCCATGGGCGAGTGTAAGAAGAAGGTAATTTTTTCTCCATACTGTACCAAATACAATTAAACTCTGGTTCCTCTAAACCATTAAATTTTTTGTTTTACACATTTCAATGCAAGGCTTTTTATAATAATGATCCATGGCTTTGACCATTATCAATGAATGCTCAATGTGAATCATATCTTTACAAATACAAAGTCAGAAATTTGTAGCCGTTGGATAGACAACCAAGATGGCGGCATAGGTAAACACCTGAACTTGCTGCCGCGCACAACCACATTAAAACTACAACTAAAAGACAAAACGAATATCATCCAGAACCACAGGAAGGCTAGCTGAGTGTAAATTCTACTAGAAGGAAAAAGAAAAGCACATTGAGTCTGGGAGGAGGTGCAGAGGTGTGGAAGTGTGGAGGTACGGAGGCGCACTGAAAAGGGGCTGGCAGCTCGGTACGCAGTTGTCTTTTTCAATGGGGAGGGAGATACAAGCTCCTGACAGCTCTACACTCCAGTTTCGGGTGAGAATTTGGGGACCAAGACTAATACAGAGAGAAACTGTACTGTCTGGCATCAGGCCGGAACGTTGAGGGTGGCTTTCTCGCAGAGGTGCTTGCAGCGTTCATTGTTCCTACACGGGGGGCTACGGGGCTACAGGACACAGAGACCCAGGGACCTATCCGGGGGAGGGCCAACGGGCAACCATTGCTGTTTGCACCGCCCCGTGATTCCCTGAGACCACGCCCCACTCAATTTACAACCCCACCCAAGCTGTGTGCAGAGGCTTTTGCATACTAATGGCCTGGTCTTTCTCCGCCTAAAAACCTGTCAAACTGTATCTGGGTCAGAGAACACCAGATCTTCCAAAAGAAGGCCTAAGGCTTGTCAGCAGCCTGCATTACTGCACAGCTGTGCCTCATCTGGGCACCTCAAAACCCCAAACAAAGAGGAGGAATCTGCAGATCTTGCTGTAGCTCCTGCTGGGTGGCCCCAGGCAGTGGCTGACTTTGCACCTCCTTGGAGATCCAAGAGCCAGTCTACCCAGTGGTCAGCTTACAACTCTTCACATCCGTAAGAGACACACTCAGGGAGCAGACTCAGTGAGCGCCAAAGCCCCACTGAAGCAAGTCCTGCCCCATAAGGGTGTCTCCAGCACAGAAGTTCTCCCACTGCAGACACAACTGGTCCTCACAGCCAATTGGCCTGGAGGTCAATTCCTCCCAGTAATACCAACAGCAATAAAGGCTTAACTACAACAAGACTGTGCACAAAGCCCACAAAGGGGTGCACCAAGAGTGTCTACCTCAGGTAATTGGGGAGGCTGAGCCACTGGGCCCTATAGGACACCTAGCACACAAAGCCACTCTATCAACACAGGGAAGCATAAAAAATGCAGAGACAAAGAAACAGGTCACAAATGACAGAAATAGAGGAAAGCAAACTACTGGATATAGAGTTCAAAACCACGGTTATAAGGCTACTCAAGAATCTTCTAGAAACCTCCGAGAAATATAGTGAGACCCTCAAGGATATGAAAAAGGACCAACTAGAAATTAAGCACACACTGACTGAGATAAAGAATAATATAAAGAGATCCAACAGCAGACTACAGGATCCCAAGAATCAAGTCAAAGATTTGAAATACGAAGAAGCAAAAAACACCCAACTGGAAATGAAAAAAGAAAAAAGAATCCAAAAATATGAAGATAGTGTAAGGAGCCTCTGGGACAACTTCAAGCATACCAACATCCGAATTATGGGGGTGCCAGAAGAAGAGAGAAAGCAAGATATTGAAAACCTATTTGAAGAAATAAAGACAGAAAACTTCCCCTACCTGGTGAAAGAAATTGACTTACAAGTCCAGGAAGCACAGAGAACCCCAAACAAAAGGAATCCAAAGAGGACCACACCAAGACACATCATCATTAAAATGCCAAGAGCAAAAGACAAAGAGAGAATCTTAAAAGCAGCAAGACAAAAACAGTCAATTACCTACAACGGAGTACCCATACGACTGTCAGCTGATTTCTCAACAGAAACTTTGCAGGCCAGAAGGGAGTGGCAAGAAATATTCAAAGTGATGAATAGCAAGAACCTACAACCAAGATTACTTTATCCAGCAAAGCTATCATTCAGAATTGAAGGTCAGATAAAGAGTTTCACAGATAAGGAAAACCTAAAGGGGTTCATCACCACTAAACCAGTATTATACGAAATGCTGAAAGGTATCCTTTAAGAAGAGGAAGAAGAAGAAAAAGGTAAAGATACAAATTATGAACAACAAATACACATCCATCAACAAGTGAATCTAAAAATCAAGTGAATAAATAATCTGATGAACAGAATAAACTGGTGATTATAATAGAATCAAGGGCATAGAAAGGGAGCAGACTGACTATTCTTGGCGGGGAAAGGTGTGTGGGGGATGCAGGAAGAGACTGGACAAAAATCGTGCACCTATGAATGAGGACAGTGGGGGGGGGGGTGAGGGCGGGGGTGGGAGGGGAACCAGGTGGAGGGGAGCTATGGGAGGAAAAAAGAGGAACAACTGTAATAATCTGAACAGTAAAGATTTAATTTTTTTAAAAAAAGAATCAACCTATGAATGTATAAATAAGTGGAACAAGAAATCAATGTTTCTCTCTCTCTAAAATCAATAAAAATATTTTTTTTAAAAATCAGCTAATGAATGCATAAAGTGGAACAACAAATCAAAGTTTCTCTCCCCACCCATCTTCCTCTCTCTAAAATCAATTTTAAAAAATTCATGAGTTCATAATGATGATATCCCCTCCCAAACATTACCTTTAGAATTTGTTAAGTCATCATTCATTCTTCTAAAAATTGGTAAAATAGCCCAGCAGGTGTGGCTCAGTTGAGCGTCAAACCATGAAGTCACTGGTTCAATTCCTGGGCAGGGCACATGCCCAGGTTGCAGGCTTGATCCCCAGTATGGGGCGTGCAGAAGGCAGCCAATGGATGTTTCTCTCTAATCGATGTTTCCACCTCTTTCTCCCTCACCTTTCCTCTCTAAAATCTATAGGAACATATTTTCAAAAAAATAAATAAAATTCAAAAAAATAAAAGTTGGTAAATAAAGGGAAAAAATAAATACTCACTCTGCTTTTCCTGTACAAATGATTATTACAGGGTAAACAAATAACTGAGGAGGAAAGAAATTTTTGAGAGACAGAGAAACATCAATTATTGTTGTTCCATTCATTTATATATTTATGGATTGACTCTTGTTTGTGCCCTGATCGGGTATCAAATCCTCAAGCTTGGCACATCAGGACAATGCTCCAACCATATCTAACTACTAATGCTCTAGCCCTATATATAACTATTAATTTGTGGGAAATATGAAGAGCAATATGAGCAACCTGACAAGGCCTGATGAAGGAAATTTTTATGGAAGAATTCCAATGAATATAGAATAGACAGCAAAATTATTCTTCTAATGAAATAACGAATGTAGGCAACAATCATCAATAGCTGATAAATTCAAAAAGTTAAAAGTTAAGAAACTACAATATTTGGTTCCCACTGACAGAACATAAACTGATCAAAATTAGCATCACTAAAATTATGTGCCTCCTAGAGTGATGTAAAAAAATTCACAGCATCATTAATAGAATAACTATACTGCTCAGCTGGCATGGATGGCCCAGTGGCTGAGTGTCGACCTATGAACCAGGAGGTTCGATTCCTGGTCAGGGCACATGCCTGGGTTGTAGCTCGATCCCCAGTGCGGGGGGGGGGGGGGGGGTGCACAGAGCAGCCGCACAAAGACTCTCTCCCCACAATGAAGGTTCTATCTCTCCCTCCTCCTCTCCAATCCCAAATCAAAAAAAAAATAGGAAAAGCCCATACCTTAAAAATATTTTTCAAATAAATATAGAAATTATAAATTTTAATTTATGGTTTCTTTTGAGTAAAGTAAAAAACACTAGTTCTATCTCCAAATGGATGCGCAAATATTACCCTTTAAGATCCCTCATAGATCTCAGAGATTTAGTGTATATTCCCTTAAAAATAAACCTGAGTTGTGAAGATATATTTTAAGATTATATCAAAAAAGAATGTATTTCTTAGGCAAAATAATTTGATACTTCCTGAGAAGTAATTTACATCTATTTGATTTAAATATAATTCAATTTATTTTAACAACCAAAAATTCCAGATAATGAATTCTGGACCTATACCATTATTATATATACTAGAGGCCCGGTGCACAAAAATTTGTGCACTGGGGGCAGGGGGGGGGGGGTCCCTCAGCCTGGCCTGTGCCCTCTCGCAGTCTGGGTCCCCTCGGGAGAGGACCAACTGCTGGCTTAGGCCTGCTCCCCGGGGGATTGGGCCTAAGCTGGCAATCAGACATCCCTCTGGCAGCCCGGCAGTCCTCGGGGGATGTCCACTTGCCAGCGGGGGAGCAGACCTAAACTGCAGTCAGACATCCTTAGCGCTGCTGAGGAGGTGGGAGAGGCTCCCACCACCACCGCTGTACTGGCAGCCGTCAGCCTGGCTTGTGGCTGAGCAGAGCTCCTCCATGTGGGAGCGCACTGACCACCAGAGGGCAACTCCTGCATTGAGCGTCTGCCCCCTGGTGGTCAGTGTGTGTCATAGTGACCAGTCATTCCCAGTCTTTCTGCTGTTAGGGTCAGTTTGCATATTACCCTTTTACTATATAGGATAGAGGCCTGGTGCATGGGTGGGGGCCGGCTGGTTTGCCCTGAAGGGTGTCCCGGATCAGGGTGGGGGTCTCGCTGGGGTGTCTGGCCAGCCTGGGTGAGGGGCTGATGGCTGTTTGCAGCTGGTCACACCCCCTTCAGGGTGGGGGTCCCCACTGGGGTGCCTAGCCAGTCTGGGTGAGGGACTGAGGGCCGTTTTCAGGATTGCCGGCGACTGAAGCTCCCTGCCTCTCCTTTTTTTCTGTGTTTTTTTTATTCTGAGATTTATTTACCTTCTATAATTAAAACTTTGTTGCCATCACTGGAGCTGAGAGCCGGGCTCCTGCTCGCTCCAGCTCTATGGCCACGGCCTGCTGAAAGCAGGTATCTGGGGTTTGTTTAGCTTATATAATTGAAACTTTGTTGCTTTCGGAGCTCAGAGCTGGGCCGCAGCAGGTGGGGAACCTTGGCTTCCTCCAGCAGGTGGGGAACCTTGGCTTCCTCCATCACTGGAGCAAGCAAGCCTCCTGCTCGCTTCAGCTGCGTGGCTGCCGGCCGCCATCTTGGTTGGGTTAATTTGCATATCTCACTGATTAGCCAATGTGAGGCGTAGCGAAGGTACGGTCAATTACCATGTTTGTCTATTATTAGATAGGATTAGACATAATATATAGTTATTAGATATTTATTTATTACATAATTATACAACATACCATACATACATATAAATACATTATATATATTGTAATTATATGAAATTAGTTAATTATATATTAATTATTGTGGTATATTTTAGTATAGTGAATTCTAACCCATACTAGTTATCAAACAGTAAATTTTTCAAGTAGTACTTGATCCTGGTTTATCCTATTATACTATGACCTTTTGAAAAAAAATCTCTGTACCACAGTTTCCTCTTTTATAAAATAGGACAGTAATAGTGGCTACTGTTCATGGAATTAATAAAGATTGAAGGATATGTTACATATAAAATACTTAGAATAATGACTGAACATAAATGTTTACAGATACCAAATATCATTTTATAGAAACCTCTGCTAGCTACAAGATGAACACTGTGAAAATACATGATCACTGCCAGTACTAGAATGGTCTCTTCAAATGGCTCTCTGTACAAAGAGCCAATGCATTCTTAAAGCACATGATTTATACTGTGTACACATGACCTGAAAATATTTTTAATATGTACTACCATGTTTTTAAGTAACACATTTAGCAAAAAGGCAAAAGATAAAAAAAATAATTAAGGAATAAAGAAGGATCAACCTTTGCAATTATTTTATTATAAAATCCTATATAATAAAAGCCTAATATGCTAAGTGTCCGGTCGTCTGTTCAACTAAAGTGTAATATGCTAAGGATATGCTATGGCCACTCAACCACTCGCTATGACATGCACTGACCACCAGGAGGAAGACAGCTGAACCATCGACCAGTCGCTATGATGTGCACTGACCACCAGGGGGCAGATGCTCTGATCGGTAGGTTAGCTTGCTGCTGGGGTCCGGCTGATTGGCACTGAGCAAGAAGGACTGGACACACCCTGGAGCCCTCCCATGGTCCCTCCCCGGCCCCAATTGTGCACCAGTGCGTGCACCGGGCCTCTAGTATTAAGTGCAAGCAATTCAAAACAATACTTCTCCATTAATCCCATCACATAATAAAATCAATGCCAGGCCGAGGGACCCCACTGGTGCATAAATTCGTGCACCGGGCCTCTAGTATTAAGTGCAAGCAATTCAAAACAATACTTCTCCATTAATCCCATCACATAATAAAATCAATGCTTTCATTTTTTCCATATTCTATTCTACCGGAGACCCAGGGGGCCCAAGTCAGGCTGAAGGACCCCACCGGTGCACGATGAGGCTGAGGAGTGGTTAGGGGAGGATTCCAGGGCGTGTCCGGCCCATCTCGCTCAGTCCCTATTGGCTGAACCCCAGCAGCAAGCTAAACTACCGGTAGGAGCATCTGCCTCCTGGTGGTCAGTGCACCTCATACCGACTGGTCACACGGTCAAATGAACTATCGGACACTTAGTATGTTAGGCTTTTATTACATAGGATTTCTTATCTACATGCATGTTGCAATTTTTAAACATTTACAATATAGGTAACATTTTATAGTCTACATTGTTACTATTATACCACAAATTTTTTTCCATTTTGCAAAATTTTCCCTCTTATTCTCCATTTCCTTTTTCATCCTCGTCCCCTGAGGGTGATCAATAGTAATAGCCTGACCTGTATCCTCCACAACTTTCTCCAAGTTCATACAAATACAAATATAGACACATATATGGGGAAGCAAGAAAGGACCATTTGTTTTTACAAAAATGGAAGCATACTACTTTAAATATACTTTCTCTTTCTTTTAAGCATACCATATCAAATTTAATATACAGAGAAGTTCAAATATGTAACTGATACAACTTACTGGACCAGGTAAAATACATACATTTACAAAAGTTATTTTCTATGTAAACTTTTAAAAGACATAGGAATTTGCCCTAGCCAGTTCTGCTCAGTGGATAGAGCCTTGGCTGCAGACCGAAGGGTCCTGGGTTCGATTCCCGACAAGGGCACATGCCCGGGTTGTGGGCTCGATCCCCAGTAGGGGGCGTGCCGGAAGCAGCCGATCAATGATTCTCTCTCATCATTGATGTTTCTTTCTCTCCCTCTCCCTCCCTCTCTGAAATCAATAAAAATATATATTTAAAAAAAATAAAATAAAAAATAAAAGACATAGGAATTTCATGCAAAAATATGGACACCAGATTTCATTAGATACCATGCTTTATGATAGTTTGTTATAATATCCAAGCATAAAATAATTTCACTACTTAGAACAAGCCTACCTAATAAATTTTAAAACTTATTTTAGAAAATAAAATTTTACAATCTTAAAAATTCACTCAAAAATATACTGACTTTAAGAGAGAGGATGTGTGTGTTTAATATTAGCTTCCATGTGAACTTGGTGCTTTCTATAGCAGAGATGATAGATGGATATACTATGATGCACTTGCTTCCTCAAAAGTTCACAGAGAGACTAGCATTCAGATACGGTCTGAATACAATAATATTAATCTTATCTAACCCTGGCTGACGTGGTTCAGTTAGTCAAGCGTGGTTTTATGCACCAAAAAGTCACCTGTTCAATTCCCGGTCAGGGCACATGCCCAGGTTGCAGGTTCAGAGCCCCGTCAGAATACAGGAGGCAACCGATACGATCCATGTTTCTCTCTCACACATGGATGTTTCTCTTTCTCTCTCCCTCTCCCTCCCTCCCTCCTTTCCCCCCTTAATCTCTCTACCAAAAAAAAAAAATCAACAAAAGCTTATTTTTTTGTAAAAAAATCTTGGCCAATTAATACCTATTATTCTAACAGCCCACAAGCAGGAAAATATGACTTCAGAAAGGCCTACAAAGAACTTTAAGGTTGTTAACCCAATGATCTTAAAATACATTTTCCCACACTCTCCCACCTTACCATAACCCAGAAAAATCAGAAGATCCCTAAATCTGGATCCACAGGAGAGAAATTTGAGATATAGAGGATGATAAGAAAGATTTACAGAAGCTCCCAAAAATACAAAGCAGATAACTTAGTACTAAAGCCATAGAGCCTCTACTGTAACAGATAAACTTCTCTTATCAAAAATCAATGTTTTCTGAGTTCCCATTACGGGAATATCACAGGTGTCAGAGATGCAAAAAAGCAATGAAATGGGCTCTACTGGAAAGGAGTGCACAATTTAGAGAGAGCCAAAATATATTACCTTAATAATCACAAATACCGTAACACAATGCCTAGCATACAGCTCATCAATTAACGTATGTGCTTAACTTTTTGTGAGTTATGATTATAAAAAGGCAGTAAGCATCATAAATACAATGCAAATTCAGATTAAATAACTGAAAGTTATTATCTAGGCATATTTCGTTTGTTTAAACTTTCCTCAAGGCAAAGAGTCAAGTTATTTTAAAAGATACTGTGCTGTATAATCCCTACTAATCTCCTTGGAATATACATATGGAATCGACGAGGAGTTTATCTCCCACGCAAGCGATGGAATCCACGTTTATTGTGCACGCGGGCGATAGAATCCAGGTGGAGTTTATCACGCACACAGGCACTGATGGAATCACATGGACTTCATTGCGAGTGCGTGCGCACACAGAAAAAAAGCACACATGTACCACATGTACCATTTAGAACTGAACATTCTAACCAAATATCAAAACCAAAATGGATTAGGGAGCCCAAAAGATACTGAATATAACTCTCCACCACAAGGAAACTGGTAGAATTAAAGGGAAACCTGTACAAGTGCTATGTATTCTACATGTTGTTAAAAGTTTAGAAAGCTAAAAGGTTTGGACAGTTAAAAGTTTTAAGTGTATTATAAGAGAAAGAAGAATAGCCAAAACCGGTTTGGCTCAGTGGATAGAGCGTCGGCCTGCGGACTGAAAGGTCCCAGGTTCGATTCCGGTCAAGGGCATGTACCTGGGTTGCGGGCACATCCCCAGTGGGAGATGTGCAGGAGGCAGCTGATCGATGTTTCTCTCTCATCGATGTTTCTAACTCTCTATCTCTCTCCCTTCCTCTCTGTAAAAAATCAATAAAATATATTTTTAAAAAAAAAAGAGAAAGAAGAATATGTTTAAAATCTAGTTGAATTTGTTACCAAAGTGCATAGATGTTTTCTAGAACATTCTATTTTATAAGGTGAACAACAGCTTTTGTAGACGAATTCAGAAATCTCCTTGAATGACATTAAATATCTAAAGTAATTTACTCCCATTATTTTAATTGATGGTCATATGCCATATGGTCAAGCCTAATGAGGAAGAATCCAGTTTAAAACTCAAAGCTTGGAGCACACCTAGGCTGGCGGACTAAACTCTCGGCGCGCGCCGGAATAGCTTTCCATGCAGGTAAAACCCCAAACATACTTTTCCAAAAATGCACCTTGACGGCATCTACTCTCAGTACCATGGGGAAGGGAGGGAAATTCTTTGTATATATCTGTATAAAAGTTATTGACTTTCCTTTGGGGGGTTTTATTCTTTTTTTAAGAAAAAACAAATTCAGTAGATTTAGAGCTCTGAATTTTCTTTTTTTTTTTTTAAGGTTCACTCTCCACAGTTTTATGTGAGAAAAATGTATAGAGACATTGGGAGATTTTAAAAATAGAAGAATTCTCAAAAGGCAAAAAAAAAAAAAAAAAGATAAATAAAACTCAAAGCTTGAAGAAAAATTTTAAATTTTAAAAAACGTGCATTCCACACCCAATATTTATATTAAATGAACCACTTGGACCTATTTCATACAGCTTAACCTATGACAAGTTATTGCATGAGGAGGATCTAAAATTTTATAAAACTAAGACTATAAACATTGAATTTAAATTGCTCAAAATACAATGAAATGCCTAAATAACTGGTGATGGGATAAAGTATAGCTAAACATGTGATTAAAACAAGTACAGTAAAATGTTAATGGTTAATCTAGGTGTGGGTATACGGATGTTCCCTGTACACTTTTCAATTTTGCTGTGTAGCTGAAAATATTTTCCTAATAAATTGTTGAAAAAAATACTAGACACTTCTTTGGTTCTTTATAATTCAGGCTTTTAAGGAGAGAAACATAGATTAAAGAAACGCGTATGTGGCGTCCAACACAAGCACTGTAGTTGAGACAAACCTGGATTGAAATCCCAGCTCAATGTCTTAACTAGATATCTGATCTTCATTACTTAACCCCGCTATGCCTACATTCCTTCTCATCTGAAAAATGGGTTTTACATAGAATTAATGTGAAGTTAAATTTTCCCTAGAAACCACAGTGCCAGGCATATAATAAGCACTTACTCAAAATGTTAGATGTAATATCATGAGATTGCTAATTTTGTGCTAAGAACGGTCATTCTCAATAAAGATGAAGTAGTGCCCGGCTGGTGTGGTTGGGCGTGCACCCATGAACCCAGAGGTCACCGGCTGGATTCCTGGTCGGGGCACAGGCCCTGACTGCCGGTGCGAACCCCGATAGCGGGTACAGAGGAGGCAGCCAATTCTCAGATTCTCATCGATGCCCCTCTCCCCTCCTCTCTCTCTAAAATCAATAAAAACACATTTTTAAAAAGGTTAATAATTTTTTTCCGCGGTTGGTTTAGCGCTCATTTGATCATTTTGAGACCATTTCCAAAAGGAAGATTCCTGACAGCGAACTCACGGCTTCACATGCTAGGGCCGAGGGAGGGAGTGAGGGGTGGAGCTGTAAAAGTCTGAAAAATATTGCTCAATCGATAGCACAATAATGTTCTCCATCTGAAAAAAGTCATTTGGAATTAAATTCTAAAAGTTTCAGGACAAAACTTTATAAGTCACTTAACAACTACAGAACTGGCTTCCCCTCTGCAGATGGGTTAGGTACATCCTTGTGTTGACAAAACTTGCCATACTCATCCACGTTCTGAATTGTTGGTAACGAAACTAGCCTAGAACACGGCATGTATAGCTGCCAAAAATCTTCCTCCTAAATCAGGACATGCCAACGACCCCACTTGTTCACAGGTAAGAGCACGACCTCTACCCCGGTCTATAACGGTTACGGGGAGAGGAGGTAAGAGAGGCAGGAAAATGACTTCGCGACGGTGTTACCAAGGAACCCTCCGGGTCTCCCTCGCGAGACCCCCTCACGACTTTATTCCCGCCACCGCCACCCGCACCGGTCCTCGCCCCGGTTCAACTTCCAGACTGATTTGTTAAAGATGCACTTAAAGATCATGACACGCTCCCTCCCCAGGCCCAAGTAACCGACCCCCAATGCTGGAAAAGAATTTTAGAAGCAAACAGCCCCCGCCCCTCCCCCTCCCCACCAGCAGGAAATCTTTGTCCCACCTGCCGAGGGGCCACTCTCCAGCGCGCTCCAGACCCAAGCTTGCCTCAGTCCTGCCCGCAACCTTCCCCCAACCGGGACTCGGCGACCCCCAACGAGCCTGCGCTTGGCCATTCCCGGCCCCGGCCCCGGCCCCGGCCCGGGACGCAGCTCCCGCCCCGCCCCCCGCCGCCCGCCACCCGAGTTCAGCCTCACCTCACCTACCCTCCTTCGGGGGCCGGACTCCACCTCTCTCTCCGCCATGTTGGCCCCCGCTTGGAACCGCTGCGGCTCCCGGCGCGGTGGCGGTGGAACCTCTCGGGCCCCCGGCCCCCGCCCACACTGCAGGCACGGCCGCCTCAAGGCAGCTTCCCGGGATCCGGCCGAACCTGGTGCTGAAAGTGGGGAGGTGGCGGGTGCCGCGCGCTGGGTGGGATATCTTGAGATCCCACGGGTGCGCGCGTGGGCGGTAGGGCCTGCCCAGGAAAGGGGGTGGGGGCTGGGACTCGGGGGGTTAATGGCCTCCAAGGGGCCCCGTGAGTAGGATTATTTTCTCTCAGAGAAATTCCTCCGCCTGCGGTTTCTTAAAGGGATCACTAAACCAGCCCCTTGCGCGCGCCCCTGATGCGCAGGCGCACCTTAAGCCCCTCCTTCCTTTCCCATCAAGCCCCGGGTCCTGAGCCTGCGCGGTGAGTGGCCCAGGGTAGGCCAGATCCTGCAAGTCTCTTTGCTTGCCAACAGCTACTCCCACCACTCAACTATGGCCGCTGTCTTAAAGGGACCGTGACACAGTGATGAAGGAGGGATGAAAGAAATTAGTGAAAGGGCTATCTGGAGAATTGGGTGAAATGTGGTTGGGGGTGGTCCAGATCACCATCTTACACCTGATTGCAGAAATACCAGTGTATAGAGAAAAAGATGGTGAACTGAAGTTCTCAGTGGACCTCTGAAGGTGAAGAATCCCAATCAATGAGAGAACAGCCAGTCATTTCAAGGAGACACAGCCTTCCTGCCTTGAGACAGCCTGGTCTGAAGCACAGAGCGTAGAACATTCAGGGCCAACTCTGACTGCCTAACCTCAAATTAGATCCTTTGGTGATTCTGAAGACTGAACAAACAACTCGTGATAGTTTCCTCAATAACTTGTCCTTAGAATATCTAAATCAAGAGGATTTTAGGAACCATCTACTCCAATGGTAAAATAGCAGCCTGGTCAAGGGAAGTAATTTGTCCTAAGGCACCTAGAGGCTAGTGTGAATAGACTGAAGATTTCAGTCACCTTCATCCAGGCTTTTCAATGCACCAAGCTGTCTTCAAAGCAAGAGGTAATTTTTTTTAACCTAGAAGATTAAAGTTCTACAATACTTTAAGAAATTTGTAATTCTTCTCTGAAGATGTGCCATGATTTGCAGATATTATGTGTCCTCACTCACCTCCATTGTAGCAGCTTTGAGAATTTGACTTAAAGGATAAGCAACTTAATCTCTAATCAGAAAACTGGGAAATAGATTTGGGTTTATCTTGCCCTGAAACCCAAGCTGAGGATGCCTGAAGAGAATGGGGCCTTGATTCGTTCCTCTTTATCCATTCCAGTCCCCTACCTTAAGGTGGAGAAAATTGCCCTAATGGTTTTCATGATGATAGCTTAGGGAGATCATATGTAAGAACTGCAAAGGAGTTGCCTCTGAAGATCATTCCCCATGATGACAAAAAAAAAATTTTTTTTTCAAAAGCAACTCCTAAAATCACAGGATAATGAGATGTAAACTTCTGTTTGTCACTTTAGCTTTTGTGTGTCACTTAGTGGCTCTTTTGAAACTGAGAACTTTCCTAATTTTCCTGGAAACTATCTGCGAAATTGCTGGAAGTTTCCATGCTGATTCTTGCTTAGGCCTATTCATCTTTAATTTCACTTCTGCATAGGGAAAAAGAGAGAAGAGCCAAAAGAAAGAAAAATGTATATTTCATCCAGAATTTTACAATGTATATTTCAGTCAGAATCTTTCATTCCATGTTCAGAGCAAGAAGAAGGAAATAAAAAGAAAAGCCAAGAAAAAGTAGTTCCAGGGAAAGTGGGTACATAAAAGGTCTAGTAGTTTCCACCTGTTTTTATTAATAGTGGAATATTCCCTTCTAATAAGATCTGATGACTTAAAATGAAGTTACTAAATTTGAAGTGGAAATAGGGAATCCATAAACCTGCTCACCAAACCTCCCTTTGCCCCCTCTCTTCTTTTCATGTGACCTCCCACTATTACAGACATGTTGCATTTTTCAGAAGACAGTTTAAAGCCAGATTTCACCCAACTCCACATTTTAGAGATGGAGTTACAGAGGCCTAGAAAGATGTGACTTGCTTGAAACTACCCAGAGGTTAGTAACAACAGGGCTAAAACAGTTATCTTGACCCCCAGCCTAAGGCTGTCTCCTATATCAAACTGTTTCTAGATTATCATTGTCAAATTTTTTGTTGCTTTTTATATCTTTAATATTTATATCTAACATTTTTCACTTGATGTAGCATAAACATATTATCATGCTGATAAATAATAACCTACAACCTTTTTATGGCTTCATATATTTCATTGTATAACTAAAGCATATATTTTTCTGGGTCCCTGCATTTTTTTTTTTTTGGTTGTCAAATGATCTTTAATTGAAATATTTTCCTTTGTGGCTCTTAATTAACTGGACATTCCACTGCACCACTGTTGATGTCATCTATGATGTCATGAGGGTGGCAGCCATCAACATTGAGGACCACAGACTGGGCAGTCCCCAGGATCTCTTTAATGGTTCCAGAGAGTCTCTAGCTAAAGATTGGTGCTGTATCTGTTGGGCAATTTTAACAATCTCACCAAAAGTGTTATTTCCAGCCCTGGCCAGTGTGGCTCAGTTGGTTGAGCATCATCCCATGCACTGAAAGTTTGCCAGTTCCATTCCCAGTCAGCGCACATACCCAGGTTTCTGGTTCAATCTAATGTGCCCAAGAATGTTTCTCTCCTCTCCCTTCCTCTCTCTCTCTAAAAAAGGAAAAGAAAAAAAATCAATTAAAAAAGTGATATTTCCCTGTGCTTAACGTTTTCTTGCTTCTGTCTGTCTCTTGGCAGTTCTTTGAGGACTTTGCTGATCAGGGCAGAGGCAGAAAGTACTATCTCAATCTGGCTTATTTGTACTGAATGGTCAGTTTCATTGTAATCTTCTTTTTATTTTTAATTTATTAATTTTTTAAATATATCTTTATTGATTCCAGAGAGAAAGGGAGAGGGAGAGAGATAGAAACATCAATGATGAGAGAGAATCATCAATCGGCCACCACCCGCGTGCCCCCCCACTGGCGACCGAGCCCACAACCCTGGCATGTGCCCTTGACTGGAATCGAACTTGGGACCCCTCAGTCCTCAGGCTGATGCTCTATCCACTGACCCAAACCTGCCAGGGCAATTTATTAATTTTTTAAAGAGAGAGAGAGAAACATTGATTTGTTGTCCCACTTATGTATGCCTTCATTGGTTGATTCTTGTATGTGCCTTGACCAGGGATCGAACCTGCAACCTTAGAATTTCCAACAACACTCTAACCAAACTGAGCTACCTGGGCCAGGGCTCACTGTAATCTTTAGATCAAGCATATCAAACTCAAAGGCTAACACGGTTAACCAAATAAACAAGGTTTACATTTATGTGGGCCACAAAAAAAAAAAGCTTCAATTTTCATAGAAACGTAGGTTTATTTCCATAAAGATATGCTGAATACAAAGGGCTGAAATAAATGAATCATCGTTAACATAAAATAATAGAACCTTATAATAAAAATTAATATTTTTTCTTGAACATTAACTTACCAGACACTGAATAACTGCACAATTTAATAAGTGTAATGCAAATAAACCTATTTTTCTTGTTCTCCAAAAGTGAAATACTTCCTGTTGCACACACCAAACAAGTCAATACAAGACTAATGACTTGGCAGTCTGCTGCTAAAATATTCACTGCTAGTATTAGTGGAGAAAAATGGTGTGCCTGTGTGTAAAGCACATAAGGGAAATGAATGCAACATGATTATAGTAATCAGTCATTAGCGAACATTGTAGTTCATTATTAATAACTAGTGACCTGGTGCATGAATTCATGCATATTGAAAGGAAATTAATTAGAAGAGCAGTCGCCAACCAGTAGACTGAGGACCACTGGTGATCCGTGAGGTCTGAAAGGTTAGCGACCACTGAATTAGAAGGTGGCCAGCAAGACTGGCCAAGATGGGCAGGACACACCCTGGAACCAACCTCCCACAGTCCCTCCCTGGCCAGCTGCACCTGGGGTGGCACGGTGGCTCAAAGGGCATCTGCAGAATGAGCGGGGTCCCTCAGCCTGGCCTGCAGGGATCAGGCCGAAACTGGCTCTCTGACATCCCCCAAGGGGTCCCAGAGTGGGAGAGGGCACTCTGCAAAGTTGCTGTCGTACAGAGTGTAGAACACAAACTCAAGTATGCAGTAAACCAGATTCAGGCCAACAGTGCCCCAGCAACAACATAACCCACAGCTGAAGGTGGAATCACATGGCCCCACAGGAAATCAGGCTCCCTCCTCTCTGGTTTTGGGGTGTGTCACCCAAGAACCACCGCTGCCAAGTCACTGCAGCTCGGCAGCTCCTGCATTGAGCATCTGCCCCCTGGTGGTCAGTGTGAGTCATAGCGACCGGTTGGACAGTCGGACACTTAACACATTAGCCTTTTATATATATAGATTATGTATAACCGGATACTGTAAAAATAAAGTTACAAAATTCTTATTAAAATGTTTCTTACCGTTATATTGGCTGGGCCGCAAAAATATTCGTTGTGGGCCACATGCGGCCTGTGGGCCGCGAGTTTGACATACTTGCTTTAGACCCTTCCAATCACTGGTTGCTTTGGCAATGCCATCACCAACCTTTTTTGGAGACAGACCCAGGGGGCCAATCATGGGAGCCAGGGCAGACATGGCACCAAATTCCCCACTGGTGCAACTCAGGTGTATGACTTTGATCTTGTTGGGATAGAACTTTGGCAGCATGGTGGATGTGGCTGGTGTCAGATGAACCTACGCTGAAGACAACTGAAAGAAGTTGCACCTAGGCCTCCTCTAAGCTGAAATCCAGAAAGCCCTGGTCCCCTTTTATAGGACACTAGAGGCCCGGTGCACAAAATGTGTGCACTCAGGGGGGCCCTCAATCTGGCCTGCACCCTCTTGCAGTCCAGGAGCTCTTGGGGGATGTCCAACTGCTGGCTTAGGCCCACTCCCCGGGGGAAGTGGGCCTAAGCTGGCAGGCCAATATCCTTAGCGCTGCTGGGGAGGCAGGAGAGGCTCCCGCCACCGCAGCTGTGCTCTTCAGCCATGAGCCCAGCTCAAGGATTCTTGCTGAGCAGCGCTCCCTCTGTGGGAGCACACTGACCACCAGGGAGCAGCTACTGCATTGAGTGTCTGCCCCGTGGTGGTCAGTGTGTGTCATAGCAACCAGTCATTCTGCCGTTCGGTCGATTTGCATATTAGCCTTTTATTATATAGGATTAAGTGTTTTCTATATTATTTATTTTTTTTCTGTTAACAACATTATAATAAACAACATTACAGTAAATGTCCTTTTACACACATCTTTGCAAACATCTTAAATATTTCCTTAGGATAAATTCCTAAATGTAGAATTGCCGAGTCAAAATTTATGGCTTTTGATACAGATTGCCTTCCAGAAAGATATCAGTTACACTTGCACCAGCAGTGTCAGCTTACTACAAGCTCCCAAACTAGGTACTACATTTTTTTTAATAATTAAACTATAACTTACATACAGGGAAGTGTACAAATTATAAGTGTAAAACAATGTTTTTAAAAAAATTTTGTCCCGGCCGAGGTGGCTCAGTAGTTGAGCATCAACCTATGAACCCAGGAGGTCAGGGTTCAATTCCGGTCAGGGCATATGCCCGGGATCCCAAAGGTGAGGTGTGCAGGAGGCAGCCGATCCATGATCCATGAAAAAAATATGTTTACAAAAAAAAAAATTTTTGTGAAATACATATAAAGTTTACTATTTTACCATTTTTAAGTGTACAATTCATTGGCATTAAATAAAACATTTACATTGTTCTACAACCATCACCAGCATCCAATTCAGGAATTCTTTTCATCATGTAAAACTATAAGTCTACACCAAGTAAATGATAACTCCCCATTGCTTGATGAATTTTTAAAACATATAATCAGCTCCCAGATCAATAAATAAAATATTACCAGTCTCCCTAAGCTCCCCTAAGTATCTCCTTCTAGTAACTAAGCCCACACACAAGAGGATGAATTCCAGCTGGGTTTTGTTAATAGCAATGCCAATTGGGTAAAATAATGGTATCTTACTATTAACTTAATTTCTTTGAATTATTTAAGGAAATAATTAAAATATAACTTTTGGCCCTGCCCGGTTTGGCTCAGTGGATAGAGCGTTGGCCTGTGGACTGAAGGGTCCCAGGTTCGATTCCGGTTAAGGGCATGTACCTTGTTTGTGGGCACATCCCCAGTGGGGGACTTGCAGGAGGCAGCTGATTGATGTTTCTAATTCTCTATCCCTCTCCCTTCTTCTCTGTAAAAAATCAATAAAATATATTAAAATATATATGTAACTTTTGACCATTTGTATTTCTTCTTTTTTAAAAAATATATTTCTTTATTGATTTCAGAGAGGAAGGGAGAGGGAGAGAAAGATAGAACATCAATGATGAGAGAGATCACTGATCGGCTGTCTCCTGCACACCCCCCACTGGGGATCGAGCCCGCAACCCAGGCATGTGCCCTTGGCTGGAATCGAACCTGGGACCCTTCAGTCCGCAGGCTGACGCTCTATCCACTGAGCCAACCTGGCTAGGGCATATTTCTTCTTTAGGAATGTTAAATGTTACTTAACCCTCAAAAACCCAGTGAGAAGAAATTCAATAGAATTGACAAAACTTTAGCTAGATTGACTAAGGAAAAAAGAGAGACGTTCAAATAAGTAAAATCATAAATAAAATGGGGCCATTACTGCCAATTCTATAAAAACAAAAAGGATCACCCAGACAGCATGGCTCAGTGGTTGAGTGTCACCCTATGACCCAGGAGATCACGGTTCATTTCCCGGTCAGGGCACATGCCCAGGTTGTGGGCTCCCTTCCCAGTGGGGCGTGCAGGAGGCGGCCGATTAATGATTCTCTCTCAGCACTGATGTTTCATCTCTCTCTCTCCCTCTCCCTTCCACCCTGAAAGCAATAAAAATATGTATTAAAAAAATCAAAAGTTGTCATTTAAAAAATAAATAAACAAGGGAATATTGACACAGGTTACAGCATGGATTAACCTTGAAGAATTCGGCTATGTGAAATAAGCCAGTCACAAAAAAGTTGAATTTCTGGGTCAATACATATGTATATTTTAAATATTGATAGATGTTAATGTTTAGTAAAGGTCTGTTTATCCATCATCTATGTATGAAAACTACTGTTACCCTGCATCTTCACCAACTAAATCTATTACCAGAATTCTTGAGCATTGCCAGTCAGATTAAAAATGGTACTTTCTTGTAGTTTTGAGTATTCTTAAAGTTTTTTACTGAGTTGAAACATTTTCCCTGTACATTGGCTACTTCTTTGCATTGAGATGTTAGTCTTTCCCTCTCTCATTCTATCAATGGAAAAATATCCTCAGATGAGGATTAAAAAAAAGAAAACCGCTCTGATCATATTGCACTCAGCCTCTAAATCACCAGTTCTCAAGCTCTTTGTGTCAGGACCCCCCTTACACTCTTAAAAATGATTGAGCATAATACATATCCTATATAATAAAAGTGTGATATGCAAATTGACCGAACAGCGGAACGACTGGTCACTATGGCACACACTGACCACCAGGGGGAAGACGCTCAATGCAGGAGCTGCCCTCTGGTGGTCAGTGTGCTCCCACAGGGGGAGCGCCTCTCAGCCACAAGCCAGGCTGATGGCTGGCAAGTGCAGTGGCCCGCCTCCACAGCAGCGCTAAGGATATCTGATTGAGACAGGGAGCGGGCCTACGCCATCAGTCGGACATCTCCCCAAGGGCTCCCGGACTGCGAAAGGGCGAAGGCCGGGCAGAGGGACCACCCCCCCTCCCGAGCGCATGAATGCTGTGCAATGGACCTCTAGTGTTTATATAACTATTTACCATATTTAAAGTTAAAACAGAAAGTTTTAAAATATTTATCAGGCCCTGGCCAGTTTTGCTCAGTGGATAGAACGTCGGCCTGCGGACTGAAGGGTCCCGGGTTCGATTCCAGTCAAGGGCACATGCCTGGGTCACAGGTTTGATCCCCACTAGGGGGCGTGCAGGAGGCAGCTGATCCATGATTCTCTCTCATCAATGATGTTTCTATCTCTCGCCCTCTCCCTTCCTCTCTGAAGTCAATAAAAAGATATTTAAAATATGTATATTTATCAGTGCATTTAAAATTATAAGAATGAACCCATTGTGTGCTAATATAAATAATATATTTTCCAAATCAAAAAAGTTAGTAAGAAAAATGGAATGTTTTACATTTTTGCAAACCTCTTTTGTGTCTGGCTTACTAGAAAACAGCTGGATTCTCACATATGCATTCAGTCTATTGAGATATGCTGTTTTGATTGAAATCTATGGACAAAATCTGGCCTCACACAGATTTTGTAATTGGAAAAGAGAAGTATTTTATTTTATTTTTTAAATATATTTTTATTGATTTCAAAGAGGAAAGGAGAGGGAGAGAGAGATAGAAACATCAATGATGAGAGAGAATCATTGATCAACTGCCTCCTGCATGCCCATAGTGGGAACTAAGCCCGAAACCCGGGCATGTGCTCTTGACCTGAATCGAACCCGGGACCCTTCAGTCTGAAGGCTGACACTCTATCCACTGAGCAAAACCAGCTAAGGCAAGAGAAGTATCTTAAAAGCCTGTGGATATGGACACTTTTCTTTGGTATTACACCAATAATCAACATAGAGTAGTGTATAAAAGGTTAGTTTCAATGAATCTGAAATCATGTTTATGAATTCTGCATTCTCTTACATTAAAATACATTTGTCTCCTATCTTGAGTGGATGTTCTACCTATGATTAATTTTATAGCACCATGCGTGAATCGTTTGGAAAATATTGGTTTAGTACATTATGCTGATCTTCCAAATGCTGATACATTTTTTTATAAAATATAAAAAATCTCATTTATTAATGTCACCACCAATCTTATCATAAAATTCTTCAGGTTATAGCAGTCTCCTATTACTGCATTTTACTTTCCATATCTTAGGTAACCTGAGGTCAACTGTGGTTTGAAAATATTGAATGGAAAATGACAGAAATAAACAATTCATACGTTTTAAAGTATGTGCCCTTCTGAGTATTGTGATGAAATCTCATGTCATCCCACTCCATCCCACCTGGGATGTGAATCATTCTTTTGTGCAGCCACTTCATCTCATGACATATGTATCCAATCATCTCATATCACAGGAAGAAGAAGAGTGAGTATAGCACAATAAGATTTTGAGAGAGAAAGAAAGAGAAACCACATTTACATGACTTTCATTATAGTATCTATATCTATATATATAAAGAGGTAATATGCAAATTAGCCATGACAGTCACGACCGGCTCAGGAGGGAGCTGCACACGCAGGGGGCCCACCCCTGGCCCCAGCGGCTGCAGTACGGTGGCCACTGGAGCCGGGTGCGGGCCCGGAGTGGAGACACAACACACAGGGGGGCCCACCCCCGCTGGGAGACAGTGCACCAGCAGTCCCACCTCTGCATGTGAGCTGCAGAGGAAACACCTTTTCTTACTGCTCATTGGCTAAGCTTCCTGTATCCCACTGGCAGTGTTCTTGGTAACTTGGGTAATAAGAATCAAAGAAAGTGATCTAGGGTTTTTCCACCTCACTCCTGGAGGAAAAAATGAAGGTCCGCTGCTGGAGGGGCTAAGAATTGTCATATCCTGCCCTAGCTGGTTTGGCTCAGAGGATAGAGCCTCAGCCTGCGGACCAATTCTGATCAAGGGCATGTACCTAGGTTGCAGGCTCTTCCCTGGCCGGGGCCCAGGTCAGGGCTCATGCAGGAGGCAACCAATTGGAGTGTCCCTCTCACATTGATGTTTCTCTCTGTCTTTTCCTCTTTCTACCACAATCTCTAAAAATCAATGGAAAAATATCCTCAGGTGAGGAGAAAAAAAAAAAGAAAGCAATGTCATATCCTATGAAAGAGACATATTGAAAATGCCTAAATAAAGTTGTCATTTTTTGCAGTGAAGGGACTGGAGTCTGTGTTGATGAAAACACCTTAGTGGTTGCAGTGGCCGGCAGTGGCAGCAGCAGTGGGGTGACGGGAGTGGCACCTTCCCCTGATCAGCCAGTGGCCTCCCACAGAGGGAGGCCAGACTGCGGCTTAGGCCCGCTCCCCACTCCCCAATAGGACATCCCCTGAGGGCTCCCGAACTGTGAGAGGGGGAAAGCTGGGCTGAGGGACCCCAAGGAATTTTGTGCAGGGATAATGACACCCATCTTGCAAGTTCCTGGGAAGATCCAAGAAGGTCATGTCTGTGGATGGCTAGCCTAATGCCAGGCACATGCTAGGCCCTTGATAAATGGGAAGACCCTTTTTTTCTCTTAGTGGGTGTTGAATTAACAGATGAGTCAACATTTTTTTTCTTTGTTTTTATTAATCCTCACCTGAAGAAATTTTTCTATTGATTTTTAGGGAAAAGGAAAGAGAGAGGGAAAAACAGAGAGAAACACATCGATTGGTTGCCTCCTGCACAATCCCTGACCAGGGCCCAGGCTGGAGAGGAGCCTGCAACCAAAGTATATGCCCTTGACTGGAATCAAACCTGGGACCATTTGGTCCGCAGGCTGATGTTCTATCCACTAAGCCAAACCAGCTAGGGTGAGTCAACAAATTTGAATAAGGAAGTATTGTAAAATTCACAAAAAAGGAATTTAGAGAAACATTTGTGATCTTGGTTATGGTTATTAGCAAATAACACTAGGATTATGAAGTCCTAACAATTGTTAGAACATCTGGAGCAAATCCTTTGTTTCAAGGGAACTCTATCTAGTCTTCATCCATCATGCTCTGACTTTCCTCATGCAGGTTTAGACTCATGAATCTTTTTTTTTTTAATAATTTTTTTTATATTTTATTGATTTTTTACAGAGAAGAAGGCAGAGGGATAGAGAGTTAGAAACATCAATTAGAGCCGAAACCGGTTTGGCTCAGTGGATAGAGCGTCGGCCTGTGGACTGAAAGGTCCCGGGTTCGATTCCGGTCAAGGGCACGTACCTGGGTTGCGGGCACATCCCCAGTAGGAGATGTGCAGGAGGCAGCTAATCGATGTTTCTCTCTCATCGATGTTTCTAACTCTCTATCTCTCTCCCTTCCTCTCTGTAAAAAGTCAATAAAATATATTTAAAAAAAAAAAAAAGAAACATCAATTAGAGAGATCGATCAGCTGCATCTTGCACACCCCCCACTGGGGATGTGCCCACAACCAAGGTACATGCCCTTGACCGGAATCGAACCTGGGACCCTTCGGTCCGCAGGCCGACGCTCTATCCACTGAGCCAAATCAGTTCGGCACTCATGAATCTTTTAAGGCTTCCCCAGAGAACCCTGGGCACTCAAAATTTGGTAGGATGATCTTTTAGACCAAGCATGGCAAACTCAAAAGCTAACACAGGCCAAAAAAACAAGGTTTAAGTTTATGTGGGTCACAAAAAAACAAAAGCTTCAATTTTCATAGAAATGTAAGTTTATTTCCATAGAGACATGCTGAATACAAAGGGCTGAAATAAATGAATCATCGTTAACATAAAATAATAGAACCTTATAATAAAAATTAACTTACCAGACACTGAATAACTGCACAAATTAATAAGTGTAATGCAAATAAACCTATTTTTCTTGTTCTCTGAAAGCGAAATATTTCCTGTTGCACACACCAAACAAGCCAGTACAAGACTAATGATGTGGCAATTGGCTGCTAAAATATTCGCTGCTAGTATTAGGGGAGAGAAATGGTGCGCCTGCGCATAAGGCACGTAAGGGAAATGAATGCAGCACGATTATAGTAGTCAGCCATTAGCGAACGTTGTAGTTCATTATTAATAACTAGAGGCCCGGTGCACAGATTTGTGCACTGATGGGGTCCCTCAGCCTGGCCTGTGTCCCCTCGCAATCTGGGACTGAGGGATGTAGTAGTGCATGAAGTGGCAGGCGGCTGGGGCGGAGCCCAGGACAGGCGCCATGCTGCTCCCACTTATCTTGGCCCTGCTGTGCCTGCCCCCACTGCTTGGTAGCACAGCTACAGCTGTGCACATCAGCCATGAAACCGAGGTCTGGTCCCCAAAGGTCAGCTGAGCGGCTCTCCCGCTGTGGGAGCGCACTGACCACCAGGGGGCAGCTCCTGCATTGAGCATCTGCCCCCTGGTGTTCAGTGCACATCATAGCAACTGTGAGTTTGACATGCTTCTTTTAGAGGATAGCTGCAAATCAGACAAAATCTGTGAGATATTCAAAATTAAATAAGGTATCATTTAAAATATTCAAAAGCAATAATTTCTCATACTAGGAATATGTAAAGAATGCAAGTTTGTAAGATTCCGTCAAGTTTCAAACTCAAAATTTTTTTTAATTTTTAAATACATTTTATTGATTTTTTTACACAGAGGAAGGGAGAGGGATAGAGAGTTAGAAACATCGATGAGAGAGAAACATTGATCAGCTGCCTCCTGCACACCCCCCCAACTGGGGATGTGCCCCCTGCACACCCCCCAACTGGGGATGTGCCCGCAACCAAGGTACATGCCCTTGACCAGAATCAAACCTGGGACCTTTCAGTCCGCAGGCCGATGCTCTATCCACTGAGCCAAACCGGTGAGGGCTCAAACTCAAAATTTTAAATGGAAGACTAACATATCCTCGGATCCTATCAAATGCAAAAGTTTTAAGAACTAGAAAGAAATGGCATAGACATATCTCAAGAACCAAGAAATGCAAAATTCTATTAATTAATTAACGTGAGTAGAATGTAAGAAAGAGGAAAATTTAGGAGATGTGTATATTTAACGTGGGCTGTGTTATACTCCACTTGAAGTTAATGAGTCATTTATATAATTTTAAACACGGGGTTCAATATTCTGTGGTCATTCATAATCTCAGTAAATGTTTCTTTTCCTGGTCTGCATCTTGTAACTCTAGAAAGTTTTATAATTTATTTTTAATGATTTTTAAAATATATATATTTTATTGCCCTGGCCGGTTTGGCTCAGTGGATAGAGCGTCAGCCTGCGGACTGAAGGGTCCTGGGTTCGATTCTGGTCAAGGGCATGTACCTTGGTTGCAGGCACATCCCCAGTAGGGGGCGATCCCCAGTAGGGAGCGTGCGGGAGGCAGCTGATCGATCTAATTCTCTATCCCTCTCCCTTCCTCTCTGTAAAAAAATCAATAAATTATATTTAAAATATATATATATATTTTATTGATTTTTACAGAGAGGAAGGGAGAGGGAGAGTTAGAAACATCGATCAGCTGCCTCCCGCACGCTCCCTACTGGGGATCGAGTGCCTGAACCAAGGTACATGCCCTTGACCACAATTGAACCCAGGACCCTTCAGTCCGTGGGCCTGAGACAAACCACTTAGGGCTGGAAAACTTAACAATTTAATAGAGAAAAGTTTAAGAGAATTAAATACATTATTAGCACAATTGGTATTTTACATACTTTTATGTTGAGAGAAATTGCCTACAGATTGGAAAAGCCTACTAAATTGTCCAGCACAATGAATGAAAAGAGGCACTCCTAAAGGCACATTATCTTTAAATTTCAAATTATAAAAAGAAATTCCTGAAAGTTTCCAGAGAGGGGGAAAATTGATGACATCCTGAATCTGGAATGTAACACTAAAAGACAATGGACCCTTTTCTAATTCTGAAGGGGAAAAAGTGGGTTATCAACCTGGTTTTCTTCACCCAGCTGTACTATTAACTGTCAGAATAGAAGTATGATATTTCCAATCTAGAAAGATTGGGTAGATTTACCTTACATGTCCCCTTAATAGAGAAACTATTGGAGGCTGTGCTCTAGTAAAACGAGGGGATAAATCTAGAAAGAGAATGAAGTATGATGGGGGAAACAGAAGACACAACACAGGAAAATGATAAAAAGAAGTCATATGCCGAAACCGGTTTGGCTCAGTGGATAGAGCGTTGGCCTGCAGACTGAAAGGTCCCAGGTTCGATTCCAGTCAAGGGCATGTACCTGGGTTGCGGGCACATCCCCAGTGGGAGATGTGTGGGAGGCAGCTGATCGATGTTTCTCTCTCATCGATATTTCTAACTCTCTATCTCTCTCCCTTCCTCTCTGTAAAAAATCGATAGAATATATTTTTTTTAAAAAAGTCATTGCTGATACCAATGACTTTACAAAAAAAAAGAAGTCATATGGTAATAGCTTGTGGCAGATCTAGAAATCCAGCTCATACTCAAGAACAGAGCAACAGAAGGCTCTGGAACAGAGATGTCTGGGGAGTTAAAGGGGGGGGGGCGGAGGGGAGATGAAATTGATTGAATATCTGATATATTTGACTAGTTGAAACATAACATTGAAAGATATATAGTAGATCTCATGGAGCACATAAAGGAAGTTAATTTTATGAATATTGAAAACTAAGTAAGTAAGCAAATGTAAAAGTGAAGCAATGATTAGAAAAGACAAGAGGATAAAAACTAAGTGCAATCATAGTATACTTCACATAACAAGTGAATAATTCTTATGAAATCATAATGATGCAAATACTGATTACTGATTTAACAAACAATTGTGATACTGGGAGAATGAAGAGAGGAAGTGGGAACAGTGAGTATAAGGAGCTAAATCCTCACTTACCATAATAGGAAATCAATGAATAATGTCTGAACTTAAAAAATCAAGAAATAGGCCGAAACCGGTTTGGCTCAGTGGATAGATCGTCGGCCTGCGGACTCAAGGGTCCCGGGTTCGATTCCGGTCAAGGGCATGTACCTGGGTTGCGGGCACATCCCCAGTAGGAGATGTGCAGGAGGCAGCTGATCGATGTTTCTAACTCTCTATCTCTCTCCCTTCCTCTCTGTAAAAAATCAATAAAATATATTTTTTTTAATAAATCAAGAAATAGCAGTATGAGCATATAATTAAGGGCATGAAAGTACAGGCATACTTCAGAGATATTGTGGGTTCAGTTTCAGACCATCACAATAAAGCAAGTATCACAATAAAACGAGTTGTATTCTTTTTGTTGGTAGAGGGTCTTGCCTTCAATTTGGAAAAAATTCAGCATCTGTGACACACAATAAAGCAAAGCACAATAAAATAATACAGGTAATATAGTGGACAGTCTGGACAGTGAAACTGATGGGTGGGAACTGGTAGGAAAAGGATCACTAGGTTTCATAATAAGCCTGCTGATATTTTAATTACTTGTATGTATAAAAATTGTATGTTAATGGTTCTGCAATAAATATATGTATGTTTGTAAATACATACATCTATACATACGTAT
This sequence comes from Myotis lucifugus, assembly GCF_000147115.1. Taxonomy (NCBI): domain Eukaryota; kingdom Metazoa; phylum Chordata; class Mammalia; order Chiroptera; family Vespertilionidae; genus Myotis; species Myotis lucifugus. The sequence continues at coordinate 990,328 of NW_005871179.1, forward strand.
ATTTATATACCTTACCACTCACTTCTGAGTATACCCTTACAATCAATTCCAAAAAGTGGAATTTCAAGGTCAGAAGTATACATATATTCAAGCCTTTTTAAAAGTTTTTATTTACTGAATCTGAGAGAGAGGAAGAGAGACAGAGAGAGAAAAAAAACAAACATCAATTTGTTGTTCCACTTATTTATGCATTCATTGGATTCTTCTTATATGTGCCCTAACCGGGAGTGAACCCACAACCTTGGTGTATTGGGATGATGCTCTAACCAACTGAGCTACCCACCAGGGTATATTCAAGGCTTTTGGTACAGACTACCAACTAACTCTCCCGCAGTACTAGGCTGATTGTCACTCTTCTCAGCAGAGAACTAGCCTGGTCCATCACCTCCTTAGCAGGTTGCCAGCAACTCCGAATCCAATTTAACAGGAGGTTATTGTGTGCTTCCTGAGTCATTCCTATGCCATCTATTGGAAACCAAGATTTTAAGCTGGAAAAGTTGTCTGGTCAAAGAAAAGCCTGAACCAAAAGTTCTGTTTTGGCTCTGCTATTGCCTGCCTATGTGATTTTGAACACATCTCTTTCTCTGGCCTCAGTTTTAGCATCTGGGAAGTAAGGAACTTTGGACCAGAACAGCACTTCTCAACATTTTTACTGCTAAGGCCCCTGTCTTGCATACCAGTTTTTATCTACTAAACAAATTGCATTTACTAAGAAATTATTTATTCTCTTACCTAATGTGTATTCTCTTATACAAGGTGACAGTCAGTGAGAATTTCTCAATAGTAGGAGAGAAATGCCTCTGATAAGATAAGTGAATTAATAAATTCAAGCCAAAAGAATTTTATTTCCCAGCTTGCACTGCCAGGCTGAAGCAAATACATAACCATGTTGGAATACTCCCAAGCTCCTTGCTGTTTCCAGATTCCCCAGGGTAAATGGGGTGGGATAACTCTCTCAGGTCCAAAAATCCATTTTCTCTTCCAATATCAGAAGTTTATTCTGCCAGGATTGTTTCCCAGCTAAATCCGTTTAACAGCTGACCTTGAGTGTATTTACTGGAGCTAGGTTACAGCAAAGGCCACTGGAGCGAAGATTGGTACTTTGTCCTATGAGGAAAGAAGGAAGGAAGGAGGATTTATTGTAAAGTTAACGAAGCTCATGTTTCAGGGCCCTCATTTGCAGGGGCCCCTGTGAGAGGTGGGAGCTGCTGGGAGTTAAAGAGAGGAAGCAGTTTGTGATTAAGAAGCATTTTTGTGTAAGCATTTCTGGAGACCTGCCTCAAGATCCCAGAAAAGAGAGATCTGAATCTCTGAGTCTTCAATAATTTGTCCTGATTTCTTTTTCTCATTCTAAACAAAAATTCACGCTCATAGTCATATTGCACTCATATTCTTGGAGAGGGCCTCTAGAATTGTGAAAGCTCAGGTCCTACAAAATCTGGATTTGCTGAGTATATAGATATAAGCACTCCTAGCAATATAAAAGCTAGTGATCTGGTTTCTCCACTGGAAGCGCAGGAGAAATGGTTCTCACACTTCTCCATGTTTAACCAGCTCTGTCCTACTAGGGTTTGCAGTGTTCTTTTGCTCCTGTTTCCTTGCATTCGCTCACATGGCCCACATACACAATAGACTAATGGACTGCAGCTAGCTTAATGCTGAACTGGACGGGGCTCCAACATGGAAAGGAAACTATGGACTCTGGCTCTGATTTTTAATCTGCTGAATCCCCAGCTACACTTCTTCTATGACTGGACCAAAGGAAACGGGCCTTTGGAAACCCAGGGATGTAATTCCAGGAGAATAAAGCTTTCTACTATATTGCATCCTCCTGTGCGAGTCTTAGAAAATTCCTTTTCTTGCGTTATTGCAAGAACTCCACCCCAGCGGCATCCAGAGGAGACAAGACACACTCCTCTCTGATAACAGTAGGAATGAATAAATCACTGGTTTATTCATTAAACCAGTGATTTACATCCTTGTATGCTTTAGAAAATCTTATTTAAAATGCAGATTCCAGGGCAGTGTCCCTGGAGGTTGCAATTAGTAGTTTGGGAAGGAATTCAGGAGGCCACATTTTGAGTAAGGCTCCTGATGATTCTGATGTACACCACTTCTTGTGAAACACCATAAAAGGGACTGGGTCTGGCCCATCTCTTGCAACCACTCCCTATCTTGCTAATACTCATCCAAGATCTGTCTAGGGGTAGTTCTTTTTTTTTTTTTTTTGTATGTAACTCTTTATAATTTATTTGTATTTTTTTTCTTTTTCACTATTTAAATACTTTATTTTATTTTATTTTTTATTTTATTTCTTAAAGTATTACAAAGAGTATTACACATGTCTCCTTTTTTCTCCCCCTTGACATTCCCCCAGCTTCCCCCACCCCCCAGTGTCTTGTGTCCATTGGTTATTCTCATAGGCATGCATATAAGTCTTTCGGTTGATCTCCTACTCCCCCCAACCCTCCCCAGGGTTCCCACTGTAGTTTGACATTCTGCTCAATGCTACTCTGCCTCTGTATCCATTTTTGTTCATCAGTCTATAATGTTTCTTATTATCCATAAATGAGTGAGTTCATGTGGTATTTTTCTCAGCTTCCCAGGGGCCGTCTCAGTCTCACAGGGGCCATTTCAGCCTCCCAGGGGCCGTCCCAGCCTCACGGGGGCCGTTTCAACCTCACTGGGGCCGTTTCAACTCCACCAGGGCTGTCTTGACCTCACCGGGGCTGTCTTAGCCTCACCGGGGCTGTCCCAGCCTCACCGGGGCCGTCTCAGCCTCACATGGGTCGTTTCAACCTCACCGGGGCCGTTTCAGCCTCACCGGGGCCGTTTCAACCTCACTGGAGCCGATTCAACCTCACTGGGGCCGTTTCAACTCCACCAGGGCTGTCTTGACCTCACCGGGGCTGTCTTAGCCTCACTGGGGCCATCTCGACCTCACCGGGGCCGTCTCAGCCTAGGGGTAGTTCTTGAGACGATGTGGCCCCTTGAGACTGAGGCAATCCTTACATTTCTTTTCTTCAGTAAATATATTCACAGCTGCTATTGTGGAAACAGTGCAGATTTGGGAAATCAGACAGATCTGGATTCAAATTGTTACATCTCTCTGAGCCTCAATTTATCCATAAAATAAGGGTTATAATGCCACTTAAAATTAATGTGAGGATGATATACACTGTCTTATGTGCAAGAGTTGTAAGCAATGCACCCAGGATGAAGAGTTTTCCCTGAAAAGGATAAGATATTTGAAATTCTCCCATTTAGACATTCACCTCTTAGGCCTTTAGTCCCTGTTAAAATGTAATGGAGCTGTAGCTGATGTGGCTCAATTGGTTAGGCATCGTCCATCCACCAAAAAGTTGCCGGTTCAATTCCCGGTAAGAGCACATGACTAGGTTTCAGGCTCAATCCCTGGTATGGGGTGTGCAAGAAGTAGCTGATCGATGTTCTGCTCTCATATCTATGTTTTTCTCCCTCTCCCTTGCTTTCTCTCTAAAAATCAATTAAAATATATTTTTAAAATGTAATGCAGTAACTAGATGCCCCACTGTTATTTATGTCTTAGTCAAATGTGTTTCATGGAGCCGTAACCGGTTTGGCTCAGTGGATAGAGTGTCAGCCTGCGGACTGAAAGGTCCCGGGTTCGATTCTGGTCAAAGACATGTGCCTTGGTTGTGGGCACATCCCCAGTGGGGGGTGTGCAGGAGGCAGCTGGTCGATGTCTCTCTCTCATCAATGTTTCTAACTCTCTATCCCTCTCCCTTCCTCTCTGTAAAAAGTCAATAAAATATATATATATATTTTTTAAATGTGGTTCATGGATTGTTTAGAGAATGCAAAGGCAGGAAGATGGCTTGGGAGTGCCACGAAGGGAAAGAAAGAAGGAGAGGCTGAGGAAGAATGGCAGAGTATAGGGGAAAACCAAAGGCAACTGAGAACAAACTTTTCCAAAGTTATCGTCTTACATGGGGCCAGCGAGCCTGATGTATACCATGGCTTTCAGCTTATACTCCCGGTTCCCATGTGAAGAAATGTTCAAGGAGTGCCAGACCAAAAAATTTTACAGTAAGGTTGTTCTTACTGTAAAAGGTGCTGAAATTTTTAACAATTTTTGTAAGGGAAGGTTTGTCTTTGGGAGAATCTATATATATAAAAGGCTAATATGCTAAGTGTCCTTCCCCACTGTCCAACCGGTCATTATGATGCACACTGACCACCAGGGGGCAGACGCTCAACGCAGGAGCTGCCATGAGGCACACTTGCCATTTACAGAGAAACTGCAGCGCAGACCTGGCCGACAAAGCAACACTCGGCTTCCCCCAAATGGGACACAGGCCCCGCCGCCACCCTGAGCGACAGCCACCAAATTTCAGACAATGCAGCCAAGACCCCATGGCACAAAATGCGGCTCTCAGCCCAGCCAGCCTGCAAATATGGTGGCTGTGGGCGCCGGGTAATGACGTCATGTTTTTGTTGACATTCTGAAGCCAAAATTGTCTACAGAATATGTCTGAAGACCAACTATTGCCACAATGTACCTCTGAAACCGAAAGAAGCTGGCGTCATCGACAGAATATGTCTGAAGAGCAGTCATCAACAAGTACTACCAATACTGGTAGGAACTGCCTTCATAGCGAAAATGAGGTAAATGAGGATGCAATTATCAAACACAGTTGTGGTGGAATGACCTGTACATGTCAATTTTGCCTATCCCTAAATTTCTCCGATAAAAAACCATCTAATGGGAAATTTACTCAATGTTGTAGCAAAGGTGAAGTTTCTCCAAATGATATAAATTTTCCAGAATACCCAGCATATTCTTAAAAATTAATGATAAATGAAGATTATGACAGTAAAAATTTCATGGAAAATATTCATTCAATAAATAGTTCCTTTGCTTTTGCTTCAATGATTTATCATAAGATTGCGACCTAATATGATTGAGGCTGAATTAACAGGATCTGTAGAAGGAAAGGTTGTTCTGATTCCAAGAATTGATTTGTCCCCCTCTGACACTGGCCTCCCATTTAAATTTATTTGAAGACAGTTTCCTGTGATGCCAGCATTTGTGGTGACTATTAATAAATCACAAGGACAAACTCTAGACAGAGTAGGAATATTCCTACCTGAACCCATTTTCGGACATGGTCAGTTATATGTTGCTTTCTCTCGAGTTCAAAGAGCATGTGACATTAAAGTTAAAGTTGTAAATACTTCATCACAAGAAAAATTAGTCAAGCACTCTGAAAGTGTTGTTACTCTTAATGTATATACAGGAAGATATTAGAATAAGTTTAATCAATTTATCAGTCATTGTATCAATGTTGTTTTTATATCATGTTTTTGTTGTTTTCATATCAGGTCTTTGTTGTTGTTATATCATGTTGTTATTGTTTATTTATTAATTAATTTATATATTATTTTCATGTACATTTTACAAATTTTCTTTCACTCTGACACTTCTTTTATAGAGAAAGGGCGAATAACAATATTAAAATATTTCTTCTAATTAATTTTCTTTCAATGTGCACGACTTCATGCACCGAGCCACTAGTAACTTGATAATCCTCTTGAAATAGAAGGTAAAACCCTAGGGGCATGACTTTGGCTTGATAAACCACTTCACGTGAATTGAGAAGTTTGGGACAGGAAAGGAGGATGGGATGGGATAGAGAGAGGTGGAAATGGCATGAGGTTGAGGACTATGTGGAGGAAAAGTGGGGTAGCCAAAAAAACATTAGAAGAAGAAAAAAATTCTGGTGTTCACATTGACATTTTTGGTGGTAATGTAATGAAGGTAATGATTAATAGCCACTAAATTAGATTTTCCTTCCCCCCCTGGATTTTCCACATCTATCTTTCACTCTTAGGATGCTTACATTCCAGCTTTGGCTAAGATTCCTAACTGTCTCCCCAAAATTCAGCCTCCCCTTCTTTAATTGTTATAGAAGTTTTAGCTGAGCATAGAGCTGCCTACACTTCCCAGCCTTCCTTGCAGCTAGGTGTGGCCATATGACTAGTGTCTAGCCAATGGAATATGAGCAGAATGAATGAAATGTGCAACTTCCAGATGTATCTTTAAAAGGAAAAAAGTATATCGTCTCTTTGCCACTGGATGTCGATGTGATGGCAGACTCTAGAGCACCCTTCTTAGCCAGGCAACCACAGAAGTTTTTGTTGTAGCCATGAAGCCACTTGTTAAGGAAGATAGACCCATAAGACAGAAGGAACCTGGGTCTTTTACCAACTTTGTGAAACACATTGCCCTACCAGCTCTGAACTGCTTTCTCTTTTGAGAGAAAGAAATTGACTTCTATCATGTTTTAATATTTTTGTTCCTTTTTGGTATAGCAAGCAAACTTACATCTTAAAATCTATATATATAAAAAGCTAATATGCAAAGTGTCCCCTCAGGAGTTCAACCAGGAGACCAGGAGTTCGATTGATCGCTACGATGTATACTGACCACCAGCGGGTGGCGTGGAACAAAGGAAGGCCCCAGCCGGCAGCTGGAAGACCCTGATCGGCCCTGATTGCTGGCCAGCCCTAGGGAACCTAACTGTGCACGAATTTTGTGCACTGGGCCTCTAGTACCATATAAGAAAATGTATCACATATGTTCTGAGGCAGAACTTTAAAAAAGCACATTTATTTTTTTTATTATAAAAACAACATTCCAACAAGTGAGATCCATACCCTTGATATGATGTGATGAAATGGTACTTTACTTCTGTGGTCTTCCACCTGTAACTCACATCCAACTGTGAGAAAAACATCAGACAAATCCCAGTTGAGGGGCATCCTACAATATCTGACCATGCTCCCCAAAACTGCCAAGGTCATCAAAAGCAAGGAAAGTCTGAGAAACTGTCACAACCAAGAGGAGCCCAAGGAGAAATAATGGCTAAATGTATGTGGCATCCTGGATGGGATCCTGAAGCAGAAATAAGACATTAGGCAAAAACTAAGGAACTCTGAACAAAGCATGGAGTTTCATTTATAATGACATATTAATATTGGTCCACTAATTGTGACAAAAGATGTTAATAATGAGGTAAACAGTGTGTGATATAAGAGAACTCTCTGTTCTATGTTTACAAATTTTTGTAACTAAATCTACTCTAAAATAGAAAGTTTATTGGAAAAGTAATAAAAAATAACATGCCTCATTTCAGAGAATTTAGAATACAAATTGAATTTTTTTTTTAAATCACCACAAATGCCATAATTCAGCCCTTTGCTGTATCTGTCAGTGTGTATATGTGTGTGTGTGTTTAATGAAAACTAAATTTTCTGTCTGGGTTATTTACCAGTAGTTGTGTTCTCAGCTGCAGTCCATTGTGTGTGGGGTCTGCATGGCCATGGGCAATGAGGCTGCTTAAGGCCACATGGTTATGGAGGCACACGGGTGAGTGTGGGTCACAGAGCAAGACAGTGCCAGGGAGAAAGCAAGAGGCTAGAGAGAGAGAGAATTCTTTGGGGATTTTAATCTTCTAAGATTTCCGGGCTTGCATTGGGTTCCACTCTTTTAGCCAATGATCTTTTCCCCCAAGCTAGACTGATAGACAAGCATCTTCCCCAAATCACCCCCACTTCACTGCCTATGATCCCTTCTCCCAGTGGTCTGCAGGGAATGGACTGGTGGTTCCCTGGTGAGTGTGAAGTTGCAGCTTCCTGGTGAAGCTGCCCAGATGACCATGCTTATAATGTCTGGCCTCCCCTTTGCTCTCTTTCTATTATTAATATAAATTAACTAATTATGCTGTAGTATGGTAAATCAGCGAATGAGATACAAGACTCCTTAATGAACCAATGCACTATGCCCGGAGGGAGGTGTCTCTTCCAAATCTCTGAGCAACAAATAGAGGAAGTTCTCTCTATTTATACCTTTCAGGCTCTTTGTCTGCAGATTTTACAAAGGGCTCCTTGTGAGTTATTGTTACAGACAATTTGTAATCTTGGATACATAAAGAACAAACATTTGGCATAAGAATATGGGAATTAGCCCTAACCGGTTTGGCTCAGTGGATGGAGCATCGGCCTGCGGACTGAAGGGTCCCAGGTTCGATTCTGATCAGGGGCATGTACCTTGGTTGTGGGCACGTCCCCAGTGGGGGGTGTGCGGGAGGCAGCTGATCGATGTTTCTCTCCAATTGATATTTCTAACTCTCTATCCCTCTCCCTTCCTCTCTGTAAAAAATCAATAAAATATATTTTTTAAAAAAGAATATGGGAATTATTATCAGTATTAGTCCATTACGTTAGATGGCTAGCTTGCAAGGTCAGACAGTTAAGTTTTTATCTTTTTCTATTATTCAAACTAAAACAGTTGTTTTATAGAATAAGAAACTGTCTAAAAATGACAGAGTTTGCAGAACAAGGGACTATCTAACAATAGAGAATTCAAACAGCAGTTTTATATAAGATGGAGGTTACTATGCTTCAATGCCAATAACACTAGGACAGTGATGGCGAACCTTATGAGCTCGGCGTGTCAGCATTTTGAAAAACCCTAACTTAACTCTGGTGCCGTGTCACATATAGAAATTTTTTGATATTTGCAAACATAGTAAAACAAAGATTTATATTTTTGATATTTATTTTATATATTTAAATGCCATTTAACAAAGAAAAATCAACCAAAAAATGAGTTCACATGTCACCTCTGACACTCGAGTCATAGGTTCGCCATCACTGCAGTAGGATATAAGTTCCAGTTGCAATCTATATATTGGGATTCAAATCTATATTCTAGTAAAATAATAGCATATGAGGGAGGAGGTAAACGGGGACAATGGGGGGAAAAGGGACATATGTAATATTTTCAACAATAAAGAATTATTTAAAATAAATAAATAAAATAGCATATGTTTTATACCACGTTTCATGTGCCAGGTGCTGTACTACATGCTTTAAATACTCATTTAATCTTCTTAATGCTAAAAGTAAGTACTATTATTATTATCCCCCGATTAGGAATTAAGAAACCTCTCTTAAGGTCCAGAGAGAATAAGGGACTTGGACAAAGCCACATAACTAGTAAGTGGTAGACCCAGGATTCAAATTCAGACATTCTGGCCCTAGATTCTGTGCCTTTCCTAAAAGCTACATTTACTTGCCTCTCAAGAGTAACTTTCAGAGAACCAAGATGGCGGCGTAAGGTACAGACCTGCGCGTGCTGCCTCCCACAACATTGAAAATACCAACTATAAGACAAAACAGCTATCATTCAGAACCATGGGAAAGCTGGCCCAGTGGAAGTTCTACAACTGGAAGGAAAGAAAAAAGAGCATCGAGACTGAATAGGATATGCAGAGGCGCCAAGAACAGAGGTACGGAGTCGCGCACCAGGCAGGCTGCAACCGGATGCGCGGTTTTTTTCAATCGAAAGGGGTTACAAACTCTCGAATCCACTGAGCTTGTTTGGGGCAGGATTCTGAGGTCTCAGACCCCTATGGGGAGAGGCAGGATGGCCTTGCAGTGGTTTGGAAAGCGAGAGTGGCTTTCTCACAGAGCTGCTCGCCGGCACTCGGGGACACGGAGTCGCAGAGTGGCGAGGAGTCACGGAGACGCCATTGCTGTTTGCTCCGCCCTGGTGACTCCCTGAGACCCCGCCCTACTCAATTTACATCCCCGCCCAAGCTGTGCCAGTGGCACAAAAGGAACCAACTGCACTTTTGCAGCTTAACCCAACAAACTGCAGATTTCAACTCCTCGCACCCATAAGGGACACACTCAAGAAGCAGAATCAGGTTCAGGAGAAGCCGGAACCGGACCCGGCTGGGCCAGCAACATGGAACCGCTGTACCAGCAAATACACAAACAGGTCCACCAGATCCAGTCTCACATGGGACGCCGGGAGACAGCAGACAAGCAGTCTGTGCACTTAGTAGAAAACGAAATCCAAGCAAGCATACCAGATATTCAGCCAGCAAGAACGCCTGGAAATTTGGTCCAGCAAGAAGCCGCCCAACAAAAGACAGAATGGCAAACTTCGTGTTGACTAGTTAAAGTATGATGTCCAGCACCTGCAGACTGCTCTCAGAAACTTCCAGCATTGGCGATACGCAAGGGAGCAGCAGGAGAGACAGCGAGAGGAGCTTCTGTCTTGCACCTTCACCCCCAACGTGGGATGCGGCGCCCCCTGCAAAGCTGAGACGGCCCCTGTGAGGCTGAGATGGCCCCTGTGAGGCTGAGACGGCCCCTGTGAGGCTGCGACAGCCCCTGAGAGGCCGAGACAGTCCCTGGGAGGCTGAGACAGTCCCTGTGAGGCTGCGACGGCCCCTGTGAGGCTGAGATGGTCCCTGTGAGGCTGAACACAGGGACACGTCAGATGGAAGTAGCTACATTTTCCATGTGTATGACCCGGCAACAAAAAGCATACACCTATGGATGAGGACAGTGGGGGGGTAAGGGCAGAGGGTGGGGTGGGAACTGGGTGGAGGGGAGCTATGGGGGGAAAAAGGGGGAACAACTGTAATAATCTGAACAATAAAGATTTATTTAAAAAAATTTTAAAAAGGAATAATAATAACAAAAAAAGAGTAACTTTCACTCTATTTCTTGAAACATTTTTGGTTTGTTGTTGCTGCTTTCCTTTTATTAAAAAAAGGGGGGACTGACTTAAAGCATCTAGGGGTAGATTAGGTAATTACTTAGAATTTTGAGAAGATGAGAAACATAGCATAGGGCAATTTTCATATGGAGTTGGATAAAACATCCCAAGAAAAGAGATTGGAGATACTAATGTTTATGAATTAAAGGGTTTAAGCTTTTCAAAATCATGTTTTTAGCCGTGTGAGGTTGAAATTTTTTTTAACCAAGGGAAAACAGTAGGGGCAGAAAAGGTCATTCCTTACTGAGTGGGCCCCAGTTGGAAGGCACTGGGAAGGGGGAAGGAGGCAATGGAAAGTGGTGGACGGGTGCTGAAAGAACTCAAAGGGGCTAGGCGTGGGCGGTGGGTTTAATCCAGTTCTGTGAATATGCTGTTCAGAATCGTAGGCCATTGACTCCTAGAGCCATCGCTTGTGTGATTGCATCTTTTCCTCCAGAATAACTGGGGCCAAGTGTGGAACACAGCAGGAGCGGGCGGCCTGACTTTGTGCGGTGGATCACCGGGCTGCTTCAGAAGCATCAGATTCTCATTCCCAGGAGGGCTCTGAAAAGGCAGCGGGCACGTGGTTCCTGGTCTAAATTCAGCAAGCAGTGAAAAGGCAGTGGGGGAGGGACGGAGGTGGGTACAGGATTTGAGGGAGGAGCTACCATGCAACCTCGGAATCTGACTTATGTGGGCGTTGGTTGGAAAATCTCTCCATTTACTCCTGGGGTTTACCTCCCCTTCTCACCATCTTTTACCCTCTGTCCAATCGGATTTGTGCTATTTAAAATGTAACACCCTCTGTCAGACTCAGTTCCTGCTGTCAGCCATCCACCAGGCCTGATGAATTCCGAGCCCTGTTTCTAGCCTTGGGCTGGTGTGGATGATTTACAAAGAAGCCCCAGGGGAGGAGGAGGATGCACTGGGCAGATCTGTTAGTGTCTGTGAAGAGGGCTGGGAAGGCTTGCTGCTGCCTGAGGTGGCGGGGAAGGGGGGGGCGGGTAGTGGAGGTGGGCCTCCCTGATGCCTTCTGCCCCAGACGTTCCCTCTTGTGAGTAGTGTTCCTTGAATTAACCCCAAGGAGAATGGATTTTCTTCCAGTATAATAGAATATCAAAGAAGACTTAATTAAGCTCACTAATAACACATTAGACTTTTTCCTTCAGTTAACACAGTCATTGCTTAGCCAAAGACATCATAGTGCTTTTCACATTTATCCCATGTATTCCTACTCTGAGAATTTTACAGATGAAGAAAACTCAAGAGTCCACGAGACTTGTATTATTGGCATGAATTTCTTAAGGGTGAAGGGAATTCACTGAGCACCAAATTGGACAGGTCCAGGGACTATATCCTTTCGAACACTGTTCTATTTACTGGTAATCCTCACAGATGTCAGGAGGGAGTTATCATCCTTGTTTTCAGTGAAGACAAAGATCACATCCTTCGTCTGTGAATTCATATCTTAGGTGCCTAATGAATGTTTCATGACTGTTAAATAAAGCCAAAGTACATTGAAAAAATATGCATTTGGGAATCTTTATAGACCTGGATTTGAGTCCCAACCTCAGCACTGAAAACAGTGTGTCCCTAAGATTTCTGCAATTGTATTGGGTTCCACCCTTTTAACCAATGATATTTTCCCCCAGGTTAGACTGAGAGGCAAGCATATTCTCTAAGTCACCCCCACTTCACTGCATACGATCCCCTCCCTAGGGACCAGGAGGTCACGGGTTTGATCCCGGTCAGGGCAAATGCCCGGGTTGTCGCAGGATCCCCTTAGGGGGCATGCAGGGTATTTATATCTTTAAAAAAAAAAAAAGGCAAAGGGATTTCAAGGTATACTGCCTCCCATGTGATGCCCTATTTCTATGGTACTATATTCATGGAACCTCTAGGCATGTTATGTGATAATGAGAGACGAATAGAAGCACTTAACCTGGAGCTTAGGCCCTATCTGGGCCTGTGCAGGGGAGACAGATGAGACAGGCTCTTTTGCTGCTCTTGCTGATTATTAGGAGGGACGGCCAGTGCCCAGTCTTTCACAGCAGTGTTCGGAGTACAGGAAGCCTATCCCTTTTGTGGTCTGAAGGATATTAAAATTCAATCCAGTTTGCCCCAGGTACTCCCCTGAAGGACCTAGCATGCTTGCCCAAAAGCAAACAGCCTTGATCTTACCTGCTTTGCCCTGCTGGTCCAGGTTGTTCCCTTATGCCCTCTCTCATAAGGGTCACTCAAGCCGTGCTTCCATTGTGTACTTCCTTGCTCAAGCCAGAGAGGTTCTTTCTTTCTTTCTCTCTTTTTTAAATATATACATTTTTTCATTGATTTCATTGAGAAAGGGAGAGGGAGAGAGAGATAGAAACATCAATGATGAGAATCATTGATAGGTTGCCTCCTGCACACCCCCTACTGAGGATTGAGCCCGCAATCCCGGGCATGTGCCCTTGACAGGAATCGAACCTGGGACCCTTCAGTTCGCAGGCCAATGCTCTATCCATTGAGCCAAACTGGCTATGGCCAGTGAGGTTATTTTCAAGCCTAACTGGAGTCACCACATAAGAGCTCCAGCTGGGTTCGCAGAAATTAGATTTCACAATTATAATAACAAAGTTTAATTGTAAATTTACTAGCCTAGTCAGTGTTGCTCAGTGGTTGAGCGTTGACCTATGAAACAGGAGGTCTTGGGAATTCTCGGTCAGGGTACATACTAGTACTCCGGTTTCGGGCTTGATCCTCAGTGTGGAGGCAGCCGATCAATGATTCTCGCTCATCATTGATGTTTCTATCTCTCTCCTCCCTTCCTCTCTCTGAAATCAATAAAAACATGAAAAAAAAGAAAAGAAAATTTACTAGAAACCAGACTATGCTAGGTGCTCAATGTGACCCATTTCACTTAATTCTGAAGCCAACACCAGGAAGTGTTATTATTTTACTATTTTACAAATGAGGAACATGAGGCTCAGGGAGGTTCAGAGACTTGCCCAGGGCCAAACGGCCTGAGATGGAACTGGGATGGGAACCTGAATCTTTTTCATTTCATAGCCACCTAAGCTGCTTCCAATGTCTGACAGTGAAACTAGGAAATGTCAACACATCATGGATGAGACATCTATTTCTAATTTTCAACATGATCTGTGAATCTATAGCCTAGGAGACTTGGGAGCACTCAAGCCCATTAAAGAGAATTTAATTGATTGGTACCAGCAGAGTATGATTCAGATTGATGAGAGAGATACTTGAATATAACAGGGTCCCATTGAAGGAGATAATTTAAATTTGTCCTTCTGTAGTATATGATAAAAAGGTGATTTTAAGTTAATTTATATTAGGTTACCATAATTAAAGGTAACATTATATAGTTGTTTCTATAAATTGTTAGTAATACTCATAAAGTATACATAGTTTTTATATTTCTTCATTTAAATAGTAAGCATATTGTTTAATTTACTTTACATCAATCATGTAAGACCTGGCCAGGTATATCAGTTGCTTAGAACATCATTCTGATATGCCAAGGTCTTGGGTTCAATCCCCAGTCAGGGCACATACAAGAATCAACCAATGAATGCATACCAGTAAATAAGTGGAATAACAAATTGATGTTTCTCTCTCTCCCTTCCTCTTTCTCTAAAATCAATCAATCAATCAATAATAATAATAATTTTAAAAAGAGACATTTATAATTTGATGTTTAGGATTCTTATAGTTTACTTCTAAATCTTGTTTATAAATCTTTGCAAATTTTTTTATAAATCAACTCTTTATATTGTTAATGTATTTAGAATTAGTGGACTAAAAAGAAAAGGCTTTATTTCTAAGAAAAAAAGAGAAATCTTTTTGAGCTATTATTTGTAACCATTTTTCAAATAACATTCATAAGCATAGGTAATCTTTATATATATATGTTTAATTGATTTCAGAGAAGAAGGGAGAGGGAGAGAGATAAAAACATCAGTGATGAGAGAGAATCACTGATTGGCTTCCTCCTGCACACCCCCCACTGGGGATAGAGCACACAACAGAGGAGGCGTGTGCCCTGATTGGGAATGTAACCTAACCGTGACCTCCTGGTTCATAGGTCAACGCTCAACCACTGAGCCACTCCAGCTGGGCAGCATAGGTAATCTTTATTCCCCATAAATGAATAATAAACCTAATTGGAAATAAATGTCACTATGGGTAGACTACCTTAGTGTGTAAAGGTCTGGAGATAGACTGCCTGGGTATAAATCTTGGTTCCACCACTTAATGTGTGACTCTAGGTAAGTAACATCATCTCTCAGTACTTCAATTTCCTTATCTTTCAAAAACAGTGAAATATGAAAAAAGAAATAATTATAGCGTTATGAAACTGAAATGAGTTCATCCATGTAAAGCCCATATGCATATAAAGTCCATTTTAGAAAATCTGGAAATTATTTAAAAAATAGAGACAAAACCAGAAATCACCCAACCTCAGTAACTCTATGGGCAGTGGCTAATCCCAAGGTGCTTTTGTACAAATTAGAAAATCTGGCCCTAACTCAAGGCACTTGACGGCCATCAGCCAGAAAGTTGTCTTAATAGTATGCAAATTGTCCCCTCGACTGGGAGTTGTCCGTGAGTTCGGCCAGGCCAGGGGGTGGGGATGGCCAGGGGAAGGGAGGGAGTACCCAGCCAGCAGCCGGCGGCCAGCAGCCAGCTGCCGGCAACCGGTAGGGACCCTACGAGTGCATGAATTTCGTGCATTGGGCCTCTAGTCATTTAATAATTACAATAGGACATCAGGCATAAACCAAGATTGTCTTGAGCAAAATAGTACATTTGTCACATTGTCTATGGGTGACAATGTAGGAGGTGTTCAATTTGAAGCTATTACTGATCATTTTTAGATGAACAAATTGGGATAATTTTTTTTCTGTTATTAGCATTTAGGCTAGATTCCAGCACCTAGCAGGCACACAGAGAGTATTTGTTGAATAAAAATGAATGAATGAAAGAGAGGGGGGAGGGAGCTGGAGGGAGAAGGAGTCTAAGGAGAGAGAAAGAAGAGAGAAAGAATGAGAATGCTAAAGGCTATGTTAAATTATTTTCCAAAAGGTTTATATCAGTAGTGGTTCTTTCAATTTGTGTTAACTTAGATGAAAAATGGTTACCCCATTTACTTTGAATTCCTCAATTTATCAATCAAGACAAATATTTTCCATATGTTTGTTCATTTATTTTGGCTGTTTATTGGGATCTTAGTGATTTTTCTTATAAAACTGTATAAATTCTTTATATATTAAAGGTATTAACCACTTATAATTTTTCTTTGCAATTATTTTTTCAGTTTGACTTTTAATTCTTGTTATTGTCTCATTTTTTCATGTGGTGATTTCTAATCTTCATGCAGGGAAATTTATTGATATTTTGTAATTTATCAGAATATTAAATCTTAGAAATTTCTCTTTCTGACAAAGATCTGATGCTCACTTTTTTTCCTCGTTCTTTCAGGATTTGATTTTTAAATATATTTATATTTTTAATCCTTCTGGAATTACTTCGGTAATTTTTTTGGTAAGCTAGTTATTCTACTATCATTTGTTGACTATTTCTTTCCTATCTCATTGATTTCTGAAGTCCCCTTATGATATAAATGCATATGAATGGGGGGCAGGGGGAGCTGGAAAGGGTCAATGGGGGAAGAAAGGGGCATGTATTGTTGGTAATACTTCCAACAATAAAGATTTTAAAATAAATAAATAAATAAATGCCCATATATGGAATCTGTCTCTGTGCTATCTTCTTCCTCCATTGGTGATTCTTTAAATTCTAACTCTTTTTTGACCTTTAAAAATCAGCCTAAGTGGTTAGTTTAGCAACAAAGAGTTATAAATGCCTTTAAGTCTATTGTACCTGTGAGAAGAGAGCTTGGGAGGACATTTAGCTTACTGTCAGGGTGAGAGGTGGTCAAGATCGGATAGAACATCCTAATCGCTTCAGGCCTCCCCTCTTCTATAAAAAAAATAGATGGAGAAATAATTAAATAAATGTACTACCAACACAGCATGTTATCTCTAAACAAAGGAAAGCAATAGCTGAATGAGAGATTATGTTTAAGCTAATGTTTCTGTTATTGAGAGGGAGGCTCTAGATGCCGAATAGATCTGCTGGAAAATTTGAAATCGACCCTCCGGAAAGCTTATTTGTTTGGAGGCTCAGTAACAATGGAGTAATGGAGTGTGTGCAGCTAGTTGTTTTCCAAGGAGATGGGGGACGTGGCATGGTCCTGAGACACCTAGTGGTGCAGATCTTTACTGCACCCTAATAGTTTGCCAGTTGGGTGGGTCTAGGAACCACTTATTACAGGGGCTTGTGCATTTGGGGAGCTTGGGTACTCTCTTTTCTGCTCCCAAAGTATGTTGAGGTCTCTATTGTGTGCATGAAGCTATAGAGACAAGTGCTGATAGACCTGGAAACTGAATAGCCTCTGTAAAGTTGGAACTATGAAGCTAAATTAATACAAATTAAATGAACCAACATGGTTTCTCAGGCCCTGGAATACAGTTGAAGACATAAATTTAGTCAATTCAATTAATATTCATTGAGGAGTAGCAATGTGTTTCATCAAGCATATTGTCTCCACTCATTACCCTTTTAGGCCTTATAAAAAGTCAAACCAGAGGATAATTGTACTTTTTATTTATTGTAATTATAGTTTTGAATCGTAAGTTCATCCACATTCAGAGTATTCAAGGTAAAGATTGTCCTACATACTATCCAGCATAATTTATACACATTTGAAGTATGGAGTTGTTTAATATCTAAAATTAGTCATTTATGACTAGGGGCATTCTTCAATGGTTCAGAAAATGAAAGATAATGGGTTTATTCGTTCACTCATTTATGCACTCATTCAAATTGAGTATCATACATATTGAGTATCCCAGCACCAGGCTCTAGGCTTAAAAGAGCATCTTTGTCATTGCCCTTATGATCTTCCAGTTTCAAGGGAACACTTTAGAAAGTCTCTACAATAAAGTGGGATGAATATTATGGGAGTAAAAGTACAGGGTGCCAATCAAATAAAGCAACTGGATCCTGGGGATCACAGAAGGCCTTCAAAAGTATAAGTCAAGTCCTGAAAGATGGACAGGAGCTAACCAAAAAATGGGAAGAGGGTGTCCAGGGAGAGATTATTTCAGGTGAGAGTAAAGTAAGTTAAAAGAACTAAAAGGCAGCCCTAGCCTCCTTGCAGGAGGCAACCAATCAATGATTCTCTCTCATCATTGATGTTTCTATCTTTCTCTCCCTCTCCCTTTCTCTCAGAACCAATAAAAAATATATATATTTTTTAAAAAAAGAAGAACTAAAAGGCAGTCAGTGTGATTGCAGCAAAGAATGCAAGAGGGGGAGGTGACTGGAGAGGAAATGATAGCCAGGGAATGGAGGGCAATCATTGTATTTTTCTCCTAAGGGTAATGTAAAGACAATAAGGGACTTGAAAGAAGAGATTAAGAGCATCAGATTTGCTTTTTAAAAAGATACTTTTGGTTGCTGCCTGGAAAATAGAAAGTAGGGCAATTGTGACACCATTCGGGAAGCTTTGGCAAAGGTTTAGGTGAGAAATCACGTTGCTTGTTAGGTTGAATTATAGTTGTTAGGTTTGATGGAGCAATTGAGTTGATACTCTTCCCTGGGAACTGGCTTTTCAGCTCATTGCACTATGGAGTTTCCCTTTGCTGAAGACCACATTTCACTTGCGGTGACCACATTCCATTCTCTCCCCTCTGGGAATGCATAAAGAAGTCTCCGCCCAGAAAAATCCCGCCAAAATTCCTTTAAAAGCTGCTGATTCCTCTCACTGGGTGTTGGAGCCATCCAGGCTCAGCCACCTGGTGTGCAGATGATTGAATAAATTCGTAATCCCTCACCACTCTGGCCTCATGCTTTCCTCCTTAGGCAACTTAATAATATGGGTGGTAGTTTTTTAATTTGTAAAATGGAGCAAATGACAATACTATCAATCTCAGAGTTGTAATGAGAATTCAATATTAAGTACTTACTAGTGTATAGTAAATGAACAATTAACTTTGGCTATTGTTATGATATTGGTTATTATTTGAGGCAGCTAATATTATATTAAAGGATTTTCCTTTTGGTTCACATTTCAAACTTTAAAAAAATATTTATTGATTTGAGAGAGAGAGAGAGAGAGAGAGAGAGAGAGGCTCTCACATGTATGTTTCTCTCTCTCTCTTTCCCTTCCTCTCTCTCTCAAAGTCGATTTTAAAATCTTAGAAAAAAAATTTTTTAGAGGAATTATTCTGTTCCAAACTTTAAAAAATTTTAAAACTCAATCAGTGGTGAACTTTATCAAATGCCTTTTGAGCTCCCGTATGTTTTTTCTTATTTTATTTATTTACTAGAGGCCCTGTTGATTGCTCGTTAAAACTTGTTACAGGAACTCAGCCTCTGCTGTGGGTGCAGCCATCTTTGTTATGGCATGACAGTCAATTTGCATATTCCCCCTTTATTAGATAGGATTATTTCCTTATTTGATTTATTGATGAGATGTATTAGCTTGATACTTTTCTTCTAATATCATAACTTCCCTAATATTATAGACATTCCTACTTACTTGTGGTGGATCATTCTTTTTTTTTTTTTAATATATTTTATTGATTTTTTACAGAGAGGAAGGGAGAGAGATAGAGAGCTAGAAACATCGATGAGAGAGAAACATCGATCAGCTGCCTCCTGCACATCTCCCACTGGGGATGTGCCCACAACCCAGGTACATGCCCCTGACTGGAATCGAACCTGGGACCCTTCAGTCCGCAGGCCGATGCTCTATCCACTGAGCCAAACCGGCTTCGGCAGATCATTCTTTTTTTAAAAATATTTTTTTATTGATTTCCGAGAGGAGGGGAGAGGGAGAGAGAGAAACATCAATGATGAGAGAGAATCATTGATTGGCTGCTTCCTGCAGGCCCCATACTGGGGTCAAGCACACTACCCAGGCATGTGCCCTGACTAGGAATTGAACCATGACCTCTTGGTTCATGGGTTGCTGCTCAACCACTGAGTCATACTGGTGGGAGGGATCATTCTTTTACTCTACAGTCAAACCTCCCATCTTAAACAATTCAGTTCAACCAAGTTGTTGAAGAAAAAATGTCTGTTGTCAACCAAAACTTCAGTTTTCAGCCTGACAACCCTTTCATGCTGATACCAAAAAAATGTCTCTCAGGCAACAAACAAAGGAAAGAATGTTTTTGTTGCTGGCAAAATCTATGATTAGCACAGTTTTAAAACATAAAGAGTGCCCTAGCTGGTTTTGCTCAGTGGATAGAGTGCCAGCCTGTGGACTGAAGGATCCCAGGTTTGATTCCAGTCAAGGGCACATGCCCAAGTTGTGGACTCAATCCCCAGTGGGGGTTGTGTAGGAGGCAGCCAATCAATGATTCTCTCTTATTGTTGATGTTTCTATCACTCCCTCTCCCTTCCTCCTGAAATTAATAAAAATATATTAAAGCAAAATAAAACAAAAAACATAAAGAGTGCTAATGTTGCTAAGGGTGTGGAAATGCTCACAAAATAAGAATTACAGGCAATTGAATAGATAGAAAAACTGTTGATTGGATAAAGGAAAAGCAGTTAACCAGTGATAGCGTTTTGGAGGCAGTGATATATGAAAAATTCCTTTAAGGCTAGTAAGGGCTAGTTTAATAAATTTAAGAAAAGAAGTGTTGCCGAAACCGGTTTGGCTCAGTGGATAGAGCGTCGGCCTGCGGACTGAAGGGTCCCAGGTTTGATTCCGGTCAGGGGCATGTACCTGGGTTGCGGGCACATCCCCAATAGGAGTTGTGCAGGAGGCAGCTGATCGATGTTTCTCTCTCATCGATGTTTCTAACTCTCTATCTCTCTCCCTTCCTCTCTATAAAAAATCAATAAAATATATTAAAAAAAAAAAAAGAAAGAAAATAAGTGTTGCCCTGGCCGGTTTGGCTCAGTGGATAGAGCGTCGGCCTGCGGACTGAAGGGTCCCAGGTTCGATTCCGGTCAAGAGCATGTACCTTGGTTGCAGGCACATTCCCAGTAGGGAGTGTGCAGGAGGCAGCTGATCGATGTTTCCCTCTCATCAATGTTTCTAACTCTCTATCCCTCTTCCTTCCTCTCTGTAAAAAAAATCCGTAAAATATATATTTTTAAAAAAAGAAAAGAAGTGTTTATTTATGGATTAAACAGTATATTAAACATCCTATATAATCAAACCCTAATATGCAAATTGACTGAAGGGCAGAATGACCGGTTGCTAAGATGCTCACTGACCACCAGGAGGCAGACACTCAATGTAGGAGTGTCTGTCCCCCAAGAGGGAGGTGCCCGGCAGCGGCAGCAGCAATCGGGGTTCGGGGCCAGCTAGCGGGCAGCGCCAGGCCACCAGCCAAAGCCGGTGCCAGCAGGGGGCCCCCAATCACCCCGCCCACCGGTCACCCCACTGATGGCCCTGATCGCCGGCCAGGGACCCTACCCTATATATTGGGAACAGTCTCTTAGATTTAAAAATCAAAACCTGGCAAGGCTACTCTAACACTGAAAAAACAGCAATGACATGCATGGATCCTGGCATGCACATTTTGTGGTCAGCCCTGATTCTGACACTTATAACTGTAAGACAAAGCCAATTACTTAACTTCTTTCTGCTTCAGTTTTTCCACCCATAAGAAGGGGAAAATGGTACTACTGCCTCAGAAGGATCATGTTATGTACTACTTTTTATCATTAGGGCAAAAAAATGTAGCTGCCCATACAATAGCAAGATGCCTTTCACTTGTATGAAACGTATGATCACTGC
This sequence comes from Myotis lucifugus, assembly GCF_000147115.1. Classification (NCBI taxonomy): domain Eukaryota; kingdom Metazoa; phylum Chordata; class Mammalia; order Chiroptera; family Vespertilionidae; genus Myotis; species Myotis lucifugus. The sequence continues at coordinate 1,011,753 of NW_005871179.1, forward strand.
TGCATGCAGCCTTCTGGATTGCGAGGGGGATGTCCGACTGCTGGTTTAGGCCTGACATCCCCTGAGGGGTCCCAGATTCTGAGCGGACGCAGGCCAGGCCGAGGGACCCCCGCCCACCCTTCTGTTCATGAATTTCATGCACCAGGCCTCTGGTGTACTATATAAGAGAGGTTAAAAAAAAGAAAGGTTACAACAGGGAATCAGTTGAGGTCTGGAACAGATTAATTGAATTTATATTACATTTTTAAAAATATATTTTTGATTTCAGAGAGGAAGGGAGAGGGAGAGAGAGTCCGCAACCCAGGCATGTGCCTTTGACAAGAACTGAACCCAGGACCTTTCAGTTCTCAGGTCGGCGCTCTAGCCATTGAGCCAAATGCTAGGGCTAGACTTTTTTTTTTTTTTTTAGTGCATTATAAACTTCCATACTTCTTCAAGAAGAATACACTAACCAAACTTTTATTACTCATCTCCATTTGTCTTTGTTAGTTTTCAATATATTTTTGTTGATTTCAGACAGGAAGGGAGAGGGAGAGAGATTTTTTGAAATATCAGTGATGAGAGAGAATCATTGATTGGCTGCCTCCTGCACGCCCCACACTGGGGATTGAGCCAGCAACCCAGGCATGTGCCCTGACCGGGAATCGAACCGTGACCTCCTGGTTCATAGGTCACATTCAACCAATGAGCCAGGCCAGAGGGCTCCATTTGTCTTATAGCCTCTAACACTCAAGTGCCTTTAGAAGTCTCTGATTTTTTTGTATCAATTACTAGTATTTACTGAGCACTTAGTACTAAGCACTTCACACATCATGACTAACCTAAGGTAGTGTGTCAGAAATTTGAAGGACCTTGGGACAAGGTCCTGTAGATGGGACTAAAGGTTGTTCTTCATTGTTATGTTTTCATTCATTCATTTATTCATGCAACACATACTTATTAAGCATCTCTGGGTTAGTCGTATCACCTTAAAGAACTCAGACAGAATCCTAGTCAGACAATAAACAAGTGAATGAATAAATAAACAAGATAAATACAAATTGCAAAGAGAGCTATCATACTGAGAGAGGAGGCTTACTTTGGATGTTGTGGTAATTGGCAGGGAAGGCTTTTTTGAGGTGACAGTCAAGGTGAGACAGAAAAATAGAGATGCCATAATGGCAGAAGGCTGAATAAGTAGCAAGTTCAAGTAGACCAAGGCAAAAAGCATTCAAAATAACTTGATAAATCCTAAAACCAGACAGGGCTCCCTGTAGATAGGATTAGGGAACTTAAGAGAAAAGATGCTAAAGCAGAGAGAGGTCAGATTGAGTCAGGTCATGTAGATCTTGCTAAGGTGTTTGGATTTTATTCTAAGATAAATGGAAGTCACTTTAAATATGGAAGGAAAAGGACAACTGAATTGTTATTTTTAATTTTTTATGAATTATTTTTTTCTTAAAAGGTCACTCTAGCTGCCATATGGAAAATAGATTAGAGTGGACCCAGAAAGAGAGCAAGGAGACAAGTTAAATAGTAGTTGCAGTAATTTAGGTAAGAGATGGAGGTAAAAAATATTAGATTGCAGTGACAGAGATGGAGAGAAGTAAATGGAATCAAGATATACTTTGGAGGTAGTACTAATGTTTGGAGTTTATGAAGAGGATGAATCCTTGCTATTTTAACAATGAGATGATGCTATTTACTATGCTGGGGAAAATTAGGGAAAGGAAGAGATTAGGTTAATAAAATAGAGAGCTCTAGTTTGGATATATTAATTGACATGCCAGCTAAAACTCCCAAGTGGAAATGTCTAATAAATAATTGGATATGAGTTGGGAGTTCAAAGGAGAGATCTACGCTATCATGGAAATATACATTTGAAGATTATTAAATTTAGGTGGTATTTGAAGTCTTGAAAAGGGTCCATAAATGAGCCCTGAGAAATCCCAAAAGTTAGAGGTCTAAGAGGAATGAGTCAGAGAAGAAGACGGATTTCTGATGCAGGAGGAAAGTTATGAGAATGTAGTTTCACAGAGGCCAGCAAGAAAAGTGTTTCATGAAAGGAAGTGCCATCTTTATTGAATGTTGCTAACAGGAAAAAAGAGATGAGCACAGAGAAGTGTTCGTTGGATTGGCAATATGTAAATCATTGGTATCCTTGGCTAGTTTAAGAACAGGTTAAACAGATTTGGGGTGGAAATGGAGACTTCTAGTGTAAATGACTTGTTTTAGTTTTGTTGTAAAGAGGAGTGAATAAATGAAATAATAGGATAAAGGGAAAGTTTTGTTTATTTTTAAGATTATAATGATCCAGTAGAAGTCATTGATGATCCAAGGAAAAGTCCTAGAAAAGGCATGTCTGTCTCTCCCCCTCCCTTTCACTCTCTCTAAAAATCAATGGACCCTAGAACTGGAGGGGAGGTGCCCTTTGAAAGGAGCAAAGACACATCTTTCATGATATCAGGAAGATGGAAAAGAAGATGGGTATTGAGGGGAACCAAAGTATTGCCACCTCAAAATGTGTCTTTTGGAATATTAATTTTAAGCTGGTTATTAAGAAATGAAAGACGCAGAATGAGTCTTTGCTCTTCCCCCTTTCTGCCTAAAGGAATTAAAATAGAAAAACCTGTTTAAAGGACCTTAGCATCATAATATAAACTAAACCCTAGCTGGTTTGGCTTAGTGGATGGAGTGTAGGCCCGGGGACAGATTGATTCCCTGGTCAAAGGCACTAACTCGATTGCAGGCTCTATCCTGGCCCCAGTTTAGGTGCTTGCAGGAAGCAACCAATTAATATGTCTCGCTCTCTCGTCTCTCTCTCCCCCTCCCTTCCACTATCTCTAAAAATCATGGAAAAATATCCTCAGATAAGGATTAACGAAAATAATAACAATAGTAAACCAAATGTGGCAGACAAGGAGAAATCTAGTAATGCCTGTTTGTTGCAATTCCTTTGTGTTCCATTGTTTCTGGGTGGCCCAACAAGAATTTTACATGTCTGATCTTTATATGAATTGCCTACTTTTTCTTTAAAATCCCAGATCCCTGTCCCCTTCTCCTTTGTCCAAAATAGCACATAAACCTCAACTGCCTAATGCATCTTTGGGTCCTATATCTTATGGCACCCCAAAATATACACCAGTAATAAATTTTGGATCTTTTCTTCTGTTATTCTGTCTCATGTTAATTGGATTATTAGCCCAGCTAGAAGAATTTAGAAGGTGGGAGAAAAGTTATTTTTTTGTGCCCCACAGTACAAATCAAGTTGGCTCATGGTTTTCCAGTTGAATGACAATGTTCCTCCCTGATGATTTTTATTTTCTCAAATATGAAAAGGCATTGGTTATATATGGTGAAGTGATAGAAGTGTAGGAGTTTGAACAGAGAAGGCATGAAATACACTATCTCTGGAAGTGGGAAAGTGAACTTACTAGGGGAATTCAGTAAGAGTGCCAGGGAGAGTCTAATGCCCTTTTGAGACTTGTGGTCACAACTTTAAAGTGAAAGCCGCAGCCTTTATTAAGGAAGGTAAATTGTTGGGTCCAACTAGAATGGGGTTTTACCAGGTGAGTATAATGGAGGAGAAAAACAAAAGTTGTTTGTGTTTGCAGGCAACCTTTTTTAAAAAATATATATTTTATTGATTTTTTACAGAGAGAAAGGAAGAGGGTTAGAGAGTTAGAAACATCAATGAGAGAGAAACATGGATCAGCTGCCTCCTGCACACCTCCTACTGGGGATGTGCCCAAAACCAAGGTACGTGCTGCCCTTGACTGGAATCGAACCTGGGACCTTTCAGTCCGCAGGCCGATGCTCTATCCACTGAGCCAAACCGGTTAGGGCTATAGGCAATCTTAACATCTAAACTGTGCAACACAAGTTGTGAATAGGAGAATGTGAGAGCCCTGGACGGTGTGGCTCAGTTGGTTGGAGTGTCCTCCCATGCACCAGGAGGTTGCAGATTTGATCCCGGTTGGAGCAGGAGACAACCCGTCAATGTTTTGCTTGGATGTCTCTCTCTTTCTCAAATCAATAATAATAATAATAAAAAGTTAAAAATGTGAGAGTGAAAAGTAATACATTTAATGGTCTGGAGCTTTTGATGAAGTCGAAGAATCAGTTATTATGATCAAACAGTAGAGATTCTTTTTTTATATACATATTTTATTGATTTCTCTACAGAGAGGAAGGGAAAGGGATAGAGAGTTAGAAACATCGATCAGCTGCTTCCTGCACACTCCCCACTGGGGCTGTGCCCGCAACCAAGGTACATGCCCCCGACCGGAATCGAACCTGGGACCCCTGAGTCCGCAGGCCGACGTTCTATCCACTGAGCCAAACCCGCCAGGGCGAGACAGTAGAGATTCTTGAAATAGAGATTTTAAAGATGGAATACTTACTGGCAATAACAAACACAACGGTGACCTTTAGAGCAGTTGTGGGGTTGGAGCGGCTGATAAAGGATGGAAGGAAAGGTTGTTGGAGGTGAGGAGATAAAGAATTGGCAGAGTATTGGGTGGTCATCCACAGACGTTGGATAATAAACAGAGAGGTGGAAAGGAAGACAATAAGCCATGAGCTAAAGAGCTAAATTTTTTTGTGTGTGTGTGCACCGTGCCCGGAGGTACTGCAATACCGGGTCAATGCGTGGAGTGGACGGAGCAAGCTCCTATTCCATCTCCCTGCTCCAACAATCCATTTAATGTATTGTCCTCGGATAGAGAACGGATCAGATAATAAACTGATAAGAACAGATACTACACTTGATCTTAGCCAAAAGGCCGGGAAGCGATAAGAGCGAATACTGAGTGAGGAATGACCCACCAAAAGCTCCTTAGATGACAGTAAGATCGCGTGTGATATCGGTAAGATTTGATTTTTATTTCACTGGCCCAACACAAGGTGAGTAAATTGCAGGCACTGAATTTATGCCTTTGAACCAGAGAACGTTCTTTCAGGGAAAGGCTAACAATAGACCGCTTCCGGGGCAATCGAGAAAGAAAAGGGCCCTTATCTTTCCCCTGGAGCTGATAGAGCCCTTACTATTTGCTTTCCTGAGAAAATTGGTCTGGCGAACCCATTCAAATTTCTCCCAGCAAATCACAGTGGCCTACAGCCAACTCCTTTTCCGCTCATTGGCCAGCTGGAAACTTCAGCTACGCATTCCTCCCGCCTCTCACCAAGAAGCCAATAGAAGAGACTAGCACTCGGTAAAATAGCGTCATCAAACACGGCACTTGCAATTGGCTACCGGAACTACCGATCAAGGAGTGGGCGGGGCCCTCTCAGCCGGCCTATATAAGACGAGGACAAAGGCGGCACGCAGCCTGTGTCATCCGCCATTTTGCGCGAAGCAAGGTGGCATCCACATTCCCTGAGCGACTTCTCCGCTTCTGCCTCGACCGCCCCTTGACCACAGACATGTCTCGAGATCGGTTCCGGAGTCGCGGCGGCGGCGGTGGCGGCTTCCACCGGCGCGAAGGAGGCGGCGGCCGGCGCGGCCTTCACGACTTCCGCTCGCCGCCGCCCGGCATGGGCCTCAAATCAGAACCGCG
>NW_005871179.1:1018145-1055303 GCF_000147115.1 Myotis lucifugus
GCCCATATACGTGCTGATAGCTATTGTCTAGTGCCACGTCGCCACCTGAGGGATCCACTTCAGGCCACAGGGTCTTACCTACTTTACAACGGCTTGCGGCTCGCGCTCCTGAATGTGCTCCGCTAACTGACAGACCCTTCCGTAGTACCCTGGGTCCGAGGGAAGGGCACGATGCTCCAGTCGGAGCTGACTGTGTCCGTAATACCACCAGGATTGCCCCAATCAGGTCAGTCCCCCCCCTTTATGAATGGCCCCATGCAGCTCGCCTTTATTTCTCAGTGTGCGAGAGAAATTCTAAGTCTTTTCCTCGGAGGTGGATCTAGGGCAAATATGCGGGCTGGGCCGGGTGATCCGGCGACCGGAGCTGGCGGGGCGGGGGCGGGGGTGGGGGCGAGGAGCCGCCGTGATGGGATGGGCCGGCCGGGCTACAGCCAGGAGGTCCTGGGAGCCGGAGTAGAGCCGACCGTGAGATGCAGGCTCGCAGAGGTCGTGTCGCTGCTAACGGGATTTTGCTCTTTTTCTTTTTTCATTTACCATTTGACCATTTTAATTTATGTCCGCTACAGTTTTAGCCAGGGACGCTCAGCATATAGAAAGGACGAGGTTGTGGATACAGGTGTGGAACGATGAACAGCAGTAGAGGTGGAGAGGGAGACAGTAAGCCATGAGCTAATATTAATTGAGGAAGGAATGACCCACCAAAAGGACCGATGTAGCGAGGGCCAAGTGCCCGTTCTCGAGTATTCTGAATGAATTTGGCTGTTTGGTGTTAGGATAGCGGTGACATTGGAAATCCCACGAGTATAGTAGGACCTTGCTTTGACTTTAAACGAAAACAGAAGAGCAACCCCGTTGGTAAAATCCAGTTTGGTAAAAGCAAAAATTAGCGTGATCCCCCGGCCTGCAGAGGTCACTGGTGTCTGAAAAATTCCCTTTCTTTTCCACTAGGGCTTTAAAGCCAACTTGTCTCTCCTGCGAAGACCCGGGGAGAAAACTTACACTCAGCGTTGTCGGTTGTTTGTTGGGAACCTACCTGCTGATATTACAGAGGAGGAATTCAAAAGACTGTTTGCTAAATATGGAGAACCAGGAGAAGTTTTTATCAACAAAGGCAAAGGATTCGGATTTATTAAGCTCGTGAGTTTGTTGGGTTTTTATGTATGATTAATTAAAGGGTCCCTTTTTTTTTTTTTTTTGCTACTACAAATGTACTGGTTTTCAAACGAACATGAATCAATTGGTCTTTAAATTTTTTGTCATTCTTGCCGTGGCCGGGTTGCTCAATTGGTTGGATTGTGGTCCTGTACACCAAAAGGTTGTGGGTTCAATCCTAGAGGGGGTGGCATACACAGACAACTGATTGATGCTTCTTTCACATCAGTGTTTTATGCTCTCTTTAACTCTCTCAAAAACAAAAACACACACACACAAAAACCATATCTACAGGTGAGGATGAAAGAATAACAATGTTTTCATCATTCTTGCAGAATAGATGAAATGTTGTATAGTGTATAATTGATTGGTATCTAAGAATCAAGGGGAGTGGGTGGGCAAGGCATTTTAACTACTGAGGCGGGTTAGAGGGGGTGGGAGCTGGAGGAAGAATAGGAATGGGCCCTTAGGCGATATGACTTTCAGAGTAGGCATTAGGCAATTTTTTAGGTCATTAACATGAGTATGTCTGATAACTTTCAGGAGTCCAGATCATTGGCTGAAATTGCCAAAGCTGAACTTGATGATACACCCATGAGAGGTAGACAGCTTCGGGTTCGCTTTGCCACACATGCTGCTGCCCTTTCTGTTAGAAATCTTTCACCTTATGTTTCCAATGAACTGTTGGAAGAAGCCTTTAGCCAGTTTGGTCCTATTGAAAGGGCTGTTGTAATTGTGGATGATCGTGGAAGATCTACAGGGAAAGGCATTGTTGAATTTGCTTCTAAACCAGCAGCAAGAAAAGCATTTGAAAGATGCAGTGAAGGCGTTTTCTTACTGACAACGTAAGTTCTTGTGCCTATTTTAATAATTTTTGTTTATTAACTTGTATGAGGAAGTTGTGATACGACTGGAAAATAAGATGCAGCCTTCTTTTGTATTAGAACTCCTCGTCCAGTCATTGTGGAACCACTTGAACAATTGGATGATGAAGATGGGCTTCCTGAAAAACTTGCACAGAAGAATCCAATGTATCAAAAGTAAGATGGATTAAACTTTTGGCAGTTTTTTAAATTTAAGGGAGAACTTGTTCTAGTAATTTTTCAGTTTTGTTTAAAATGTGCAAAATTCTCCTAAATGAATATGCTTAATAAAAGCATTGGGCTCAGAAAGTTTGAGGGTTTGAAGCAGTTATTCAAATGCCTAGTTTTTGTTTCTGAAGTATGTATATTTCACAATTTATTCTTGTTCTTACAATATGAACCAAAGTGGTCTTTGCCCCTCGGTGTTCCTTACAAGTGATAGGGCAGGGGGAGAGACCAGTGTTTTTAGGGGAGTCAGATAGTGTTTCTTACATGCATCCCAAATTGATTCTCTTTTAAATACTGTCAGGGAGAGAGAAACCCCTCCTCGTTTTGCCCAGCATGGCACATTTGAGTATGAATATTCTCAGCGATGGAAGTCCTTGGATGAAATGGAGAAACAGCAAAGGGAACAAGTTGAAAAAAACATGAAAGATGCAAAAGACAAACTGGAAAGTGAAATGGAAGATGCCTATCATGAACATCAGGCAAATCTCTTGCGTCAAGGTAAAAGACTCTGAAGTTTGCTGATGGGATCAATTGTCTTTTTTTAAAAAAAATTTACTGTAATCTTATTAATGTGAATCCAAAACAAAATTTTCCAATGTTCAGATCTGATGCGACGCCAGGAAGAATTAAGACGCATGGAAGAACTTCACAATCAAGAAATGCAGAAACGTAAAGAAATGCAATTAAGGTAAAATTTTGTTAAACTAAGCCTTTTGTTTTTAAAAAAATGTTTTTATTGATTTTAGAGAGAGGGAAGGGGGGGGAGACTTTGCTCAACCAACTGATCCACACCGTCCAGGGCCTTTGCTTCTGCATTAACATTTAGACAAAAGGTGAACCTAAATTTTGCAGTGTAGTCAAATGAAATAGAGTCAGTGTTGGTATAACATTTAAATTGAAATTGTATGTACAATTGTCAGTAAGTACTGTAATACTTATTTTCTTAGCCAGAATGCCCCTAGGGCTATTCTACACTCACTCTCCTGGTCTTTTATGTGTTTGCCCCAACAGTCTTTGTAAAGCTGTGAGGCAAACTATTCTCTCTGTCCCTCTTTTTTTTTTTCAAATTGAGTTTGAAAAGATGTGGATAACACTTTGATTTATATACTTAATGAACATTTCCAGACAAGAAGAGGAACGACGTAGAAGGGAAGAAGAGATGATGATTCGTCAACGTGAGATGGAAGAACAAATGAGACGACAAAGAGAGGAAAGTTATAGCCGAATGGGCTACATGGATCCAGTAAGTAAACTTCCGTTGTAATCTAATTAGAGTAAAATAACATATCATATCCACTTATTTTAAACTTGTATTATGATGATATGTCTTTTATCATTTTTTTTTTTTTGGTAGGCCAAAGATTCTTTGGGAAGAAGCTTTTAGGTTTTTGAAAATTAAGTCAACGGGTAAATTTAAAAAAATTTTTTCAGAGTCTAGTTTTTTAAATTGCCTTAAATGAACCTTTTTTATTGGTTAGACTTTAAATTTGGGGATCTTTTTGTACTTTCAAAAATGGTATGGGTATAGTACAGATACATGAAAGTTTTTTTTTCTTTTAGAGAGAAAGAGACATGAGAATGGGTGGTGGAGGAGCAATGAACATGGGAGGTAAGCATGAAAATAAATTAGCAGTGCCATTAGAGAGCAATATTCTGGTTTAGTTATAACAGGCATTTTTGTTTCCTCTAGATCCCTATGGTTCAGGAGGCCAGAAATTTCCACCATTAGGTGGTGCTGGTGGCATAGGTTATGAAGCTAATCCTGGAGTTCCACCAGCAACCATGACTGGTTCCATGATGGGAAGCGACATGGTAATGTATCCTGTGGGACGTAGTACAAAGGAAATTCTCATTTTCACAACTTGTGTGTGTGTTTATTTTGTTGTGTTTTTTTTTAAAGTAGGTGACTGGACTTCTTTTAGTTTCCCTATCATGTAAATCGTAATATTGAGGGATACTTTGGCAACATAGAAGAACTCAGTGTGTGGTAACCTAAACAGATATGGTTGCCAACGCGAAGTCAATGCTGTTAGTATGTTGGAGTTATCTTTGGCAATAAGTAGACTTAGGTGCTTTCCATTATATTGCTTGTGTACTTTTGCACTCCATCGCATGGCAAATCCAAATTCTAAACGTTAGATAATGTACCTAATTATTCTACATGTAAGTGAGCGTAATCAAATGGCAAACTGTTGTTCACTCAGCTGGCATTTGCCATAACTCTATGAATTAGACTTGTAGTTTGCAGCTCCTAGGCATGTTTTACTGATGTGTAGAACTCTGACCTCTATTTGGTGTGGCTTCTATCCATGAAAAGGGAATTGTTTAAAGTTTTGACTCGTCGTTTCCCACCTGTTGGGCTGTCTATAGGTACACCTTCTAAAATAAACTGACATCTGTTTTGCTACAGAGTAGCAACAAAACCAATGATAATTTTAAGCATACTAGTTGTGTGCATTTGATCTGAACCTTCTTGATGCTATCATATTTTAACTGCAGATAGCCTATCCTGATGCTTTAGAACAAGCATGTGAATTGGTCTGAGTGGCTGTGTTTAGGGCTTTACAAATCCTTAGGAGAATTGAATATTGACTTTAGAAATGGGTTTAAGGAAGAATACATTTTCACAACTGAATTAAGTCTGATTAGTTCACCTATAGGATTTTGGCAAAGGAAGGAAGCTGCAGCATGTAACTCACTAATTTCACTTTACAAATAAGGGACATAAGAATTTAGTATGGGACCTCACCTATTTTAAAACCCATTTATGGCTTTTGGGGAATTAGAACCGTAAATGACTGGTTACATTAAATGTAGTGCTATAAGCTTTCTTCAAATTAAATTTTAAAAATAGTGTGGGTAACATTTTCACTTCTGTGCTTCCTAAAAGGCATATTGTAGGTATGTAAACAAATTTGTTAAAAATGTAACTTCACATGATGTTCCCACAGTTAAAATTCTGTATTCCATATAACAGGTTTAAAAAAACCTGTGGGTTTAAGATGTAATGATATAATTGTGAAATACCCAAATTTTCCTTTATAGCCTTCATGAAATATATAGTACAGTGTGCTAAAACCCTAAAATTTTTAGGTTTTTGAAAAATAGTTTAAAGGATTGAGATTTAGTCTTTTTTTAAAATACGTTTTAATTGATTTCAGAGAGGAAGGGAGAGGGAGCGAGATACCAGTAGAAACATCAATGATGAGAGAGAATCATCAATCAGCTGCCTCCTTGCATGCAAACCCGGGCATGTGCCCTTGACTGGAATTGAACCTGGGACCCTTCTGTCCGCAGGCTGATGCTCTATTCACTGAGCCAAACCAGCCAGGGCGAGATTTAGTCTTTTCAAGTAGCCCTGTAGTATTTTGTAAGAGACATGTTGAAATTACAACATATAGGAACAGTTAAACCCTGATGCCATTTTTGTATTTTGTTTAAATTTTTGGGGGGGGGGGGGTGGTAATACTTAGTAACATCTATTTTAAATGGAATTTGAAAGATAGTTCAGGCTGCTGTGCTTCCATATCTCTAGGGCTTTTCTTTTTGGATACATAGCTTTCTAAGACTGAGAAGTACCTGAAACTAGATGGAATTAGATGGAATAATAAACTCCTGCTTTATTGCAGTCACTTAAGCATGGTGCTAGGCTGTTTGGGAGATACCCAGACCATGGAATCATAGCTAAGTGCCAGTGGACTTTTCAAAGACCTAAGGGAAAAGTTGGACTGTTAATGGGGGTGGGCTGTATATCCAGTCAATTTGCAATAATACAGAATAGTACTGTAAACATAAGTGTCTCTTGTCAGATAGTGATGGCTCCTAAAGGTGGTACACCTGTGAGAATATGGCAACACATTTTTTTTTTAATCAAGTTACTGTGCCGGTAAAATGACTAAATCTATTAGTCTTTTATGCTTTTTTTTGTAGTCTGGTAGCATTTTATTAAAACTTTGAACCTTTTAAGATTTCTGCAACTTAGCAGATGTGTCTTGAGATCTTGAAAAGCACAAGGTTTCTTATGCAGCACATGCCACTAACTGGTGAGTAGGTCCTTTGTCACTTCTTTGAGTGAATTGAATCTGTCTGGTTGGGCTTGCTAGGCTTACTTGGAAATTAATTTTCCTGTTCAGACCTTGAAAGTGAGAAGTTTGCAAGCTTTTCAGTGGTTTATTCTGATGTGAAATTTCTTTAACTCATTTTGGAATGGGTTTTCACATCTACACTAATTCTTAAATTTTTTAGCACTACAGGGAAGATCTATTCTTTGAAACAGGTGTATGAGAATGGCTCAAGTGGGAACATACCACAAGGCATGTATTATCGTAAACTAATTTTCAAATTACCCTTTTTTCCTTTCTATGTTCCCGGTACCTGTGGATCGACTCATTGGTGATTGTATCGACGAACGTTGACTACGGAACCTTCTAAAATATTTACTTAACACACATGGACATCAACTACATATAATGAACTGTTAATTACTGTTCCAATAGCGTACTGAGCGCTTTGGGCAGGGAGGCGCGGGACCTGTGGGTGGACAGGGTCCTAGAGGAATGGGGCCTGGAACTCCAGCAGGATATGGTAGAGGGAGAGAAGAGTATGAAGGCCCAAACAAAAAGCCCCGATTTTAGATGTGATATCTAGGCTCTCATTCTAGTTTGTTTTTGTCTTTTCTTGTTTAGATACCAGTCTTTTAAATTCTTGCATTTTAGTAAGAAAGCTACCTTTTTATGGATGTTAGCAGTTTATTGACCTAATATTTGTAAATGGTCTGTTTGGGCAGGTAAAATTATGTAATAGTGTTTTGAAACAGGATTTTTTTCCTTTTTATTTCCTTTTTTTTTTTAACTGTATAATGTCCCACAAGTTATGGCAAGTGTACCTTGTGCCATCGAATTTCCAAAGTGTACCTTTTTTTTTTTTTTTTTTTTTTTTTTTTTACTGTGCTTCAAATAAATAGTTAAAATACTGATCTTCAATTTTGCCATTCATGCTTCCATGCACATTAGGCTAGGTATTCCACTTTGAAAGCATGAGAGTGTTGAGACCTTCAAATGGCATGTGCCATTTCTGGGAAATGTATTTGTAGGCTAAGTATTGCTTTTTACAAATAAGTACCCCTTTGTTTTAAAAAGAAGAAATACATACTGAAGTAGATTCGTGATTTGATTTGTTTGGCATTATAGGAAGCAAGCGGTGCTAAGTACTTTTAAATGGTTATATAAGTAAGACAACTGTAAATCTTCATTCAGGAATATGTATTAAGATTATGGAATTGGGTGTATGACTATTGGTAGGGGGAGAAAGTGGGCATGACTAAATGGATCTTTTATGGCCCTATGAGTTATCCTTTTCTTGAAAGCTTCTGGAGAAAAAGTGGAAAGATCATTTTGTTGCATTCCTCCGTTCTTGTTTTTAAAAGAATAAGTCCCAAGCCCTACAACTGGCTTGTATTGAACTTTCACATTTGAATTAAAGATTATTAAACATGAAGTCTTTTCATGTATTACTTTAAGCGATTTATAAAGATGGGGTTTAGTCTGAAAATTTCAACTTGAAAGTAAGAAGTATAGTAACCATAAACGAGGTATAGCTATATATACATTTGTACTCTGAACCTTTTATGTCTCCTTTTGTTACTTCATTGGGCAAAAACTATAGGACCATAAATCTACTTGCTCTCTTTTCAAAGAATTAGTGGTGACTGTTGACATGTAGGGTTGCAGATAGCCATTCATTCTTAATTGTAAAATATTTGTTAATCTGTTTTTCCATAGTTTCCTTTTGATGCAGCACTAAATCTGGAGAGAGTTGCTTATGCTACACAGTGCAAATATAAATGTCCCTCCCACCATAAAGCTTTGGAGTGTTTCGATGGTGTTGTCAGTTTATTGTCAACTTCATTGAATCTCCTTCCATTAGAATGAGATATTTTGACTTAATATTAAAGCACATCGTTACTGTTGTCTGTTAGTACAACAGTGGGAATCTGTTTTCCCAGTGTATCTATGTTAGCAGAGGGAACAGCTTCCTAAAAGTAGGTAAAATAATTCAATGGCTTGGCTTTGTTCTTAGTTATGGTTCCATTCAAATTTGTACATTACAGAACTCTTTACTATGGAATGTGTCTTCCTCCTTTTCACCTCTGTTCTTGGTGCTAATTGGCAAAAGTAAAATTTTAACAAATGCTGAAGTTTAGTATTGTGCCTGAGTACAAAGGGAAACCTATTGTTGAAATAATTGAGCACCTTCTGCCTGGGAAACTGGATAATACTAAAAGTAAAACACTAGTGGAGTATAAAGGCATGTCACCCAATTCTGGTTGTGTGACTGACAGGTACATGATGTGCTAATTAAGGAAACCTCATTAGAAAATGTTCATTATTTCTATTCACCAAGACACCTGGAAATGGGTGGTAGTTCTACCATAATTATATTAATGAGGAAGTTTTGTCCCCAGTTAAGGTATGAATTGGTGCTATATGAGATTTTTCTGTACGGAAACAAGGATCTTGATTTGAAAGAAGTCCATTATAATTTGATTGGATTGTGTAGTAGGGACTCGACTAATGATAAAATAAGGGGTGTTCATGGGACACCCATGGAGGGTGAACTTGTATGTGTGTGGGCGGGGGCTGGTGGGGAAATGGGATAATCTGCCTATAAAATTAATGTTTCAGTTTATTTTTCAGATTACATGCCTTTCTTTATAAGGGATGCTGGCACAGACCCCTAAAATAAGCTTTTGGTAGTACTGTACCTTTGAAGAGTGGTGAAGGATGCTCATGGATAATCTGCTGAAAGTTGTGGTTTTGATAGCCTTACTGAGGGCTGTAGAATTGCTAAATGTTGTTTAGCAAATAATCTTGCTCAGTTTCAACTAAGTTTTTTTACTTTTATCACTGAAATAGCAGTGTACCAAGGGTTGTAAGGTACTCAAATAGACTTCTGTAAGTCTTGTATATGATAGTTTTTAGCCTAATGGGAATTTAAGTCATCTTAAAAAAAAACAGTTGCCTAAAAGCTGATATGAAACTTGGGATGGGAGAGGGAAGGTAGTAGTTTCAAAGTATTTAGCCATTTTTCTCATTTGAAGAAATCACCTGCCCCCATTTTCCCCTTCTCCATTCTCATAATTTTTTAAGAGGAACACTGATCATTTTAAAACTTAGTAGTCCAAATCTTTAAGAACCGCATTCTCTAAGAGACCCCAGTATATTTTAATAGGTATCTCATAAGCTTTTAACCCATTGGCTCACATTTAGTGAAATCACAATCCTTCTTTCTTTAGAACACTAATTGAACTCATTAACAAGTTCTATAAACCCTACCACTCTTTATGTAGATATACCACTATTATAAACATTATAATTTGGGAAATTGTAATGTTACGCCTGTGCAATTTTTATAAGTGGCATATTATGGCAGATAAAAACTTAGATACTTGGCTTTTCTTGGGCAAGCCACTAAGTTTTGGTGGAATGTTTTCTGGTGTTCTTGGACTGCAATTATGCACTATTAAAGTAGTGGCCTGCTACATAACTGCATTTAGCCAGCATTTCTGCAGTGCGTAACTGTGAGGAACGTAGTACCGCAAATGGCAATGGACATTAGGACCCGGATGTAGTATTCCTGCTTGCTCCAAGATTCTCATTGCCGACTGCATACAGGTAGGTAACAAGCAATATAATCTAACTTGGTGACTTGCTATGTACTTTTATTCCGTGGGCATTCTGACATCACACTTCTGACAATGAAATAACAGTGCAGCACCTAACACTTGTATGGTAAAGCTAGCTTATCAAAAGTGCGTGGGTTTGGGCTTAGAGCTGTAATTTGTCAGGCAGAATTCAGTGCTGTTGCAGTTCTCAGATAAAAAGTGCAAACTTGATTCCTTGGTATATCTGACTCAGTTGTGTGGTTTCCTTTAGTTGCATTGTAACTGAAGATAACATGGAACATATCAGTGGTGTGGGGGAAAGGGAACCAAACCATACTTGGGAGGTAGAGTGCTTTTTTAGCCTCTTGATATGGACTGTATAGCATGTGATAATTAGTCTCTGTTGTAGCAACTGACCTACCCATAGGTCAGCAATATCAATAATTCAGAATGCAATCTTGGTAATTATTCTGCAGGTTGAGTGAATTAACACTATAAGTACAGGGTGGTTTTTTTTGTAATGTGATTTAATAAATTTTTTTAAATGAGCTCCATGGAAACATCTTTGTTACTAACTTGGGCTTAGATGGGAATCTAATGTGAATAGTTCAAATTACATGATTTTACTAAGTATGTCTATATTCTAAACCTGGGGAAAATTGGTGTGGCACATTGACTTGCCTACAGTTGGATACATGGTGGGAATCATTTCCCAAACATAAGACTTCGTCGTATTCTGTAGGATACCTGTAAATATTCAGAGTAGGTTTTTGAATTTGGTTACCTTAGCTTTAGGGATATGATGTTATAATTCAAGATTTTAATTACCAAAAGAAGGTCTTAACCACCTTATTTTGTTGCTTAGTACTTAAGCTTTGCATCGACTATTATTCCAGACCTCAACTCAACTTTGTTCTCTGAACTGGTTTTTAGCTAGTGTGCATGAGAAACATCTTTCATATATAATGCTTTCTGCTCTGTAACTGGAAGATTTGAGGTTTATTTTGCATAAATGTGTGAAAACTCTTCGTGAATATGAGAATTTTCTTCCATTATATCAAGAAAAATGGCTTGCTCTTTAGCAAGCAATTCAAAAGGTGGGGACAAATTTGTACTGTAAATGCATAGACCATTCAAGCAAATAACTTTTGACTCTGCTGCTAGATGAAAGAACAAATGGTGATTAGTGTAGCTCTCTACATGAATAATATAATGCAAAGCAAACACAGTGCTTAGGTATTAGTGACAAGAGTGTCACTAAGTTGGCATATAACCCTGATGGAGTTTTCCTGTGGCATGATCCATTAAATCGGTGGCCAGCACTTGCTGCCGTGATTTTAGGGATTGAGTGTTTAGAAGCTCAGGTTTATTTCTTAAACAACCAATAACAATTTTGAGAGAATGTGCTTGTTGTAATAATGGACTTCAGGAACATCATTGGGGTGGGGGTTAACTTTGCTTCATTCTGCTTCTTTTAAGACGAATAGGTTTTTGCACTTTCAAATGAGAAACTTGTGACTTAAGTCGATTCTTATTAGTTTGGATTTGTACATAGTTATAATTTGTAAATCTTAGTGCAGAGGGTCTTAAAAAAACCACTCAGTCAAAAATCTGGGAATAAATGGGTTTCAGTAATAACACTACTGAGGTGCTTGCATTGTATTTCATAAGCCTTGTTACAAATCAAAATTACTCTTTTTAATCAGAATGGTCTGATGTTCAGAGGTGTGATGCCAGAATGCATTTTCGTACTGTTAGGCCCTTGGAACAGGTGCTTTCTGAAAGATGAAAGAAATGCAATGGGTGCTTTTCACGCAAGGTTGCAAAACCTACAAAGACTGTATAATAGTCTCACCCCCAATAGAGATAGATGCGTGTGACTAGTTTTGGACTTTTAACCTTAATGGGGGTTGCATGTCTCCTATTGTTAATCATTGTCAGCTGCAGTGACACGATCCCCAGTCCTGCATTTACTGTCCTTCCCTTAATGATTTGTGGACAGGTTTTAGAGAGCCAGGATGTTTGTTCTGGGCCTTTATTTGGTTTGGGCTTTAGCTGATAATGTTTCAGTGCTCTTGTCAGCTAGTGCAGTTTTCAAATGGCCTATTAGGGAAAGAACTCCGAGGATTTGACTGCTCCTAATAATCATCTGTCATTGCTGCTAGATAATGATTGGCAATTTTTAAGACTCAACTGTGGAAATCTCACAGTTGTTGGTAAACCATCAACCATAAAAATGTTGCTTTTGAACACCAGTGCTGAAAAGATTTTATTCAGAGGGTGAAAAGGGTGGGCTGGTTGCAGCATAGGATAATCTGGAGAATGGGAAGAATGCAAAACGATATAGTATCCCTTATGGATGGTAAATGTGCAACAGGGAACTATCAAATGCCCTTGGCAGTAACTGATAATCAGGGAAGAAGAAAAACCTAGAATTTGAATTAAGGCTGATCTGTCCGGTTTTTGTGCAGTGACCCTGCAGGTATATATAATGAAGGTGAATGTCTTCTCCCTCAGAAAAAAAAAAATCTCAGGTTCCTTGCTGTCCCAATAAGGCAAGCTCTTCCCTGCCCTAACTTAAAACTCAGTGAGGACTTAGGGGAAAGAACGAGGCAAATACATAGGATTGCAGGATAACAACTGCATTGTGTACTGTGGAATGGGGAGGGTACTCTTGGAGGACTTCTGCTGAAGGTGGTCAATCCACCTGAGAATGGAAAACATACTTGAATGGGGAGCAGGGTATGTGCTTTTATGAAAAGAGAACCGATGTTAAAATTAATTTGGTAAGGTAGATGTTGTCACATACCTTCACATAAGGGATAGTATATTTTGGATTGCAGTCAAACTTGTGCTCAGACTGGTGAAAATAAATAGTAGTTAGGCTTTTGTATTTTAAAGAAGATACAGTTTTCATTCTGATTCAGGTGTCTATTTTATTTATGTGAGAATAATTTTAGATTCCCCCTTCTACCCCCCATGAAGTTTCTTCCTATTTTTTTATGCTGTAACTTGCCCCCAATCTTGGTCTCTGGAATTTTACTCTAAATTTTGACATTAACTAGCATTTTCAAACCTTATGCCCTTGTCTTTTATATTAACTTTTTCTTATTATTCTTTAGGTACGAATGATTGATGTTGGCTGATATTGGAGTGCTCATTCGCCTGAAGTAAGTATCCTTAGAAATCTTAACTTTAGCAGTAGAGGTCTTTTGGATTAGATTTAATGGTTAAATTTGATTTAGCCAGATGGGGTTAAACATGTTTGATTTTTAAGATGTTTGTCTCACCTAAGATAATATTTCTCTTTCTGTTTTTGAAAATAGGTATGTATGTGAGAGAGTTGAAAGATGGGGAATATTACCAAAGTGTTAAATAGTAGAATTGAGAAGGTACATTGTTATGTAGAGAAAACAATCAAGAGCAGAAAAGAGGGCTTGAATTTAGTGGAGAAATGCTGTATTTTCAGTACTCTAAATTCACCTTAGGATCCACTTTAAATCTCCTTAAGGTTCTTTTTTACTTATCTAGTAAATAGTAGAGTAACAACTGTCTATCTAGTCCTTGATAATAGGCAAAATTTCATATGTACAGGTGAAAAAAATTTAGAGTATGACTGTGGTGTAGACCAGATCTTTTCTAAGCAATAACATAGTTAAATAAAACAACCATTGATTGGAACCCAAACATAAAAACACAAGTTTATATATTAAGAATGTAATATGCTGAGCATGTTACTTTATTTTAATAAAATTACATTTTTAATAATAGGTGGATAATTGTTCTCAAGATGTCAAAGCATAAGCCAACCAAGAGAGAAAGCCAAAACTTGCAAGACAGAGGAAGTATCAAGGTACCTTAAGCAATCTTACTCTGTTAACTGCCTTCAGAAAAAAGGACTCTTGGGTTGTACAAAAATAATTGTGTGTGAATATGTCATTTTAATTTCTAATACATTAAAATTTTCTAATAGGAAATACTGTTTTTACAATACTTAAATATTTACTTAACAGCTTTCTGAGGTTGTAAGCTTTCTTGGTAACTCAACTCTGCTGTCTAGCTAGAAAGCAGTCATAGACAGTGTATAAACAAATGGACATGGCTGTGTCCAATAAAATTATTTTATAAAAAGGTGGCTGTGGACAGTGGCTTACTAACTTCTCATCTCATAAATTGCATGTATAGATAGGTATCACTCAGTTTTAAAAGGCCCTTATAATCAGTATGAAATCTAAACAATCTACATCTTAAATAAGCTTTATATATTAGATAGACTATTAAATACTATTGATACCACATTCCATTATTAATATTTCCTTGTTATTAGGAAGTTTACTTGGTTGGTGCTAACAAACTTGATAACTGATTTTTACATCTTTGGGAAGTAATTGTTTCCTTTTATTGGTTATTGGCAGGATTCGGTGAACTGTGTCCAGGAAACCAGTGAAGAAGAGGGCAAAGAGGAATGAACAACTTAATTGTTAATAAAGACATCTTAAAATCAGATTGTCCTTTTTTTCTGTTTTTAAGTGGGACTCTTTAATTTTCTAGAATTTTCCTGTCATCAACTTGTTTCTAGGTGATGTAAAGAGGTTCCATATTCTAGACCAGTGATGGCGAACCTATGACATGCGTGTCAGAGGTGACACCCAAACTCAGTTTTTTGGTTGATTTTTCTTTGTTAAATGGCATTTAAATATATAAACTAAATATCAAAAATACAAGTCTTTGTTTTACTATGGTTGCAAATATCAAAAAAATTTCTATATGTGACATGGCACCAGAGTTAAGTTAGGGTTTTTCAAAATGCTGACATGCCAAGCTCAAAAGGTTCGCCATCACTGTTATAGACATAGAACAGCTTATATATAATTCAGGACTGTTTCTTGAGATTTTTTTTTGGCAGAAGCTCCTTCAACCTTTTAATTAATCAATTAGATGGTACTTATGTCCTAACCAACTTGATTTGGACATCTGGATATTTTACTTTTTAATACTCACCCAAGGACGTGCTGAGAGAGAACATCAATTGGTTGCCCTGTGTGCCCTGACCAGAATTGAACCGCAGCCTTTGGTGGACAGGACAATGCTCCAACCAACTACATATTTTAATTTTGGTGTGTGTGTGTGTGTGTGTGTGTTTGCTTTTTGTTTTGTTTTTAGTGAGAAATGATTGTTTCTTGTATGTTCCCTGACCCTGGTTCCATCCTGCAACGTTGGTGTACTGGGGCGAGATTAACCACCTATCAGATGTTTTTTTGGACCATATTTTCAAATCGGTCAATCAGGGTTCAAAGTCAACAAAATTGAGAACTCTTCCTAGTTATACCATGTAATTAGAAGATCTGAAAGACAGTTACATATTTCATAGTATAGAGACATGTTAATTTTGGTAAGCTTTTAGACATAACGAGTCTTCAGGAGAAAATTAGTAATAGATCCTTAGTACTGAAGGGATTGGGAGACCATTTAGCTTTAACAAATTACTTAACCTCAAGGGTTATAGTTTGATTAGTAGTTGGTATTTTAAATACTTGGCACAATGTCTGACATAAGTATGAAAACATGGTGGAGGGAAACCAAGATTAAAGCACAGAACTTCTAACATGGTAAAGCCCATAAGATTTTAACACATGATATATGGGGTCATGTATTGCACCAAAATGGGTTGAATTCTAAATGCATGAAGAAGAGGGAATATGGCAATTAAAAGTGGATGACTTGGAAGAAATTGTGAAGATTCGTGGATTGAAAGAACGGGCCGTATTCTGAACATTTACAGATTCAACATGATCCTAGCTGATATCATGAAATTGATAAACTGATCCTAAGATTCCCATGGCCTCTACCACACTGAAAAAAGTGGTTCAAATATCCAAATGTAGCAATGAAAACAGGTACTTGGTGGGCGTGGGTGGGTACATCATGATCCTGAGTTTGGCAAAGGATTCTTAGTTAAGATACCATTTCTGGAGACTTCTATCAGTAAAGAACAATTAAAACCCCAATTAAAAAATAGGCCAAGGGTTTGAATAGAAGTATTTTAAAAAGATGCTTGACATCAGTCAATAGGGAAATGCAAATCATGAGATGGCATTTCAAAAAACTAAGGTGAAAGGTCGGAGGATCTAACGTAACTACAGTTAATAGTGCATTAGAGGATTGAAATGTTTTTCGAGATACCGGATTTTTTGCTTTGAGTTGCAAGCTAAAATTCGGGTTACAAGCCAGCTTCAGATACCCCACTGCTAGTTGGCGCAGCGAATGTCACAGTGAACGCCACAACATCAGCCCAGCATCATGTGTCTCACTCGTTCACTTTAAGATTTGACATATGAGTATCCGTCAGGAGCGTAAGTCAAGGCCCCACTGTACAGTCGTGATTTGGTTTCAGCCAATAGGTTGCATACACAATGGTCTCAAGATTAATGGAGCTGGCCCTGACTGGTTTGGCTCAATGGATAGAGTGTGGGCCTGCGGACTGAGGGGTCCTGGGTTTGACTCCAGTCAAGGGCATGTACCTTGGTTGTGGGCACATTCCCAGTGGTGGGGGTGCAGGAGGCAACTGATCGATGTTTCTAACTTTCTATCCCTCTCCCTTCCTCTCTGTAAAAAATCAATAAAATATATTTAATAAAAAAGATTAATGGACCTGAAAAATTCCTTATTTAGTGACAAAGGTGTGCCACATATTACCTCTGGTGATGGTGCTATAAGCAAACCTGTGCTGCAATTTGTGTAATAGTATAGCACATACAATTAGGTACATTACATAATACTTGGTAAAAGTATTTACTTTTGTTAGAGTGTACTCTTTCTAAAAAAAAAAAAAAGCAAGCTTGCTGTCAAACATGCGATGTTATACCAGGAGCAACCTCATCTTGTGTTTACTGCATCTTAAATGCATCCTTTTTTTCTTGTGCTTGGTTTAATCTCATTTTGTAGTTATATGCTATGTAAGCTTATAGTACACTGATGTTTGCACAACCATGGAATCACCTAATGACACATTTCTAAGAATGTGTCCCTGTCATTAAACAGCACATGGCAATCAAATCACAATGTACACTTTAAATATCTTAACAGTTTTGTCAATTAAACTTAAGTAAATCTGGGTAGGGGGAGAAGATATCCCTTCAACACCCACTATCATGTCTAGAATAAAGTCAAGTGGTGGGAAGGGTGTGGAGAAACGAATCCTCACACTACTGATGGCAATTTAAAATGGTGTCAGCAAGCTTGAAAAACAGTCTGGTAGTTGCTCAAACCATTACCCTATACCCTATGTATGACTCAGCAATTCTAACACCTGAAACAAAAACATGCTCACACAAAAATATGTGAATGTTTAGCATAATAGTGAAAAGATGGGAACAACTCAAATGTCCATGAACTGATAAATGGGTAAGCAAATTACCGGTACATATCCAAACAATGGAATATTAGCCATAAAAAGGGATGAAATGGTGATATATGCTACAACATAGATGAATCCAGTCACAAAAGATCACATAGATGACTCTACTTATAAAATGGTCAAAACGGGAAAATCTACATAGTAGATTAATGGTTGTTTATGACGGGATCGGAGTTGAAGAAGGGGAGTGTAATGGAGAATAGGGGTGTGATTGCTGAAGGATACAGGTTCTTTCTGAGGTAATGAAAATAAAATTAGTGGTGACATATACATATCTGAATATACTAAAAACATTGTATATTTTGGATGAATTGTATGTTATGTGAATTTCATTTTTTTTAAAAAAGATCTTGGGAGTTGTATAATTACGAGGCCAGAACAGAAGTCAGATCATGGAAACCCTTCTAGGCCGCGTTAGGATTCTGATTTTTATCCGAAGAGCTCTTCATTGTTCTCATTAACCGCTTGAACAAGATGTATTGAAATCAATTAGATGAAAATTGCCTCCTAATTTGTCTTATTCCTTGCTCACTGTGATCTATTTTCAGCACAGCCAGTTATCTAATGCTTGCTGGCTCAGGACAACTAAGGGTGTTGACAGGGCTCAGCCAGTCACATGGAGGCTGGAGCTAGAGACTTTCTGAAGACTGTTGAGGTGGATGGCTATTGTCTAATATGGCTGCTTTGCTCATATATCTGATGCCTCAACTGAGATGGTTCGAACATCTGTATTGTTTCCATAAAATGATTAGATATGTCTCATTTCCTAAAAGGAAAAGGGAACAGTGACTCTTTGAGACCAGTGACAAAGAGGGACTTTGGAGAATGACTTAGCCTGTGGTAAGGAGAGGGAGAAGACACCTAAATGACAAATGCTGGAGTAGTAATCTCAACAGATTGGAAAGCAGCCTTGCCTTGAAAAAAGAACAGGGGAAGCCAGTGTGTGTCTAAGAAAAGGGTTTTGGACTGAGCAGTAGAAAAAACTTTGCCCTTGGCAATAAAAGACCTAAGGAGGAATAATTTTTGTATTTAGTAATTTATTGATATTTTATTTTGTGCCTTAGGGAGACTGGCTCTCAATTTACCTATTAGCTTGGAACCAGGGATTTCTTTTAATCAAATATTAAGATAAAAAGAAAAAAATATGTGCATGAACTTAACAGAGCAGTGCTGGTAACACAAGGACTGCTATGTAGTGTTCAGTATTTTCCATTGCTTTGGACTTGAGGAGTCATTTTATATACAGACTAGAGGCCCGGTGCACAAAAATTTGTGCACTTGGGGGTGGGGGGCCTCAGCCCGGCCTGTGCCCTCTTGCAGTCTGGGACCCCTCAAGGGATGACTACCTGCTGGCTAAGGCCCGCTTCCCGGGGGATTGGGCCTAAGCTGGCAATCAGACATCCATCTGGCAGCCCGGGAGCCCTTGGGGGATGTCCACTTGCCAGCAGGGAGCAAGCCTAAGCTGCAGTCTGACATCCTTAGTGCTGCTGAGGAGGCGGGAGAGGCTCCCACCACCACCACCGCTGTACTGGCAGCCATTAGCCTGTACTGGCTTGTGGCTGAGCAGAGCTCCCCCTGTGGGAGCGCACTGACCACCAGGGGGCAGCTCCTGCACTGAGCGTCTACCCCCTAGTGGTCAGTGTGTGTCATAGTGACCAGTCATTTCCAGTCGTTCTGCTGTTAGGGTCAATTTGCATCTTACCCTTTTATTATATAGGATAGAGGCCTGGTGCATGGGTGGGGGCCGGCTGGTTTGCCCTGAAGGGTGTCCTGGATCAGGGTGGGGGTCCCGCTGGGGTGCCTGGGCAGCCTGGGTGAGGGGCTGATGGCTGTTTTCAGGCTTCCCGCACCCCCTTCAGGGTGGGGGTCCCCACTGGTGTGCCTGGCCAGCCTGGGTGAGGGGCTGATGGCTGTTTGCAGGCTGGTCAAGCCCCCCCCAGTGGGGACCCTCACCCCATGGAGGTTTGGCCAGCCTGGGTGAGGGGCTGATGGCTGTTTGCAGGCTGGTCAAGCCCTCCCCAGTGGGAACCCTCACCCCATGGAGGTTTGGCCAGCCTGGGTGTGGGGCTGATAGCTGCTTGCAGGCTTGCCACACCCCCTTTAGGGTGGGGGGTCCCCACTGGGGTGCCTGGCCAGGCTGGGTGAGGGGCTGAGGGATGTTTTCAGGCTGGCCAAGCCCCCCGGCGACGGAAGCTCCCAGCCTCTCCTTTTTTTCTTTTTTTTTTTCTTTTTATTCTGGGATTTATTTACCTTCTATAATAGAAACTTTGTTGCCTTCAGTGGAGCTCAGAGCCAGCCGGGAAACTTGGCTTCCTCCATCACTGGAGCAACCAAGCCTCCTGCTCACTCCAGCTCTGTGGCCACCGGCCACCATCTTGGTTGGGTTAATTTGCATATAGTTGCTCTGATTGGCTGATGGGCGTGGCTTAAGGTGTAGCGAAGGTATGGTCAATTTGCATGTTTGTAGTTTATTAGATATCCAGGTGTTCTATACTCAGAATAGCTTTGTATTGAATTTTTTTTTTTTGGCTGTATTTTTGTGTATATATTTCAGGTGTACAGTTCTAGAATACATAATCTGTATATTGTATTTTGTGTTCACCACCCCAAGTCTCTTCTTCCATCACTATTTCCCCCATACCCTCGTCTACCTTCTCTCACCCCCTTTCCCTCTAGTAATCACCATACCATGTCTTTGAGTTTATTTTGTTCATTAGATTCCACGACTGAAATCATATGCTACTTGCCTTTCTCTGATTGGCTTATTTCACTTAGCATAATGCTCTCCAGGTCCATCCATGCTATCTCAAAAGATAAGATTTCCTTATTTTTTACAGCCAAGGAATATTCTATACAAATCTGATTTAAAACATTTTCATCCCTTCCATCTCTATTTTTCTAGGAATTATCAATTGTTTATTCACTTTTCAGTTCCTTCTAGTTTTCAATTACTTTTCATTCCTAATGCTTCCTGAATTGTCATTTATCTTCTCAAATCTTTTATCTATTCATCTGAGTCTGATTTACATTGTTTTATAGCTTTTTAAAAATATATATACTTTATTGATTTCAGAGAGGAAGGGAGAGGGAAAGATAGAAACATCAATGATAAGAAAGAACCATTGATTGGCTGCCTCCCGCACGCCCCCTACTGGGGGTTGAGCTCACAAGCCAGGCATATGCCCTTGGCCAGAATCGAACCTGGGACCTTTCAGTCCACAGGCCGATGCTCTATCCACTGAGCCAAACCAGCTAGGGCTGTTTTATAGCTTTTTTAGAGAGAAGGAACATCAATTGGTTGTCTCCACACGAACCCCAACTGGGGACTGAACCTGCAACTCGGGCATGTGCCCCAAATGGAAATAAAGGAGGATGCTCAATCAACTGAGCCACACTGGCCAGGGCCATTTTATAATTTTTATCATTAATTTTTTAAAGAATATACCTTTATTGATTTCACAGGGGGAGATAGAGACATCAATAATGAGAATCATTTTTTGGCTGCCTCCTACACACCTACAGTGGGGATTTGAGCCTGCAACTCGGGCATGGGCCCTGATTGGGAATTGAACCATGACCCAGATCTGGGTTCATAGGTCAATGCTCAACCACTGAGCCACACCAGTTGGGCAGTCTTTTTTTTTTTTAAACTTTATTATTTTAAAAATATATTTTTATTTCAGAAAGGGATAGAAACATTAATGAGAATCATTGACTGGCTGCCTCCTGCCTGCCCCCTACTGGGGATTGAGCCGTAACCAGGCATGTGCCCTTGACAGGAATTGAACTGGGACCTTTCAGTCCACAGGCAGATGCTCTATCCAGAGACAAACTGGTTGGGGCTTTTTTTGTTTTTTTTTTAATGTTTTAGTTGATGTTTTAGAGAGGAAGGGAGAGGGATAGAGAGGCAGAAATATTGATTGGCTGCCTCCTGCAAGCCAACCCAGGCATGTGCCCCGACCAGAAATCGAACCATGACCTTCTGGTTCATAGGTCGATGTTTAACCACTGAACCATACCGGCTGGGCCACAATTCTTTTTTTAAAAAAATTTTGTTTTATTACTTAAAGTATTACAAAGAGTATTACATATGTCTCCTTTTTTTTTTCCTCCCCTCGACCTTCCCCTGCCTCCCCAGTGTCTTGTGTCCATTGGTTATGCTTATATGCATGCATACAAGTCCTTCGGTTGATCTCTTACCCCGCCTGGGCCACAATTCTTTTCTGTTGTTCACTTTTATGTGAAATCCATTTTCCTTTTAGAAGAGAGGGAAAGGGACAGAATAACTTTTCTAGCTTCAAGGTTCATGAAATCCTATTACTAGTATTTAAAAAAATTTATTTTTATTGATTTCAGAGAGGAAGGGAGATAGAAACATCATTGATGAGAGAAGATCATTGATTGGTTGCCTCCTGCCTGCCCCCTACTGGGGGTCAAGCCTGAAACCCAGGCATGTGCCCTTGGCCAGAATGGAACCTGGGACCCTTCAGTCCACAGGCCGATGCTCTACCTGAGCCAAACCAGTAGGGCCTATTACTAGTATTTTTACTGAGATCTGCTTCCTTGTCTTCTCTCCCTCACTTAATATGTACCTTGTCTTTCCTCTGCCCCTATTGTCTGCCTGTCCTGCTCAACTTGGTATTACAGCCAGTAGTTTCTCCTTAAATGGATTTTGTTTTGGAATGAAGCTTAGGTTTATTAGTTTCAAGAGTTCATAAGGACCTAGCCTATTTCAACATCTTCAGTCCCCTTAAATTCACCTGCAAATGGGCATCTTCAGGATCCTTTCCTGTTTTGGCTGTTTTCAAATTGGCCTGCATGCTTTCCAATGGAAAGCTGATTGGGGGGATCTATTCTCAAGGCCATCAGACATCCCACTGCTTTTCCTCCATGACCAATACAGACAGCCAATACCATTCAGGTCTTATACCTGCTTTTGAGTTTTTTCACTACCTAGTCTTATTTTGGGACTGTGCAGACTACTTTGTCAGGGTTTCATGCAAAAACACAGCAACATTTTAATATTTAAATATTAAACTTAATATTTAAATATTAATATTTAAATGTTGTTTTAATATTTAAATGTTAACAGTTCACAGAAAAGGATATACAAATGGCTCAAGCACATACCCAACCTTATTCTTAAGTGACAGTACAAAATTCCACTCATTAAATCTCCAGAGATTAATATACCTTTATTCAACTAATGGATTGGCAAAAATAAAATATTTGACTCACATATTGTTGGCAGGTCTGTAAACTGGCATAATCCTTACAGAAAGCAATGTGCCAATCAAAAATAAAGAATGCACAAATCTTTTGACCTAGTAATTCTAACTTAAAATTTTATCTTACAGTAACTTACTAATATGCAATGACTTATGTGCAGTTATTAAATGAAGAGTTATTTATACTAAGAAAACAATTAAAATGTCTGTTCCCAATATATCATGGTACATTCATATAATTCTGTGCAGCTGTACAAAAAGAATCAGGAAATTCTTTATGTGTTGACATGGAACAATCTCAAAAATACCATGTAAAGTGAAAAAGGCAAGTTGAAAATAGATTTTTCTTAGACAAACATTTGAAATAAAAACTTATATTCCAATAGAAATATGAAACTCAGGTAAATTCAGTGAGCAAATACTATATTTTATTCATCTGATGTATAAACTTTTCCACAATTCCATTGAGTCTTTCAGGCTCCAGCAGTTTATTTACTAATTCCTGTTCAACAGCCATTAGGGCCAAGCCACTAAGCTTCTCTTGTCCCATGGAATTACATAAATATGTTTTAAGACGAGGCAGTATAGAAAATGAGTTTTCAACACTTGCTGAAGTGACTGGCCAAGACAGAGCAATATATAATAGCTTTGATAAGCAAGGAATATTGTTATGAAGACCATGCTGAATAAATAAGTAGCCAAGGTTGCTGAAATTGATATGATCATTATCTATGACAAAGTTGAGCTTTGCATATTGCCGATAAAATCGAAGTTCTGGGATGATGTCTCCATCAAGTTTATAAAATTCTTGGACATGTTTGGCTGTTGCTTCACTTAATGGTTCATTCCATTTTAATAACAGTTCTGAAATTTGCTTCACTTTGCAATAATCAAATTCTGAAAAATATATTTTTAAATTCTGTAATATAGTATCTAATCCTTGGTAATAAATGCCAATTTTATATTGTTCTTCTGTGGAGGTAGGAAAAAACATATTGTCTGAATTATTAAGAGCTCTTGTTTCCTGAATTTTTCTTCTTTTATGAAAAGAAGGTCTTTCAACTTCAAAACCTTTACAGGTTATTTTTTGACATATTTCTTCTGCTTCCTCCCAGAAAATTTTGAAACAGACATCATTTCTTTCAGATGATAAACATTCCAAAATTGCTTCTATTTTTGAAGACAAAGAAAAAATGTCTATGGTTTCACTTCGAAGCTCTTTGGAAAGAATTCCTATAACACTTAATACTCGATAAAGAAACTTTAAACAAAAGATAAATTCAAATTTGGAAACCATTGTCAACAAATCACTCAATTCATCAGCCATACTTGTGTTAGAATGGCTTGATACAACTTCCAATGTTTCAATAATGTCTGGAAGGCCCTCAATCACAGATAGTAATGTATGATCATGGAGTGTCCAACATGATTGTGATATATGTTTCTTGCATGTTTTGTTTTGACTTAGCTTTCGTATCTTTTGAAAATTTGCAGACATTTCCCTAGACATAGGAATAATGTTGAACAAAGAACTCAGCGTATTTAGAGCTCTTCGGAGTTCTTTTACTTCTTTACAAAACCTAATTACTGCTAAATCCAAAAAATGGGCATAACAATGTACGTATAAAGCTCTTGGCTCTTCCTTCTTGAATTGTGCTGCACTTTTATTGAATTTTTCCCTCAAATTAGTAGTACTATCATAGGCCTGGCCTCTTATTTTATTTATATCAACTCCGATTTGCTGCAGGTAAGTTGTGATAGTCCTGTGTAAACTGGTTCCAGTCATCTCTTCAACATCTATGAAACCCAAGAATCTTTCTTTAATTATGATAGCCTTTGATGTTTTTTCTGGGTATCTTACACAAATTGAAAGCTGTTCTTTAGTGGCACTATCAGTTACCTCATCGCATATTATTGAAAAAGCTGAGGAGACGTTGATCTCATTCACAATATCTTGTAACATTTCAGTCTTTATTATATCAATAATATCATTTTGAATTTGTGTGCTATTATAGAAATCAACTTGTGAATTCATAAGTCTAAATATTTCTTCTCCTTTATCTTTTGCTCTGATTTCTAACAATTCTAAAAAATGGCCTTTATTCACAGATGAAATAGACTGGTCCTTTCCTCTTAAGGGTAAACACTGCTTTCCAAGAAATAAAATATTTTCGATGATAAGCTTTAGGTACTTTTTATTTCCTTCCATCTGTTTTGAATGAATAGATAAATTGTCACTGACAGCTTCATCACAAAACTGGTATTCCCTCCAAAACTGCAATGACTTCAAATGCATTATACTTTTTTCATGCTTTGTGAAATTTTTCAGAGTTTTTTTCCAATTAGAAATTCCTTGGGTTGCTAATGACTCTCCTCCAAAGCTATATTTTTTCTGGCAGAACAACTGGCATGAATAACAGAATGTTAAATCCTTTTTAATAGTGGTTCCTAACTTCTGAAAATTTGAACACCAAGATTTTTTAATACTTTGGGATTTACTTTTAACTTTTTGTACTTTAGATGTAAACTTTGGGTAACATAGTCTATTACTTATTTTCATAGATTTCTTACTGAGTGTAGCATCTTGGTTGGAGACTTGATCCTTTTGTACTTCTATATGGGATGAATGCTGACTGAGTACTGATGAAGATGGCAAAAGGCTTAGCTGTTGTTCCATACTACTATTAGTGATACCACTGCTTGACTCACTGGGTGAACTCTTAGAAACCTTTAGGAGGAAAATGATAACATTTGTTTTAACTGTTTACAAATAATGAAAATATCAAAAACATCTATGCTAATAACACAATAAGTGAATGAATAAGTTATAAGTTACAGTATGAACTCCACTAGGGGAAAACAGTAATTATTTATAACATCCATTTGCAATCTAGAATCAATATCATTTGTTCAAAGGACTTTGGTATGTAATAAAAATTTTTATTGCTTAGGTGAGTAGAATTACTTAATAAATATTAAGAAAATTAATAAAGAACCTAAAGGAAAAACCATGACTAAGAATACTTCTCTTTGCCCCAGCCGGCTTGGCTCAGTGGATAGAGCGTCGGCCTGTGGACTGAAATGTCCCGGGTTCGATTCCAGTCAAGGGCACATGCCCAGGTTGCGGGCTTGATCCTCAGCGAGGGGCGTGTAGGAGGCAGCCAATCCATGATTCTCTCTCATCATGGATGTTTTTCTCTCCCTCTCCCTTCCTCTGTCTGAAATCAATAAATATATTTAAAAAGAAAAAAAGAATACTTCTCTTTATTCTGGGGCTAGAGCCTCCACCCTTAGCCACTATGCTGAGAATACTTCTCTTTAAATATTCTTATTAATAATTTAAATTCAAATTTGAGAATTGGGAAACTGAATATAAATTCCAAAAGGTGTTTATTGCTCTACTTTTTTGAGCTCTAGCATCAAAATAGGAATTAAATGCTCAGATAGATACACACACACACACACACACACACACACACACACACGGATTTAAAAAGCTTAAGAAAAGACAGTAGCCAAAAAAAAACAACAAACCCCAACTTACATCCAATAGGACATTTCCTCTTACTGAAGAAACTGTACCTGTTAAAGCATAAATTCAAGATCTTATACCATAATCTATAAAACAGCATCATAAACAATAATTGCTTCTTTTATATCAGGCAACATACAGAAAACTTAGACTATAGAAAAATCATCAAGCAGGGCAAAACTATATTATGTCAAATAGCACATCAATTTTTACCTTGTAAGATATCAGAGTTCATGATGGGCAGGGCAGCATGAGTATCTGCCAATGACATTATATTGCTTATAACTGGAGTTGTATCTCTCTTTGGAGAAAGGTGCTTCTCTGGAGAAAGGAGCTCTGTTGAAGTATTGTGCACCATGGAAACATTTACTGATAAAAATAAAGAGATTTCTTATAAACCAGGCAGAATCAATTAGCATTGTTTAATAACAAGTGTTTCAAAGAACAATGCAAATATCTAATAGCTTTAGGTATTGCTATGTATTGGGGTAATTTTTAGTAGGGCTTAGGGATAGCCAGGTTCTTTAGGATAATATCAATAACAACATTAATACAATAATTTACATTTCCTATCATTTTATATCTTTTACCTTTGCAAACAATTCCTCAGTCTTTCTGCTATTTGTTTGAAATTTCAAAGCAACCTTTTCTGTGAAATTACACATGAAGAACAGGAAAGAGCCCTAGTAAGTTTGGCTCCATGGATAGAGTGTCGGCCCATGAACTGGAGGTGCTGGGTTCAATTCTGGCCAAAGGGCATGTAACCTTGATTGCAGGCTCCATCCCTGGTCAGGTTCGTGCAGGAGGCAACCAATCGATGTGTCTCTCTTCTGTCACTTCCTCCCTTCTACTCTCTCTAAAAATCAATGGAAAAATATACTTGGGTGAGGATTAAAAAAAAAAAAATGACCTAACCAGTCTGGCTCAGTGGCTAGAGCATTGGCCTATGGACTGAAGGATCCCAGGTTCGATTCTGGTCAAGGGCACATGCCCAGGTTGTGGGCTAGATCCCCAGGACCATGCAGGAGGCAGCCGGTCAATGATTCTCTCTCTTCATTCATGTTTGTATCTCTCTCTCCCTCTCCCTTCCTATCTGAAATCAATAAAAAAAATTTTTTTTTTTTAAAAAAAAGGAAGAAAAAAAAAGAACAGAAAAGAGACTCTAGGATTCACAAACCTCAATACGAATGGAGCTGGATTGCTATCCAAGCTAGTATTTTTTAATTCTCACTTTTTTTTAAATCCTCATCCAAAGAAATTTTTCCATTGATTTTTAGGGAGAATAGGATAGGGAAAGACAGAAACATCCGATGTGAGAGAAACACATTGATTGGTTGCCTCCTGCATGCACCCTGATCAGGGCATGGGCTGGGGAGGTGCCTGCAACCGAGGTACATGCCCTTGATCAGAATCAAACCCGGGGCCCTATGGTCTGCAGGCCGACCTTCTATCCACTGAGCAAAACTGGCTAGGGCTAAGCTAGTATTGTAGATATTTCAATAATAAGCCATTTTGCAAGATGTACAAGCCCCACGAGCATCATTCACGCCACTGACTATGTAAATAGCACCACTGGTGCTATATGTGGCTCTCTGATGGTATTACATAGTTGGCCCTGGATTATCTGTGCTTTTCTCTTAGTGAAGTTCAAAGTAGTTCCAATTGGCTCCACTTTCATGTGAAAATTCTAATAGCCTTGTTTTTACAAAGCAGGGCTAAGTACAGGATTCTATTCTAACACAACAATCTTTACAAATATTAAATCTGGTGGTAGTCTTCCTTTTATACAAAAATACTGGAAACCATTTCTTTGCAACAAGTTTTGAATGGTTCTGACTTTTAAATCTAATTTGGAAATGAATCAAGGTTATAAATTAAATGAAGCAGTAATATTCTTCAGTAATCACTAAACCTCTGATTACTAAGCAAATATTACCTGTAGAAGATTCCATCTTAGCTTTACTGTAAGCAGAAAAACAATTAACAGAGCAGAATAGCTCTGTCTTCCCCAAGTCATTGGTAATCTCAATCATTTCATCTGAGGGCTTCAATGATTTGCAAAGACCAGATATAAGTGTTCGGGCTGGTTTCTGTTAAGAGATTAAAATAATATGTTCCTGGTATATGACAAATTTTTAACATACTATCATAAAAATATACCCAATACCACTGCTCTACAAATTAATGACAGTGAACCCACATTTTCACCTTATTAAAGACCAGAAAAGGCATCATAAGTTACAATGATTGAAATGCAGGAAATTGATCAATCTATTAGATAACTATTTGTATTTTTTGTCCGATATGTTAATAGCAATTATAATACATGTGCAAGCAATGAAAAAAGTGATCATAGAAGATGTTCACCATCCCAGGCAATCAAAGCCAATTTTATGAATAAAAAAAAAAAAAGTCTTACAACTATAGCTTTTTCCTCAAAACCTGTTTGAGCATCAATTCAGGAAAACCTATTGGTGCTAAGGAGGAGCTAGAAAAGGTCTTAACACACTTTACAAGATGTTGTGGGAAGTCACTTTTTCTAGGCCAACTTACATGGTAAAAATTGCAAGCATATTCAAAGAAAGCATTGAAGCAGTAAGAGGTATAGAATAAAGTGTGTTCAATAAGCAGTACGTGTGCAAAGGAAAAAGAGAGAAACTGTGAGGTTCATCACCTAATAGTATTCTTTTTAGTGAAACAGGAACCATCTATTCTTGAGTTTAAGAAGTTAATACTGATGGCAATGATGAAACAGAACTGCTTTTGTGGGCACAAAGTACAAAGACAAATTAAAATACCTTGTACAATTTTTTTTCTGTGAAAGAATATTGGCAAAGAAACAATGAAACAAAAAGCAGAGTATAATTTTGAAAATTAGTATTTTTATCCTTTATTAGTATGATTATATTTTCAGAAACTCCTAAAAATCCACTGGTATTTAACATTAACCAACAATAGTGGTATAATTTATTATTAATCATTCATATGAGAAAGATAATACTTATAATAATATACTCTACTGAGATGTAGCCAAAATAATTACATTTCTACCAAACAACCCACTTTTTAAGTCACTCCATTTTTAGACAGATATGAACACTTTCTAATTCTTGATTATAGTTCACTAATAATTTAGATTTTCTCCATTAACACTGTCACATAATATCTTGAATGCTTTACAGTGTTAGGTGGTGCTTTAAAAAACAAAACAAATATGTTTTTATTGATTTTTTTATTTTTTAAAAATATATTTTATTGATTTTTTTTTTTTTAGAGAGAGAGAGAGAGGAAGGGAGAGGGAGAGAGAGAAAAACATCAATGATGAGAAACATCATCAATCGGCTGCCTCCTGCACACCCCCCACAGGGGATCGAGCCCACAAGCGGGGCATGTGCCCTGATGAGGAATCGAACCAGTGGCCTCTTGGTTCCTGGCTCGATGCTCAATTGCTGAGCTACACCAGCTGGGCTGTTTATATTGATTTTTTAGAGAGAGAGGAAGAGAGAGGGAAAGAGAAACATTAATGATATAGAAACGATAGTCTGCCTCCTGCATGCCCCATTACTGGGGATCAAGCCTGCAACCTGGGCATGTGCTCTGACCGGGAATCGAACCAGTGACCTCTTGTGAATAGGTGATGCTCAAACCACTGAGCAACACTGGCCGGGCTAGGTGGTGCTTTTAAACTCCTTTACCCACATCAGCCCTACCCCATCACATAGGTTGGATAAGTAAGTACTCAATATAGGTTCTTAAAACCAGGACAAGGCCTATTAAGTGTGAGGGATAAAGAAGGAAAATAAGGAATGGCATTTCTTGCCTTTGGAAGATTTCCCTGACTTCCATTGTCCCATTTCTGTTCCCAAGACATTATATTCTCTGGTGTGGGCAGTCTGCCATAAAAAAAAGATGTGGCTTGCCCTAGCTGGTTTGGCTCAGTGGATAGAGTGTTGGCCTGTGGACTGAAGGCTCCCGGGTTCAATTCCTGTCAAGGGCACATGCCGGGGTTGCAGCCTCGATTCCCAATGTGGGGCGTGCAGGAGGTAGCCAATGATTCTCTCTCACCATTGATGTTTCTATCTCTCTCTCTCTCTCCCTTCCTCTCTGAAATCAATGCAAAAAAAATATGTATATGTATATGTATATGTATATCTATCTATACCTATCTATATCTATATATATATAAAAAGAGATGTGGCTTACAAATGACCTATTTGAATTGTGGTTTGTTAAGATTCCCATCTTCAGTAACTTTTTTTTTTTAAAATACATTCCATTGAGTTTTTACAGAGAGGAAGGGAGAGAGATAGAGAGTTAGAAACATCGATCAGCTGCCTCCTGCACATCTCCCACTGGGGATGTGCCCGCAACCCACGTACATGCCCTTGACCGGAATCGAACCTGGGACCTTTCAGTCCGCAGGCCGACGCTCTATCCACTCAGCCAATAACTTTTTTTAAAGAAAGAATTATATAAGGATAGAGTTGGGTCTCAAAGCATCATATAAACAAGATATGTGATAATCCCACGTCATGAAAGGGGCTCAGACTGTGTTCATTGCATCTACCAAAGCTTCTCTGCTCAGACCACCCACCCAAGACTCTCCTATCAACAGTAGGGGGGTATTTCTCATTGGTTTATTTCCTCCTATGATTCACTCAGAAAAAGCATGACATTCTTGATTCACCTTAACCTTGCTTAGGTGTAAAGAAACACATGGGCCCTAGCCGGTTTGGCTCAGTGGATAGAGTGCTGGCCTGCAGACTGAAAGGTCCTAGGTTGGATTCCGGTCAAGGACACATGCTCAGGTTGTGGGCTCGATCCTCAGTAGGGGGTGATTCTCTCTTATCATTGATGTTTCTATCTCTCTCTCCCTCTCCTTCCCTCTCTGAAATCAATAAAAATGTGTTAAAAAAAAGAAAAAAAGAAATACATGGAACTAAAAACAAAAACACTTTTGTGGCTGAGTCTTACCAGTACACTGTTATTTATGTTAGCTTTATTTGTAGTTTATATACGAGCTTCCATCTGCTTGCCTTTCCTCAAGGTAAGATGATCACCTGAGGTTCTTTAGGAAAATCTCCACCTAGCACTTATCATGAATTATTTTCAAGAAGGAATTATCAGAAGCCTTTTATTTCATCTCCATCATTTTACCAACTGAAACTGTTCCCAATGGTATTAAAATCTATTACACATTTTCCTAAAGTGAAACCATTCACAAGCCAACTAATAGAAGGGACTCAATCTTCAATTTTTCATCGAGTCCTATGCAGTCAAATTCAAATGGAGTAGTCCTCCCTTTAGGCAACACATCTTTATTCATACCTGCTGGCATGCTGTAATATTCTTTGAACTGTTTAAGTAATGGGACTGTCCTTCCACCTGAAGTATATGGAACAGATCAGAACTAGTGTAACAGTAAACTCCACAGTTCTCACAACAGTTTATGGTGAGGTTGTTAGCAGAGTGAAACTTTGAAAAACAGGCATTACTGCAAAGCATATTTTTCATATTCTGATATTCTACTTCATACTGAATCTAGGGTAAAAAAAAAAAAGATTCAGTAAAAATTCTAGTATTTAAGCGGATCAATCAGAGTCCCTAAAGATGAAAAAATTGCAACTTACGAGAGTAGTCTTCTGACACATGCTGCATTTGGTTGAAATCCTGTCAGTATATAGCTTAACAGATAGTTTTCTTAGACAAGATTGGCTGCAAAAAATTTTGCTAAAGGTAGTATCTTTCGGCTGGACACTGATGACATCCTTTAGATTTGAAATGTCTCTGAAAATAAATAACAAGGGTATCATTAAACAGTTTTGTCATAATTATAATTTTTCTCTATAAGCTAAATCACTGCCTTAAACAACCTTCTCGTTTCTTTTTTAAAAATATTTTTATTGATTTCAGAGAGGAAAGGGAGTGAGAGAAAGAAACATCAATAATGAGAGAGAATCATTGATCAACTGCCTCCTGCACGCCCCTTACTGAGGATCGAGTCCACAACCCGGGCATATGCCCTTGACTGGAATCGAACCTGGGACCCTTCAGTCCGCAGGCCGATGCTCTATCCACTGAGCCAAACCAGCTAGGGCATCCCTTATTGTTTCATTTACCTGAAGAATAGGGCATCATTAAACAGTTTTACCATAATTATAATTTCTCTCTATAAGCTAAATCACACCCTCAAACAACCTTTTCCCTTGTTTCATTTACCTGTAGAACTGTGAAACAGTAAGAATATCAGCTTTGATATAAGAAAACCCAAATTTAGTATCTAGTTCTTTTACTTATAGGTCATTTTTATTCCCTACATGTTAATTTACTCATCTATAAAGTAGGGATTATAAAACACATCTGACAGTGCAGTTTTAAGGATTACCTAACCTGTGTCAGCTGGTGCTAGAAATAATAAATGATGTCACATATTCATACCTGACCAACTTTGGAATCTACAGGACAGAAGATTTCAAAGTATGGTCTGTAAATCCCTGGGGATCCCCCAGATGCTGAGGGAATCCACAAAATCAAAACTATTTCCACATTAAGATGTTATTTGCTGCCCTAGCCCAGTGGTCGGCAAACTGCGGCTCTGAGCCACATGCGGCTCTTTGGCCCCTTGAGTGTGGCCACGAAGTTTCAATCGCACTGTATGTGCGCGCCCGCATGTGGTATTTTGTGGAAGAGCCACACTCAAGGGGCTGCAGTTTGCCGATCACTGCCCTAGCTGGTTTGGCTCAGTGGGTAGAGTGCTGGCCTGCAGACTGAAGGGTCCCAGGTTAGATTCTGGTCAAGGGCACATGCCCGGGTTGCGGGCTTGATCCCCAGTAGGGGGCATACTGGAGGCAGCCAATCAATGATTCTCGCTCATCATTGATGTTTCTCTCTCTCTCTTCCTCTCCCTCCCTCTCTGAAATTAATTAAGTAATATATGTATGTATATATATATATATTTTAAAAAGATGTTATCTGCTTTTTTAACTGTACATCTGAAAAGCAATGGTGGCCCCTTTAATTCTACACCTAGGTTTACACCCCAAAGAATTGAAAATAAGTACTTAAAAAAGAACATGTACATGCATGTTCATAACAGCACTAGTCACAATAGTTAAAACAGCCTAAATGTTCATCAATGAATGAAAGGATAAAGAAATTGTGGTATATTCATGCAGTGGAGTATTATTCAGCTATAAAAAAGAATGAAGTACTGATATACAAGCTACAACATGGATGAAGCTCAAACACATGCTAAGGGAAAGAAGTCAGGAACAAAAGATCACCTGTAGGATTCCATTTATATGAAATATCCAGAATAGATAAATACATAGAACACAGGCTGGTGGTTGCCAGGGGCTGAGGGGACAGGAGAGGGAAACTAAATAAAGCATTTTACTTTGGAGTGACAGAAATGTTTTAGAACTAGATAGAGGTGGTAGTTGTACAACACTGCCAATGTATGAATGTTACTGAAATGGTTTTTTGTTATGTGAATTTCACCTCAATAAGTTGTGAGGGGGAAAAAAAAAGCAATGGTTGGGTAAAACTGCCAGAACCTTACCATAAATCAAGGTAGTAGCACCAAAATGTACCAATACTAGTGTTATTCTCAGCCAAGCATTCGCTGTAAAAATTACTTTATTAAACTTGATCCTTGAGTACATCACATCTTTTCTGTGTGGTAAAATAGGATATAGGCATAAAGAATTACCCATGTGCACTCAAGAATGACGGTTGTCTCAAGGAAAACCACGTGTGGGAATGTTAAGACTTATAACCTAGGTTAGCCACTTTTTCTATGAAATACATTTTTACCTGAAAGAACAACTATTACCCAGAAGTAGACACCTGGAAGATATTGTTTCTCAAAAATGAATTAAGTAAGACTGTTACTTCAAAGAACACAATTGGCAGTATTCATTGCCAATGATAAAATTTGAGCTTCATTGAAAATAAGAATTTTTGAATTCTTGTATATGCTACTTCCAGCTTAATCGCTCCCTATCACTTAGACATTCCTGATGACATTAGTGATTTAAAAAAAACAAGTGATTTTAAAAATATTGCATAATGAAATACATCAACATCGGCATAACTCACTGAACCAATATTTTCGATCGATTGCACGTAACAGAAATCATTTATGGGGAAAATAACCAAAGTACAAATAGACCAATGAATTTTAATTTAGCAGTACAAAAAGTTCATTGATATGGTTTCAGATTACATATTACAACCAACCTTTAAAAACCTACTACTTGTTTTCTGATGTTGTATCAAAGAGCATCCACAATGATCTAAATGCTAGTAGAACACTCCTCCCTTTTTCAATTACACATTTTGTAAGGCCAGATTTCTTTAGACTTCTACCAAAACAGTATTTTGCAAGAAACTGGATACAGAAGCAGATATGCAAACCCAGCCTGCCATTAAAGTAAAACTGATAAAAACAATGCCCACTAAAATTTTCTTCTCACAAAATTTTTAAAAAAAGGCTATTTTTCGTGATATTCATGTCAACATGCACTGAGTGTATTATTTTCAATCAGCTAATAGCTTTTAAATTCCTCAATTTTAACTGCTAAAACAGTATATATTGGCAGACATAACCTATCTAAAACTAAAACTCTTTGGGTCTTCAATAATTTTCAAGAGTGGAAAGGGGCCTGGAGAACAGAAAATTTGCGAACTGCGACTACAGGAAATGACAACATACCTGGCTTCCTAGAACCTTCAGAATATCAATATTTCAGAATAATAGTTTTTCAGATTAAATACTCTTTTTTTTTCTTGATTAAGGTATTACATATGTGTCCTTATCCCCCATTGCTCTCCTACCCCGGGATTAAATACTCTTGAAATGAACACTATTTTAACAGTTCAACATTTACAAAGTTTTAGTGTATTATGCATGATTTTTCTACCCTTTTAAACAGATGATACCCAAAATAACATGTTCATTTCATTATCACATCATCAATCATTTTATTGGTTTAAATCACAGCTCTAAATGCAGTCTGAGTTGTGTTATCCTTGTACTTCATGACAAAAATTCTAGGATCCACTGGTGCCAGGCAGTGTTTACATGATGGGGATATAAAGATGACTGTAATCTAGTTTCTAATGTTAAGAAGTTCATTGTAGCCCGGCAGGTGTGGCTCAGAGGTTGAGCACTGACCCATGAACCAGGAGGTCACAGTTAGATTCCAGGTCATGACACATGCCCAGGTTGGGTGCTTGATCTCCAGTAAGGGTCGTGCAGCAGGCAGGCAATCAATGACTCTCTCTCATCATTGATGTTTCTATCTCTCTCCCTCTTCCTCTCTGAAATTAATAAAAACATTAAAAAAAAATGAAGAAGATGAAGCTCATTATCTAAACTGGGCAATATCAATTCTTTAAAACATTAATTTTATGATCAATGTTTTGGGAGTTGTGAACACTATAAAAACAGAGCATGGACAATAAATATGGGTGGGTGGATGGTAGTAAAAGAGGAAGGAATAGTGTGGGAATGGATAGGAGGTAAAGATATTTGAGGCAGACCTTTAAGACACAAAATTAGCCAGTTGGGAAGAGAGGCAGAAGATATTGCATTGACAGAAGCATGGAACTCTGAAAATGCTTACTGGCTTATATTGTTAGTATATTAGATTGCTGCTTCTAATCTACTAAAGCCTTATAAATAAAAACTCAAAAGGGGAATTTTGTTACAAGTGTCTAAAATTAGCTTAAACAAACTCTCAGCATAGATCTGAACAACTTTCCTACAAATAAGTGTTCAACATTAGTACATAGGCCTATTTTGAACTCTACTGATTGCTCTCAGGATCTCCAGTTGGTTCCAACAGGGATACTAAAGGACAGAAATGATACTTCTTAAATACATAGCTCTCAAAAAAAAGTCATCTAACCTGATTTAAAATGTCCTTTTTCCAAGCTATTTTTTATCTCATTCATGAAATATATTAAGAATTTCATTAACTAAAAACAGATTAAAAATCATTGCTATAAAACCTCAACAGTGACCAGGAGGTGTGGCTCAGTGGTTAAGCATCAACCTATGAACCAGGAGGTCACAGTTGGATTCTTGGTGAGGGCACATGCCCAGGTTGTGGGCTCGATCCCCAGTGTGGGGTGTGCAGGAGGCAGCTGATCAATGATTCTCTCTCATCATTGATGTTTCCTTCTCTCTTTCCCTCTCTGAAGTCAATAAAAATATATTTTTAAAAATATAAAATAAATAAAAAATCAATTTAAAAAAAAGAAGATTCAAAGT
Organism: Myotis lucifugus; assembly: GCF_000147115.1. Taxonomy (NCBI): domain Eukaryota; kingdom Metazoa; phylum Chordata; class Mammalia; order Chiroptera; family Vespertilionidae; genus Myotis; species Myotis lucifugus. Next base: position 1,054,508 of record NW_005871179.1, read on the forward strand.
ATGGTAATCTGGTTCCCAAATAAGACATCATTGAAAGGAATTTGTGTTCTGAAACAAAGACATTTAAAACTTAGCATTATCATTTAATGAGTTATTAAATAAACCAGGATTATACTAGATACAGTAAGACTCTCAAAGCACTGATGCTTTTACACATCTCAGGGCATAGTTCAAAGTTCTGGACATTTTTCACGAATTTATTACAAAATGACTACTACCTTCTTTCTCTATATCAGAAATGACTTACATATGTAAAAAAGTAAACTAAGACCAAAACAATAGCTCACAGAAATCTTGAAAAGATTATATCCATCCATCTATGTTTACCTATGGCTATTCAATTTTTCAAGAAAATTAAATAGCCCTGACCGGTTTGGCTCAGTGGATGGAGCGTCGGCCTGCGGACTCAAGGGTCCCGTGTTCGATTCCAGTCAAGGGCATGTACCTTGGTTGCGGGCACATCCCCAGTGGGGAGTGTGCAGGAGGCAGCTGATGTTTCTCTCTCATCGATGTTTCTAACTCCCTATCCCTCTCCCTTCCTCTCTGTAAAAAATCAATAAAATATATTTAAAAAAAAAAAAAAAAAAGAAAATTAAATAACTTCATTTATACCTTGGAAGATTCAAAGTAACTGTTATATGATTAATTTTTTTTGAAAGGTTGCTCCCTACACAGTTAATCAAATAAAATGGGCATACCATAAAAGCTTTGGAAATCACATTGTTTAAAGTTAAAGAGAAACAGAACTCACATTTTAAATTCTGCAAATCTCTCAATAAATAACATAAAAAGATTT
>NW_005871179.1:1056220-1145656 GCF_000147115.1 Myotis lucifugus
ACCTCTCCCCACCACTGCCCTCCTATTGAGCCAGTTATCATCTGAATCAACCCCTCTTCCCCTCCTTGATTCCTCTCATATATAAGCATTTAAACACATTCAAGGATCCAACCTCTAAACCTATTGCCCCTCTCAGAACTACTTTCCCTTCTTAAAATTCTCTCCTTCCCTGAGTCCTGTGATTCCAAGACCTATTTATTCTCCTATGTCTTTTTTTTTTCATTTTTATTGAATTTATACCCCTCCCGTTTTTTTTTTCTCCTATGTCTTTTCAAACATTTCCCCCACCTGCTTCTAAAGTACTTGTGTTCCCCCATGCATAATTCCCCATGTGGACAAAAGAAGGGGTTCTATGGAAAGTAACCTCACAGGGTGATCAGATCATAAATTCCTAACTGGGCAGATCATGGTGGGTAGTCATGCCCCTGGCCTATAACTTTTTTTTTTTTTAAGCCTCACCAGAAGATATTTTTTCCATTGATTTTCAGAAAGAGTGGAAGTGGGGAGGAGAGAAATACGACTGAGCCATGCCAGCTGGGCTTGAGCCAGGTTTTAAAGTAGGTTTCTAAGCCCTAACCCGTTTGGCTCAGTGGATAGAGCATCGGCCTGCGGACTGAAAGGTCCCAGGTTTGATTCCGGTCAAGGGCATGTACCTTGTTGCGGGCACATCCCCAGTAGGAGGTGTGCGGGAGGCAGCTGATCGATGTTTCTAACTCTCTATCCCTCTCCCTTCCTCTCTGTGAAAAAATCAATAAAATATATTAAAGTACGTTTCTCTGAAGCAATAATAAGGGATATTCCAGGTATAGGGGTAGCATGTGCAAAAGCATATTGGAACTATACCAGTAAGGAGTGGAGTTACCATTAAAGATAAAATACAAGAGTGGTAGTGGAAGGAAATGAAGTTGGAAAAGCAGAAAGGGATCATATCAGGAAGGCCTTTGAAAACCAAAAACTTTGAAATTAATCCTATAAATAAGTAGCCTTTGAGGTTCAGCAAACATTTCATTCACATCTCTTTTTTAAATTCTTACCCGAGGATATTTTTCCCCATTGATTTTTAGAGAGTGGAAGGTTGTGGGGGGTTGGGGGAGAAAGAGAGAGAAAAGAGGAAGAGGGAGGGAGGGAGAAAACATGAATGGGAGATACACATCCATTGGTTGTCTCCCCCCCCCCCCCCCCCCATGCCCTGACCCAGGACGGGATCAAACCTACAACCCAGGGACATACCCCTGACCATGAATTGAACCCGGGGCCCTCCCGTGGGCCGCCCAAGCTCTAACCCCTGAATAATGCCGGGCAGGGCTGCCCCTCATTTTAAAATAAAAATTTACTTCAGAACTTCCGAAAATAGCTTTTCCTGCCATTTGGGTAAATGTAGTTCAATTCCTTGTAGCTATGTCACTGACGAGGAAGGTTACAATTTACAGCTATCCTTTTTCATGCACAGAAAACCCTAGAAGCAAATTCACTAATTTAGCAAAGGCATCCACTCCTCTAATATTCTTTTTAAAAAAAATACATTTTATTGATTTTTTACAGAGAGGAAGGGAGATAGAGAGTCAGAAACATCGATCAGCTGCCTCCTGCACACCTCCTACTGGGGAGGTGCCCTTGACCAGAATGGAACCTGGGACCCTTCAGTCTGCAGGCGGATGCTCTATCCACTGAGCCAAACCGGTCAGGGTTCTAATATTCTTGCCAAAACCTAGGAGTTAAATGGGCAAGGTGTTGTAATTTAGTTCTTGTTATGTTAAGGGCTTCTTGTCTTACAAAATTTGGGATGAGATGTTATTATTTGGGATGAGATGTTATAAGACAAGTAATTGTCAGATGTTATTGGGGAATTCTACTCCTGAGAAGAAATTCTCCACTCATCTACTTTCAAGCTTTTGGTTGAGTTTAACTGAAAAGTTTGCCGATATGGCATCCTGAGAAAGCTGAAAAAATATCCGTTGCAAACACTAGTCCATGCAAACCACGATACTCTCCATCCTGCATACTAAAGCAAAACACACATAAAGTGATAAAAATTGCCCCTTCATCTGATCCCAGATCGAATCCTAATTCATCAAAGGTCAAACTTTTAAACCCGGCCGGTGTACGGGCTCAGTGACTGAGCGTGGACCCAGGAACTAAGGGGGTCGGTAGGACCCCGAAAGCGGGCTTGATCCCCAGTTGGGGGCGTGCAGCCCATGGGTGATGTTCCTCTCTCACTGATGTTTCTTTCTATCCCTCTCCCTTATCTCTCTAAAAATAAAAACATATTAAAAAAAAAAAAGAAAAATTCTATTACCTTTACCTAAAAACAATTTTTTTTAAAAAAAGTCAAACTCTTAAATAATTACTTCATCTTTTTTAGCTGAGATCCCGTGCACAATTCAACTTGCAAAAGGAGTTCCAGGTTTCCAAGGCTGAAACCAATGGCCACTTAATGAAGGAGACGCCACTAATGGTATCAGACGAACGTTTTAGAAACGGAAGCCGCAGAGAAACCAAAGGCTGAAAGCCCGAGTGCGACACGGAAGCCGCAGACGACGAGAAACGCCGCAAGTAACCCTCGGGCTCAGTGAGCATCGGTTTACAGGAGACCGCGAACGCAAACCGGGGGCCTCCTCTCCGAATTCCCGACGCCCCTTCGGCGGAAACCACACGCACGGCCGTGTCTCCAGAAACTCTACCCAACAAGACGCTTCCTCCTCCCGTCCCCACGCGAAACTCTCTGCCCATCCGCCAGGCACAGACGGAAAGACCGGCACCGGGGCCACGTACGGAGGCTTACGAGCTCCTCTCCAGGCCGCTCGCCAGGGGAGGATTCTCACGGCCGCTTCCCAGGCACCGAAAGGTCGCGTAGGCCCAGCCCTCTTCCCGCGGTGCTTTGCGGCCGAGCATGCGCAGCGCAGCGCGGCTCTGGCTCCCCGGGTCCGACTCCCCGGGTGGAGAGGGCCTGAGGCGGGGGCGGGGGCGGCGGGGGCGGGCGGGGAGAGCCCGCGGGCCTCCGGGGACCTTAACCCTTGCGGCCTCATCGAGATGGCAGCCAAGTCTGGACCCCGAAAGGCTGAGGCAGCGTGTGTTGACCCAGACAAGAGCTCAGGCGGGGCCATTAGATTTCCTGAGTTTGAGAGACGACTCTATTGGCGACTTTTTTAAAAATCCCCATTTCTTCATCTTTGAAATGAGGATAATTATACTGCCTACCTCATGGGCTTGTGAAGATTAGGAAGAGATGTTAGTCAAGTGCTGGGTGCAGACTAAATTCCCAGTAAAAGGAATTATTCGCAGAGAGAGAGGGGGCGGTTCAGCCTTCTTTTGTTTTGGGGAGCTCTGAGTATTTTAAAAATTAAAATAATTCCAAAACAGCGTGGCAAAAATTATGGTAGATTTTACTTTTTAAAAATGAATCTTTACTATTGAAAGTATTATAGATGTGCCCCGTTTTCCTCTATTGACCCCCTCTACCCTGCTTCCGCTGACCCCCTTCACTGCACTGTTGTCTGTGTCCAGGGATTATGCATATACTAGAGGCCCAGTGCACCACATTCTGGCACAGGTAGGGTCCCTAGCGGCTGCCAGCTGCCTGCTGGGGCCTTCCTTCCTTCTGCGTCACCCCCTGGTGGTCAGAGCCTATCATAGTGAGCAATTGAACTCCGGTTGGTCGAACTTCCGAGGGGACACTTTGTATATTAGGCTTTTATATATATAGATGCCAAAAGTTCTCCCCCCTTCCCTCTGAGATGCCTCAGTATTTGCCGTGCTTCCATGTCTCTCTATTTTGTTTGTCAGTTTATTTTGTTGATTAGATTCCACACATAAGTGAGATTATGGTAGATTTTAAATGCTATTTAAGGAGTAAAACACCATCAATACATAAAAAAAGTATAGGATCAAAAAATGTGCTATTCCTTAAGTCATAATAGGACTATACAATATATAAAGTTGAGTGGATTTATTGCAATCCTGTCTTTGACCATACTATTTGAGTTATTATGAAGTCTAAATATGAGGCCCCTTGTGAATGGGATGTCCATGCCAAAAGGGCCTCCTGATCCCTGCTGCTGTAGTCCCTAAACATCTTTTGCAGTTAATTAACCTCAAATTCAGACCCTTTGGTGATGTTGAATACAGTTAGTCCTCAATATCATTGATAGGTTCAGCAACTTTAAGTGAAATGAAGTATAATGAACTCAATTTTACCTTAGGCTAATTGGCACAAACAAGTGTTAAGTTCCTAAGGCCTCATCAACTTTTAATGAAATGTTATTCAAGGACCTGCTGTATTAGACTGGTAACTGAAGTTAATTTCTCCAACAGCTATTCTTACCTTCATAATATGGTATATAGAAATTAGGTATAACATTTTGTTACCTGTTCTCTGTTCCCTTTTCTTGTCCTCTTTTGGCTAATTTGAACACCTTTTTAGTATTTGGTTTTAATTTATTGTGTTTATGACCATATCTCTTTGTATATTATTTTTAGTGGTTGTTCTAGGGATTACAATAAACATAAGTAACTTTTCATAGTTCACTTAGAATCAAAATTTGGCCACTTCAAGTGGAATTTTTACCCTCATATAAGTCCCTTTTTCTTCCCTACCTTTTATGTTATAGTTGTCATATATATTAGAATCATAAAATTCTAACAGTTTTTGCTATAAACTATCAAATATTTTAAAAAGAACTCAAGAGAAGCCTTAGCTGGTTTGGCTCAGTGGATAGAGCGTCGGCCTGCGGACTGAAGGGTCCCAGGTTTGATTCCGGTCAAGGGCACATGCCCTGGTTGTGGGCTAGATCCCCAGTAGGGGATAATTCTCTCTCATCATTGATGTTTCTCTCTCTCTCTCCCTCTCCCTTCCTCTCTAAAATTAATACAATATTTTTTAAAAAGAACTCAAGAGGAGAATAGTTTATTATGTTTACCCAGATATTTACTATTTCTGCCCTTGATGCTCCAGGTTCCTTCAGGTATCATTTGCCTTCTATCTGATGAACTTCATTTAGTAAATCTTTTAGAGCAGGTCTTTTGGCAAAAAATTATTTTGGTTTTCCTCTTCTAACAATGTCTTTATTTTACCTCCATTCCTGAAGGATATTTTTACTGGATGTAGAAGTATATTTCCTGGTGTTTTTTGGGTGGGAAATCCCAGCAAGGTGCTGACTCCATCAAATGACCTTCACTGACGTAACCACAATACCTGGGAGATCGAGTAGTGCCTTCCAACTCTGAAGTCTAAGATTGTGGGAGAGCATGAGGCTGGTCCCAGAAAGGTACAGCACACAGAAAACTGCCTATCTAAATGTCTTGTCATGGTCAAGGTTGCCCAAGGCCACTCAGGATAATGTCCCAATCTAATTAACCCCCAATTCCTTCTATCCCTTCCATGTACATGGACACCTATATTTAGTTATTTAAGTCACAAACAAAATCAATGATTCTCTCTCATCATTGATGTTTCTATCTCTCTCTCCCTTTCTGAAACCAACAAAAAACAAAAAGTCCTAGCTGGTTTGGCTCAGTTGGATAGAGCATTGGACTGTGGACTGAAGGGTCCCAGATTCAATTCTGGTCAAGAGCACATGCCCAGGTTGCGGGCTTGATCCCCAGCAGGGGGCACGCAGGAGGCAGCTAATCAATGATTCTCATCATTAATGTATCTCTCTCCCTCTCCCTTCCTCTCTGAAATCAATTTTTTAAAAAAAGTTACAAATAACAGAAACACCTGCCTGTATATACATGCTGCTATGAATGTTTATCTTCATATATTCTTTGCAGATAAACATGTTAAAACATGAATGCATCATTAAATAAATACTCACTGGCCCCAATTTATAAATACTGCTTCACTCTATTTAAAACTTTTCCATTACCCCCACGCCCAGGTAAAAGCTATGGCGTTCCTTCTTCTTGGGATTGGCCAGGTAGTCCCAAGACAGCAAAAGGTATAGAGAAGTTTGGGCCTGTCTGTGATGGATGGAGAAACTAAATAATTAAATTCATAATCACTCCCAAGTCAGCCAGGCCAATACAGCTGGAGGGGACTCTGAAGCCCAGACCAATATCTAGAGGTAGAGGTGGTGATGCTTGGGCAGGGAAGCACAGTCAGACCAGGGTTGAACACTGATAGGCAGGTAAACAGAGAGAGAGGCAGACAGACATGCCTTTCCAGTACTACAGACTCTCTCTTTCCAAAAGAATTGGAACAGCTTTGGAAAGAAAGTCAAAGGGTGAGAAGAGGACGTGGGGAACTCCCACCCTCCCCAGAGCCCTTCTTGCTCCCCCATGGAAAATGTCCTGGGCATATGTGAGTGGTAAACAGGACTCACAGACTGCCTGGAACCTTGGCTTTCTTCAGCCATAGGATGAACCTTGGCCTCCTGGAATCTCCACCACTTCTCACTCATGACAGCCCATTTCCTGGCATGGGGCAGAATGGCAGGACATGATCCCTTCACACATGTCCCCATGCTTCCTTCAAAGAGCAAAACAGTGAAATATATTTGGGAGTAGTATTGACAGAACTAAATTCTGATTAAAAATATTTTCTTCCTAAAACTCAAACTGACATTAAAGGAATAAAAAGGATACATACAAAAGGCAAAAAGAATGGGAAAGGAGATAATTAAAGAACTGAAGAGTTCACCACATGTTAGAGGACCAGAAACTTATGGAAGAGTGGTAACTTACATGAGGAGGAAACTACTGTGTACCTGCAGAGGTGAGGTATCCCTAGAATGAAGTCAACCCACTCCATTGAACTCCAGAAAGGCTCAGGATGCAGAAGCATCAGGTTATCTCAGATGGTATGTGGTGGCATACGAATTGGTAGAAACTCTTAACTTAGAACAGTTAGATTCCCCAGAACTTTCCCCAGCATCTATTGCAGCCAGCCAATTACCTACCATGTTTCTCCTGCTCATAGTAATTCACTACCTGGGCACCTGTTGTTAGATTCTCAAACTCCAAAGACAGGGATGTTCTTTGTTTTGTTCTGTGGGAATGATTTAATAATCCATTTAAATTTTTAAAAATTTGATTTTAGAAAGAGAGAGGTAGGGGGAGGGACAGAAAGATAGATTTGTTTTCCCACTTATTTATGCATTCATTGGTTGATTCTTGTATGTGTCCTGACTACGGATTGAAGCCACACCTTGGCATGTCGGGATGACACTCTAACCAACTGAGCTACCCAGCCAGGGACAAATGTCACATTTTAAGTTTTTGTTATGGCAATACTCCACTTTTAGATAACAATTCTATAAGTTATATATTGCTAAGTAACAAAACACTCCAACATTACTGGCTTACAACAAGAACCATTTATTTATTCATTCTTCTACAATTTGGGCTCAGTTGGGCAATTCTGTTGATCTTGTGTGGACTCACTCATGAGGCTGGAGTCATCTAACAACCTGGAGGGTCTAGGATGGTTCCACTTGTATGAATGGGGCCTTGGTGTTGGCCATGGGGGTTATTTTCTGTATGTAATTTTTCATCACTCAGCAGTTTAACCCATTTAACCTTGACATGGTGGTGGGAATGTTTCATGAAAGTAAAAACAGAAGCTGCAAGGACTATTGAGACCTTTGCTTGGGAATTCACATGATATCACATCTGTCACATTCTAGTAGTTAAAATAATTCAAAGGCCAACCCAGAAACAATGGGTAGAGAAATAGAATTTCTCATTTGATGGGTGGAGTTACAAAGAAATGACCATATGTAATCCTCGACAGGTAATTGCAAAAATTCGAAAGCAAATAAAGGGGTGGGCAATAGCAGGTTTACAGTGTGAGTACATAAAATAGAGTTTATTCTTGTATTATTATTTATTTATTTATCTTTGTATTATTATTAACCTAATTTTGCCCACCCCTGTACAGTGAGGCCTTGACTTACAAGTTTAATTCGTTCCGAGACCGAGCTCGTTCAGGAGCTCGTTAACTCAAATTACTCTGTTAACTCAATGCAAAAAATCGGCTGAAAGACAGCTGGTATCTCAAAAACCTCGTTAGTCGGGACACTTGTAAGTCAAGGCTCCACTGTATAATATTTAATGATTTTATGTTGAAAACAATAACCTAAAGAAGATATAGTTGCCAATATCACCATTTCCATTTAACATATTACTAGAAGTTTAAGCCAATGCAATAAGATAAGAAAATGAAATAAAAGTTACATGCTTGGAAAGGAAGGGATAAATTTGTTATTATTCTCTATATACTTGAAACCTTTAAAAATTATAAAATATATGGATACAATTTTATACACACACACACACACACACACACACACACACTAGAGGCCTGGTGCACAAATTCATGCATGGGTGGAGTCCCTCAGCCTGGTTGGTGACCAAGGCCGTTTAGGGCTGCCGGCCAGGGGGAGGAACTGCTGGAGGTTGGTTGGCTGCGGAGGTTGGCTGTGGAAATGCACTGACTACCAGGGGGATGCTCCTGCATTGAGCATCTGCCCCCTGGTGGTCAGTGCATGTCATAGCGACTGGTCGTTTGGTTGACTGGTCGTAATGGTCGCTTATGCTTTTATATATATATATAGAAATCTATAATAATAAAAAGGTAATATGCTAATTAGACCAGATGGCTTCTGGACATCATTCTGGACATCCTTCCTGACGAAGCCAGGGCTGGAGGGAAGCCATCCTGGGTCCCGGGTGCTGGAGGGAAGCCGGTGCTGGCAGCCAGGGGAAGAAAGGCCTACTCTTGCACGGATTTTTATGCATATGGCTAAACTATTAGTATTAATAAGTGAACTTAGCAAGAGTGCTAGAGTCAAGCCCAGCCGGCATGGCTCAGTGGTTGAGTGTTGACCTATGAACCATGAGATCATGGTTCGATTCCCAGTCAGGGCACATGCCCAGGTGCGGGCTCAATCCCCAGTAGGGGATATGTTGAAGGCAGCTGATCAATGATTCTCTCTCATCAATGATGTTTCTCATCATTGATCTCTCTCTCCTCCCTTCCTCTCTGAAATCAATAAAAAATATATTTTTTAAAAAGAGTTCTGGCTTTAAGACCAATATACAAAGGATAATTGTAATTCTATATTTATACTGAAAATAACTAATAAAAATTAAATTTTACCATTTAAAAATACCATAAAATATCAAAGATCTAAAATAAGCCTAAAAAAGATGTGAGATCCCTACACTTAAAAAATTATAAAACATTAAGAGAAATTACAGACACATTAAATGGAGAGGTATACTCTATATAATGCTATCTTAGTTTCCTAGGCCTGCTGTAACAAAGTGCTACCAACAGAAATTTATTGTCTCACAGTTCTGGAGGCTAGAAGTTCACAATCAAGGTATCAGTGGAGCCTTAGTCTTTCTGAAATCTGTATGGGAGAATCCTTCCTTGCCTCTTTTAGCTTCTGGTGTTTATTACCAATCCTTGGAATTCCTTGGCTTGAGGCTGCAGCACTTCAATCTGTGCCTCGATTGTCGCCTGGTGTTCTCCCACCATATGTCTGTCTCTATATCTCCTCTTTTTATAAGGACATGTCATATTGGATTAAGGGCCAACCTTACACCCATATGACCTCATCTTAACTAATTACACCTTCAACAACCCTATCCTATATAATAAAAGCCTAATATGCAAATTGTCCCCTTGGGTGGTTGTTCGACCAGGAGACGGGAGGAGAGTTCGACCACTTGCTATGATGTGTGCTGACCACCAGGAAGCAGGCGCGGAACATGGCGGGTGTCAGCAATGCGTTGCAACCTCTTGCTGGCTACCTGGGGGCGGGGGTGATGGGGACGGAGGTGCAGTGAGAATGCGGGACGTCTCCGAGCTTGCTCTCACTCCTCCTGCTACCCTCCCCTGGGATGCGAGGGCTTGCTCACTGGGGAACCCCCTGGACCCCCCGCCCACCCCCCTCTGCGCTCAGGTGCTGGGTACCTGTGAGGAGCCTGCCCCGCACCCACGTGGCCTCTTCCGGGTGAGCTGGGCTGTGGCGCTGGGACCGCAGGAGCCGGTCGGGCGCCCCGTGTGTTTGTGTAGGACCCCGTCTATGAGGCCGGCTAGGAGAGAGTGTGCTGCCCGCCCAGCGTCCCTGTGGTGCCACTGGGTGGCCCAGAGGCCCACGCTATGCCTCAGCCTGTGGCATCTGGCTACGTTCACCACATCTCCACATGGGGACTCTGGCGCTGTGACTCAGGCATATGGGGGTACGGGGGGGCCTGGGGGCCCAGGTGCTGCCCAGGGCCCAGAGGTCAGCTGGGACCTGCCTTTCCACGCCAGACATTCATGCTTCAATCGCTGGCCAGGCCTAGGGACCACACCGTGCACGGATATTGTGCACCGGGCCTCTAGTTTCCAAATAAAGCCACATTCTCAGGATTAGGACTGCAACATATCTTTTTGGAGGACATGATTCAACACAATGAATAACAAATGCTAATTCTCCAAAACACGTCTACAGCTTTAGTGCATACTAAACAAAATCCTAGCTGCTTCTGAAGTTTATAAGGAAAGTTTTGTTGCATTTGGCAAGTTGATGCTAAAATTTATATGAATATTCAAAGAACCAAGAAAAGCCAAGATAATCTTGAAGAACATAATGGGAAGAAAAACTTTTTCTATCCGATAACAAGATTTATTATAAAGCTGTCATAGAAATGAAGACAGTGTAATATTTCTGCAAAGAGAGACAAAAGGAATAGATGACACAGTCCTGAAACAAATCCACACCTTTATAGACAACTATATATGCAAAGGCGACAATACAAAGCAGTAGGGAAAAGACAGACTTTTCAAAAATAGCACTAAGTCAGATTAACATTCATATGGAAAAAATGAAATTTGACTTACCTCACACCATACACAAAAACCAACTTTAGGTTGTAGATCTAAATAAGAAAGACAAAGTAATAACAGTTCCAGAAATTAGTAAGAACCTTTGGTAGGAAAATATTTTTGAACAGATACAAGAAGCACTGAGCATAAAGGTCTTTTATGTTCATCAAAAGACACCAATAGCCCTAGCTGGTTTGGCTCTCTGGATGAAGCGTCGGCCTGCAGACTGAAGGGTCCCAGGTTCGATTCCGGTCAAGGGCATGTGCCTTGGTTGCGGGCACATCCCCAGTGGGGGGTGTGCAGGAGGCAGCTGATCGATGCTTCTCTCTCATCGATGTTTCTAATTCTCTATCCCTCTCCTTTCCTCTCTGTAAAAAATCAATAAAATATATTAAAAAAAAAAGACACCAATAGCCATGGCCTATGTTGCTCAGTGGTTGGAGCGTCAGCCTGAGCACCGGTTCCCGTCAAGGGCATGTACCTGGGTTGCAGGTTCAATCCCTAGTGGGGGGCACATGCGGGCAGCAGGCAAGCAATTGATGTGCCTCTCTCACATGGATGTTCAGCTCTCTCTCTCTCTCTCCCCCTTCCCCCTCCCTCCCTTCCATTCTCTCTAAAAATCAATGGGAAAAAATATCCTCAGGTGAGGATGAACAACAACAACAAATGACACCAATAATAGGCCCTGGCCAGGTAGTTCAGTTGGTTAGAGCATTGCTCAGATAAGGTTGTAGGTTCCATGCCCAGTCAGGGAACAATGAATGCATAAATAAGTGAAACAATAAATTGATGTTTCTTTCTCTCTCCCTCTCTCTCTAAAATCAACAAATAAAATTTAAAAAGACACAAATAATAAAGTGGAAAGGCTGTCCACTGAGTGGGAGAAGATAATGGCAATACATATGTATATTCAACAAAGGGCTCATACGCAGAATACATATCGTAAGAAATTGGCAGATAATCCAATACAAAAATAGGTCTGAGACTTGAATAGGCACTTCATAAAAGAGGATATCCAGATATTAAAAAAACATGAAAATGTCCCTAGCTGGTTTGGCTCAGCGGAGAGAGCATTGGCCTGTGGACTGAAGGGTTCCAGGTTCGATTCCAGTCAAGGGCACATGCCCGGGTTGCGGGCTGGATCCCCAGTATAGGGCATGTAGGAGGCAGCCAATCAAGGATTCTCCTTCATCATTGATGTTTCTATCTCTCTCTTTCTCTCCCTTTCTCTCTGAAATAAATAAAAATATATTTAAAAAGCAAGAACATGAAAATGGACTCAACCTCATTTGTAATCTGGAAAATTCAAATTAAACCCATAATCAAATACCACTATACCCCCACCAGAATGATTAAAATTAAAAAGATGTACTGGTACAGTAGTAGTGATTGGCCAGGATGTGGGGCAACTGGAACTCTCATACATGGCTGGTGAAGTGCAAACTGAAACCACTACTTTCTTTTTCTCTTTTTTGTTTTTAATTGTTTTATTGATTAAGTTATTACATATGTGTCCTTATCCCCACATTACCCCCCATCCCCCCATTCATGCCCTCACCCCCCTGTTGTCTGTGTCCATTGGTTAGGCTTATATGCATGCATACAAGTCCTTATCCCCACCCTCCCCTACCTTCCCTCTGAGGTTTGATGGTCTGATTGATGCTTCTCTGTCTCTGGATCTGTTTTTTGTTCATCAGTTTATGTTGTTCATTATATTCCACAAATGAGTGAGATCATGTGATATTTATCTTTCTCTGACTGGCTTATTTCACTTAACATGATGCTCTCCAGTTCCATCCAGGCTGTTGCAAATGGCAAGAACTTCTTTTTTACCGCCATGTAGTAGAGCAGCTAGGTTGGGCTTCTAGTGCACCAAAGGGTTGCAGGCTTGACCCCGCTAGGGGGCGTGTGGGAGGCGGCCCATCACATGAGTGTTTATCTCCTGCTCCCTTCCTCTCTCTCTAAAAAATCAATAAAAGCCGAAACTGGTTTGGCTCAGTGGATAGAGCGTCGGCCTGCGGACTGAAAGGTCCCAGGTTTGATTCCGGTCAAGGGCATGTACCTGGGTTGCGGGCACATCCCCAGTGGGAGATGTGCAGGAGGCAGCTGATCGGTGTTTCTCTCTCATTGATGTTTCTAACTCTCTATCTCTCTCCCTTCCTCTCTGTAAAAAATCAATAAAATATATTTTTAAAAAAATCAATAAAAGTTCTTTTAAAAAAACTGTTTGACATTATCCAGTTAAGTTATACAAATACATAACAAGCAATTTCGCTGCTAAGTATAAAATTACCATATGTGCATATGTGCCACAAAATACAGGAATATTCACAGCAACATTATTCCTAATAGCCCAAAATTGGAGACTCGTCAAATGTCCATCAATAGGAGGTTAAATTGTAGCATATTTCTAAAATGGAATACAACACAGCAGTCCAAATGAACGAACGAGACAGCCTCACAAATCACAGATGTATCTCCAAAACAATGTTGAATTAAAACATACCAAATCTTGACTTTGTACAACTTAATTTCTTCATTTACACCTCCCAGATAAAAATTTGTACCTCTTGGGGTTGTGGTGAGGACTAAGGAATGACGCAAGTCCAGCAAGCTCTTGGCTTAACAAATATTAGCTATTATTTATTATTATGTTCTCCTAAGAGGCCCTTTCTGGAAATGAGCGTCAGAGAATGGTGCAGGGCACTTACTGCGTCGTCTAACGCCCCCTAACCCTCTCCCCCCCAGTCCCTTCCTCTACCTTTTCACAATTGGGTCTCGGTCTCTTTAAGAAGACAACCATCCCTGAGGTAAGAGGAATGCTGGGAAGAGCCACTAAGCTCAGGACTAGAGCATGATGGGAAAAGGGCGTGCCGAGACCAGGGAAGCACACGCCCGCTAGTCCGCCTGTGGGATCGCCCTGGGTCACGCGGAAGAATTCCTGTAAGAGAAAATTCTCGTCCTGGCGCGGGCCTCTCGGGTCCTATTCCTACTTCTCCGGCCGGTGCTCCCCGGCAGTAGAGGGGCGCCCCGAAGATGAGCGCGTCTGGTGGTGGCTGGAGGGACTGCGCGGGGAGGGGTCACACCATGTGATGGGGCGGGAACCGAGCGGGGGCGGTGCCGGCGGGCTGCGCGGCTGACGCGGGGCGGGCTTCGCCGCGGGGAATGACACGCTCCTGCGGGATGCGTTCGCTCCCGCCGATTCCGAGTTGGGACTCGGTGACGCGCGTGGCAAGTACTGGTGGGGACGAGAGTTTCGGAGCGAGTACGGTGCTCGGAGGAGAGACGAGCGCGCCTAGATGGGTAATACTGTGGCAAGGAGACCGAAGTTCTCGCTTGTTCTTGAGCTCGGGCTTTTAAACCAGTGGCCCATTGCAAGCCTGGCTTGACCACCAGGAGAAAGACAACCTTGTGGAGGTACCTTTTGCTGCAGGCTTCCTGCTTCCTGTTTTGTACATTTCCTACTAGGTCTAGGAGAAGGAAAGGCGCTGCCTGGCTAATAGAATTTTTTGTTTGCAGGATGGGGAAGGGGAATCAGAGCTCAGAGGGTCTCACTCCTAGGCATCGCAACCATGGAGACCTTGAAAAGTGCATTAACTTAGTCCAGGGAGTGGGGCCCTTATGGAGGCCACCAGTGAAGGCTGAGTTAGCGGCGGGGGAGGGGAGCTCAAGGGGCCCCACTTTCAGACATAAAAGCTGAGGTGGGTCTCCAAGTCCTAATTCTCATGGAATTAGAAACTGTTTGAGCCCTTTCCCTTCGTCACTTCTTCCCATGTCTTGGTCTGCAGGGCTAATTCCCTCTGTAACTTTCAAAATATAAAAGACCAGAGTGCTTGTCTTTAAAGATATGAGGGAAGTGGGAGCTATTGCCAGAAGATTGTTGTCTCACGCGAAGGTAGCAACTAAAGGAGAAGGCAGGAAGAAAGAAGAATAGTTAGTCATGGCCCCAGGAAAGTTTGTTTTTCAGATGCTCAAATCCAAAGCCTTGTGCTCAACACAAAACGTTTAATGTAAACATGAAGAAAAAAAAAAAAGATTAACCTGAGTACCAATCCTTTATGTTGTGTTTTAGGAGCAAAGCTATCTATTACCAAGAAGAAA
This sequence comes from Myotis lucifugus, assembly GCF_000147115.1. Lineage (NCBI taxonomy): Eukaryota > Metazoa > Chordata > Mammalia > Chiroptera > Vespertilionidae > Myotis > Myotis lucifugus. Next base: position 1,071,138 of record NW_005871179.1, read on the forward strand.
TATATTAGTTTAAACTGGAGAATTCCTTTACATAAATAATTAGAATGAAAGAACCTTTGGATGGTGTATGTGGCAGAGCAATGGCACCACAGCAGGAACTTCCAGACACAATTAAAGAGGAACCTGACAATGTTCAAGTAAGCATTTAATTTCACTTAATTTTTTTAAAAAATTCCTTCTTTTCTATCTGGTGAATTCAAATTTTTAGTTAGGCAATTTCTAGCTTGTACATTAAAATGACCCAAACTGATTTTTTTCTCCTCATTGGATGAGTAAATCAGTTTTTCTGATCTTTGAATGAAAAAAGACCTTGGTATCCATATGATGTTTCGTTTTGTAAAAAGAAAGTAGTATGTTACCATTTTTCCATGCTTGGAGTACCTTTTTTAAAAAAAATTCTCTTGTATCTGATAAAAGTTTGCTTTTATTCTCTAACTATTGTGGTCTATTCTATGCTAGGGGATCCAGGAAGTGATCAAAGTCACCGTAGCCCCTTCCCTCATAGAGCTTATAGGTTAGTAGGGGAGACAGACATTACACAAGTAATTGCTCAAATAACATCTATAATTGTAAACTATGACAAGTGCTCTGGAAGAAAAGCATAAAATAGGGAATCTGACCTAGATTTGGTTGGGGGCAGAGGCTGACTAGGAAAGGCTGCCCAGAGGGAAGGATTTGTGAGCTGAATTATGAAGAATGAATAGACTACGCAGAAGCGTGGGGAGTGTTCCAGACAGAGGGATCTGCATGTAGGAAAACCCTGAGTTGGAAAGAGGCATGGTTCTTTTGAAGAACTACAAGACATTCCAGAAACGAGGTTTAACTATAGAGTAAAAAGAATGACCCCTCTTCCGTCCCCCCCACCGGTGTGGCTCAGTGGTTGAGTGGTGACCCATGAACCAGGAGGTCACAGTTTGATTCCTGGTCAGGGCACACACCTGGGTTGTGGGCTCAATCCCCAATAGGGGGCGTGCAGTGTAGTGATGACATTGGACTCTATAGATCTGATGACATTAGTCCCTTTAAAGACCGTCTCGTATGATAAAGCATAAACTTTTTAGTGTGACATGCAAACTATCCATATTTAGGCCTTTGTTTCCCTCTTCAGTATCATCACTCATCCTCATTTTTCTAATCTCTGCTCCTGTAAACTATTTGCATTTCACTCAAAGTCTATTCTGTTGAGTTTTGTTTCCTTGACTGCACAGTTCATTTCTTCCACCTGCGGTATCCTAAACTAGATATCTTGGCGAAAATTTTCTCCACTTTTAAGACATAGTTTAATTGTCACTTAGGGGTGAAATTAATCTTTTTTTTCTTTCTATTGCATAGTGCTTTTTATTTTCTTGCATTTTATTTTCTTGTTAGTCCTCACCAGAGGATATTTTTTCCATTAACTTTTAGAGAGAGTGGAAGAGAGGGGGAGAGAGAGGGAGAAACATCCATGTGAGAGAGAGATATTGTCGATGTGAGAAAGGTATATGCCTTTAACTGGAACCAAACCTGCAACCCTTCAGTCCATGGGCCAACGCTCTAACCACTGAGTCAAACTGGGTAGGGCTATTTTATTTTATTATTATTTTTAAAAATATATTTTATTGATTTTTTACAGAGAGGAAGGGAGAGGGATAGAGAGTTAGAAACATCAATGAGAGAGAAGCATCGATCAGCTGCCTCCTACACACCCCCAACTGGGGATGTGCCTGCAATCAAGGTACATGCCCTTGACCGGAATCGAACCCGGGACTCTTCAGTCCCCAGGCTGACGTTCTATCCAGTGAGCCAAACTGGCGAGGGCTTATTTTATTTTTTAAAATCCTCACCCAAGGATATGCTTATTGATTTTAGAGAATGAGGAGAAGGGGGAGAGAGAGAAAGAGAAAGAGAGAAACATCGATGTGAGAGAGAACATGGATTGGTTGCCTTCTGTATGCACCCTGACTGGGGGTTAAACCTACAACTTAGGTATGTGTCCTGACCAGGAATCAAACTCTCAACCTTTTGGTGTACAGGATGACACTCCAACCAACAGAGCCTCCTGGCCAGGGCAAGTATTCTTTTTAGTAAGTTAAAGGACGTGTATATAGGTACTTTTAACTTCTCTCTTTGCAAGTGTCAATAAATAACTGTTGTTATTTAAGTACTAGAGGCCTGGTGCACAGACATTTGTGCACTCAGGGAGGTCCTTCAGCCCGGCCTGTGCCCTCTTCCAGACTTGGAGCCCTTGGGGGATGTCCAACTGACGGCTTAGGCCTGCTCCCCGGGGGGACATCCTTAGCGCTGCTGTGGAGGTGGGAGAGGCTCCCGCCACTGCCGCTGTGCTTGCCAGCTGTCATCCTGGCTTATGGCTGAGTGGCGCTCCCCCTGTGGGAGTGCACTGACCACCAGGGGGCAGCTCCAGCTCTGCCCCCCATTGCCCTGCTGGTCGCCGCCCCCACCCCCATCTCCGTCCCCTCCCTCTGTTTGCTGGCACCCGCCTTGGCTGGCTGCTGCTGCCTGCTCGCCGGCCCTGCCCCCCTCCACCTGCTCATTCTGCCGCTTGGTCGATTTGCATATTAGGCTTTTATTATATAGGATAATAAAGAACATCCACTTAGGATTGAGTGGAGTTGAATTCATTCATTCAACAAATATTTATTAAATGCTGTAATTATCTTATACAGGCAGTCCTCAGGTTATGTTAGACTCGACGTATGTCATTTCGTGGTTACATTGCAATCTCTCATTTACAGTTTTTTAAAAAAATATATATTTTATTGATTTTTTACAGAGAGGAAGGGAGAGGGATAGAGAGTTAGAAACATCAATGAGAGAGAAGCATCGATCAGCTGCCTCCTGCACACCCCCTACTGGGGATGTTCCTGCAGCCAAGGTACATGCCCTTGACTGGAATCTAACCTGGGACCCTTCAGTCCCCAGGTTGACGCTCTACCCAGTAAGCCAAACTGGCTAGGGCCTATTTACAGTATTTATATATTAAAAAAAGTTTCATCATTTTGATGTATGTACATATGTGGTTTATGTTTTTTATTATTTATTTACCACAAGTAAAGGTCAGGAATTGTTATCTTTTTAAATTTTTTTTTACTGTTTCACTTCATTATTGCTGTGTATGTCCTCCCATGTGAGTGACGTAGGTGCTTATGTAGGTGGGTTCCGACTTATAGTGAAAATCGTGTTATGTCGCGCTGTAGGAACAGATCTCCGACATAACCCGAGGACCTACTGTATAATAAAAGCCTAATATGCTATGTGTCTGGTTGTCCAGTTGCCCATTCAACCAATCAAAGCGTAATATGCTAATGAATGCTAAGGCCGCTCAACCGCTCGCTATGATGTGCACTGACCACTAGGGGGCAGACAGTCGACCAGTTGCTATGACGTGCACTGACCAGCAGGAGGCAGACGCTCTGACTGGTAGGTTAGCTTGCTGCTGGGGTCCGGCTGATCGGGATTGAGCAAGACGGGCCGGATATGCCCTGGAGCCATCCTGTGGTTCCTCCCCGGCTGGCCAACCTCCTGCGTCCCTCCCCAGCCCCGATTGTGCACCGGTGGGGTTCCTCGGCCTGGCCTGCACCCTCTCACAATCCAAGACCCCTCAATCGGGATGTCGGAGAGCTGGTTTTGGCCTGATCCCTCAGGCCAGGCCGAGGGACCTCACTGGTGCACGAATTTGTGCACCGGGCCTCTAGTGAAAATAATAATTATAGCTAGTATTTTTATGTGTAAATCATGCTTAACTTTTGGCTAACTGTAAGGCATCATGCTACATACTTTGTTGGTATTAAATCATTTATCCTTCATAATGGGCCTACAGGTTAGATAATATATTTTATAGATAAGAAAGTTGAAACTAAAGAAGATTAAATAACTTGTCTGAGCCAGGATCACATCTGTCTGTCTACTGTCAGAACCCAGAGTCTCCTCTGTTGTGCTATGTTGACTGTGCTGGCTGTTGAGTATATAGATGTGGAAAAACAAATATGGTCCCTGTCTATAGTGGACATGGTCCTTTCAATCTTGTGTGTGTGTGTGTGTGTGTGTGTGTGTGTGTGTGTGTGTGTGTAGGGGAGAAGGAAGGGTGTTGGTTGGGCGTTGTCCAGTGCACTGAAAGGTTGCCGATTTCATTTCTGTTTAGGGCACGTGCCCAGGCTGTGGGCTCAATCCCTGGTAGGGGAGTGTGCATGAGGCAACTGATGGATGTTTCACTCTCACATTGATCATTTTCTCCTTCCCTCTCCCTTCCTTTCTTTGTTTCTGGGGAAAAAAAAGAATAAAGACAGTCTTACAAAGATAGGTATATATATTTTTAAATTTTTGTTTCATGATTATATTTTATTTTTAAGCATTTAAAAATATTTTAAGGGTAAATCTGATTTGGACTGTGATGATTTTTAAAAAATATATATTTTTATTGATTTCAGAGAGGAAGGGGGAGGTAGAGAGAGATAGAAACATCAATGATGAGAGAGAATCATTGATTGGCTGCCTCCTGCATGCCCCCTACTGGGGATCAAGCCAGAAACCCAGGCGTGTGCCCTTGACTGGAATCAAACCCGGGCCCCTTCAGTCCGCAGCTGACGCTCTATCCACTGAGCCAAACCAGCTAGGGCTGGACTGTGATGATTTTATGCATAATGAGCAGAAACTCTTGTGTCTTTTCTGCTAACAGATATGACAGCATGTAAATGTCTTGGCTAAAATTACTAATTTTACAAACTCTAAATTATTCAGATTAATTTAATTTATTGTTCCCTTATAAACACAGCCTAAGAGAACAGTAGTGCTCAGCATGGAAATGCTGTGTATTACTCCTGTATATGAAGGTTACATTTGAAAAGTAGATATAACCATTATGAAAGATTTTCCAGTTCTGAAAGATCCTTTTTGTAAAGATTAACTCTGTTTTAATAACTTGTAAATTTTGACTTTTGAGGTAGTTGTGAAGGTGATTACAATTAGAATATAGAAAAGATGAATATGACAGAATTAGGCTTTTCTTGTATTTCTAGTTTAGTTAGATACTAACATTATATTCATTTCTCTCTCTCTCTCTTTTTTCTCCTTTAAGGAGTATGGACATGCCCCAAAGCCAAAAATTCAAGGAAGTGAATTGAAAATTAATGCTGTGTTTTCAATCAGTGGAATTCCTCTTGGTAAGCAACAGAACTGCAAAAGTTAATTATAATGAGTATTTGTTATATTCTGACTAGTAGAATTTAGGGAAAGCACCTCATATAAGTTTTTTCTTCCTTTAGACAAAGCAATGCTTTCACACTGAGTAGCTGGTCTTGACCAGCATTTAAAAAATATATATATTTTTATTGATTTCAGAGAGGAAGGGAGAGGGAGAGAGAGAGATGGAAACACCAATGATGAGAGATAATCATTGATTGGCTGCCCCTTGCACGCCCCACACTGGGGATCAAGCTCAAACCCGGGCATATGCCCTGACCGGGAATCAAACCATGACTTCCTGGTTCATGGGTCCATGCCAGCCACTGAGCCAAACCAGCTGGGCTTGACCAGCATTTTAAAAGTGGAATAGAATAAGATTACTAGTGTATCAGATAATGCATGTAGTAAGGAAACATTATTTCATGAAACTACTATGTCAGTTATTAAATTATATTACATGTATGTACATGTATGCTGAGTTATAATGTGAAACATGGTTTTTACTAGGGGTTCTGGTTTTAGAAAGCTTGAAATCCGCTGGAGTGCTTATTGCCTCATTTATATTGGAATTTAAGACTGAGGGAATTGTCCTAAAAATAGAGAGTGTTATGTGTTTATATTGATACTAAAACTTTTCTTTTTGTTTTTTTGTTTTTAATAGCCCAACAGTTGACCCCAGGCTTTCAGTTTCCTCTTGCATCAACTGGCCCAAATAGATTGCTTCCTTCAGTTCCAGCTATAGCTTTGCAAGCTGTTTGTTCTGGTTGTAAAAAAATGCTTTTTAAGGGGCAAAATGCATATCATAAGACAGGATCTACTCAGCTCTTTTGCTCCACGCGGTGCATTGCCAGATATTCTTCACCTGTCTGCCTACCACCTCCTCCCAAGAAAACCTGCACAAACTGCTCGAAGTATAAAATTTTTAATTACATCTTTTTACCTTTTTAGTGTGTATACTTGAGGCTCGGTGCATGGATTTGTGCACCGGTAGGGTCCCTCAGCCTGGCCTGTGCCTTCTTGCAATCTGGGATCCCTTGGGGGATGTAGCTGTGCGCAAAGCAGCAGGTGGCCAGGGAGGAGCCAGAGTTGGGGCTGGGTGCCACGCTACTCCCTCTCATCTGGGCCCCCCTGCGCCTGCTGCCACTGCCGCTGCTCGGTGGCACTGCCAGGGAGGTGGGAGAGGCTCCCTCCACCGCTGCTGCGCTCACCAGCCATGAGCCTGGCTTTTGGCTGAGTGGCACTCCCACTGTGGGAGCTCACTGACCATCAGGGGGCAGCTCCTGCATTGAGCATCTGCCCCTTGGTGTCCAGTGCTCGTCATAGTGACTGTGACTGGTCGTTTGGTTGACCGGTCATAACAGTCGCCTAAGCTTTTATATATATAGATAGATAGTTTAGTTCAAACATGCTTTTGCTACTTTAAATCTCTTTAGCTCATTTCTGTGGAAATAACTTTTTAGCTATTGAGAATTTGCAGATTATAAAGTTTTTGTAACATTAAAGAAATGATTTGGTGTTAAAAGTATTGCCTAAACCAGTTTTTTTAAATCTCTTTCAGTTTAAATTTTACTATGGAAAGAAATAAACAATTTGTGGGAATTGTAGGATCATTCATATATCCTGTAATCAGACAACAGCCATTCAAAATTATTTATCTTGAATGTTATTGAAGTATAAGATAAAATAATAACACTCAAAATAAAATAGTATGTGAAAATTATTTAATTCATTAAAAGGTTAAAAACTCAATGGCCACAAATATAATGTGTTTATTTCTAAAAAAAATTCTAGTTTTGTTGGGGATCATTGTTGCTTCGAATAATGCATAGATTCAGAAAGAGAAAGGAAAGTCACATAAACTTCTTCTACCTTAGTACCTTTGAAGAATTTGGCATGTTTTGCCTATTTCTGTGGTAATATAATTCTAGGAATACAGTGTATTGTCAGTAGTCTCTAAGAGCAAGAAAAGTTAAGAGCTTGGTTTTAGATCATGGCTCTATTACTTATTAACTGTATGACCTTGGGCTAGATATTTTCTTTTTTTTTTTTAATTTAAATTCTTTATTGTTTAACATGAGCCTCCCCCCCCGCCCCACATTGATCTCTCCCCAACCGCTCCCACCCCCCAGCACATGCCTTCACCCCCCTACTGTCTGTGTCCATAGGTTATGCTCATATGCATGCATACAAGTCCTTTGGTTGATCTCTTACCCCTTCACTCTCCCACCTTCCCTCATAGGTTGGACAGTCTATTCAATCTTTTCTTTCTTTTAAAAAAGTATTTTTATTGATTTCAGAGAGGAAGGGAAGAGGGAGAGAGAGATAGAAACATAAATGATGAGAGAATCATTGATCGGCTGCCACCTGCATATCCCCTACTAGGGATTGAGCCCGCAACCTGGGCATGTGCCCTTGACCAGAATCGAACCTGGGACCCTTCAGTCTGCAGGCCGATGCTCTGTCCACGGAGCCAAACTGGTTAGGGTTCACTGTCGTATTTTTAACGGTAGGTGAGTTTTAGAAAATTAATCAAATTGTTATTGTTGTTCTTTCATAATTTACCATGGAATAGTTCTGTATAATAAAGGTGTACAGGATGTATAAGGCAGGATAGTGGAATGATTAATTCCATGGCTGTAGAATCTGACTGCTGGGATTTGTATTCTGGCTTTACTGCTTCCCAGCTATGTGACTTGGACATTTTTGATTTAGTCTCCTCATCTATCAAATGGCAATTATAATACTTACATTATAGAGTTTTTGCAACAATTAAATTGGATAATTTGAGTAAAGAGAAGAATGCTGGCACATAGTTATTATTCAATACACATTATTATAGTATATAATATTATTGCCATTATTTTTTTACTTTGTGGCCCGCACTAGGGTTTCTGATTAATGACTTTTTCCTTCAGTTTTTATGCTTGTCAGAAGAATGGCAATATTTAGCCTCTGTTTTTACTGTCAGTGCTTATTGCAGATGAACTCTTATAATAAAACATCTCAGTTATTTGTGTTCTTTTGTCTTATTCTTGGTTCTGTCCTCTGATACCAAGCCTTAATAATCCTTTTGTCATCTGTTTCTTTGCTCTTTTGAGTTATAGCTAAACTTTGTATATCATGCTAATATTTTTTTAACATACTTTTTTTTTGAGTTTTTTTTTAGAGAGGAAGGGAGCGGGATAGAGAGATAGAGACATCGATGAGAGAGAAACATCATTGATCGGCTGCCTCCTGCATGCCCCCTACTGGGGATTGAACCCGCAACCTAGCATGTGCCCTGACCGGGAATTGAACCAGTGACCTCTTGGTTCGTGAGTTGATGCTCAACCACTGAGCAACACCGGTTGGGCCATGGTAATATTATTATATTTATCTTTAGTAGTTTGCTGTTTCTAAAATCTTACATTTAACTTTATTTTTTGTAAATGTATTTTTTGTCTCATTCATTTTTTTATTCTTGGCAGCTATTGGCTAGTAAGAAGACAAGTGTTTCATAGACTGGAATTGTGGGGTGGCCACTTATTTTATTGGCTCCAGTGGAAGAAACTTAGTTGGAGCTGTAAGCCTCACTATTTTTGTCATGGGCATCTGCCTGGATATATTTTAAATATAATTCTCTTTTACACATCTATAAATTTGGTATTATGAACTCCATTTTATATAGGGGGAAATTAAGATAGTAATTGTCTTATTCATTGTTACTTAGCTGATAAGTAGCAGAACTAATCATTAAACCCAGGTTTCTAGATGCCATATGCAGGGTCGGCCATTTTCTACTATACAATACTACCCTTAGTAAATGTAGTTATTTTAGCTCAGAACGAGGAAGAAATTACAGTTTTGAAGAACACATTTCATTTTGCCTTTGTTATTTATTTTTAGAGACATTTTAAATCCAAAGAATGTAATCACAGCCCGATTTGGAAATTCCTCTCCTAGCAAAGATTTCTGCAGCCAATCATGCCTTTCTTCTTATGAACTAAAGAAAAAACCTGTTGTTACCATATATACCAATAACATTACAACTAAGTGCAGTATGTGTCAGAAGAACGCTGATGTAAGTTACATTTTACCTTTATTGGGATTCTGCTCAAAGATCAGAGATTTTTAACTGCTCTTATTTTGTATGCATATGTGTTTTTTCTCTCCTAGATTCGATTTGAAGTTAAGTATCAAAATGTGGTACATGGTCTTTGTAGTGATGCCTGTTTTTCAAAATTTCATTCTACCAACAACCTCACTATGAAATGTTGTGAGAACTGTGGGAGCTATTGCTATAGTAGCTCTGGTTCTTCCCAGTCCCAGAAGGTTTTTACTTCAACAAGTGTCACAGCATATAAGCAGGTATGAATATCAGTCTGTTGCATATAGTTGGGCTCTCTCCTCCTGAGATGGCTGTGCAGGGATGAAGTGCACAAGAAAAGAGTGAGCTCTTGCTCTGGCCAGTGTGGCACAGTTGGTTGGGCATTGTCTCGTGCATCAAGAGGTTGCTGGTTCGATTCTCTGTCACGGCACATGTCCAGGTTGTAGGCTCAATCCCCAATAGGGGGTGTGCAGGAAGCAGCGGATCAATATTATGCTCTCACATCGATGTTTCTCTCTTCTCCCTCTCTAAAAATCAGTAAATTATTCTTTTTAAAAAAAATATTTGTATTGATTTCAGAGAGGGAGAGAGAGGGAGAGATAGAAACATCAATGATGAGAGAGAATCATTGATTGGCTACCTCCTGCACGCCCCCCACTGGGGATCGAGCCCATAACACAGGCATGTGCCCCTGATCGGAATCAAACCCGGGACCTTTTGTCTGCAGGCTGCCACTCTATCCATTGAGGCACACCAGATAGGCTCTTTTTCTTTTTTAAAGAATGAAGATTAACAACAAAAAACCAAACAAAAAAGAAAATATATTTTTTTAATGTGTTTTGGAATGAATTATAATTATTTTGGCAACATTACCTAATTAGAATACTTTAGCTGATTTTTGTTTATATTTTTGAATAATGCATTCATTTGGTTACTAAGTATATCAATTTGTGTCAATTTAATTCTTGCTGAATGACTTGGGTCTTTAAAAAGTTCCATTTTTACAAAAGGATGTTAAGTAATAATTAAAACAGTTTTTAGTTAGCAAGTTTGATTTCTATTTAATTCCTCTAAGCAGTTGGTAATGGACATTCATCTTGTGAAAAGTATTACTTTTCTAGGAATTGCAGCTTTTGGCAGTCTGGTTACTACTGTCACAGGAATAGAATCCATTTTATTGATATACTAGAGGCCTGGTGCACGAAATTCGTGCACTGGTGGTGGGGGGGTTCCCCTCAGCCCGGCCTGTGCCCTCACAAAGAGGAAGGTACCCCTCACTCCTTACTACCTGCCTGCTTGCTGCTCCTTAGCACTACCACGGAGGTGGGAGAGGCTCCCGCCACTGCCGCTGCACTTGCCAGCCATGAGCCTGGCTGCTGGCTGAGCGGCGCTCCCCCTGTGGGAGTGCACTGACCACCAGAGGGCAGCTCCTGCGTTGAGCATCTGCATGCATCATAGCGACCGGTTATTCCACCAGTCATTCCACTGTTTGGTCGATTTGCATATTAGGGTTTTATTATATCGTATATATAACAAAACAAACAAAACAAACAAAAAAACATTGTTCCTATCTCCTCCTCCTAAAGAGTCTTACTAGTTAAATAACATTAAAGGTAGTAGATTCTCTCCTAGATTGATGTCTAAGTCTGCACTGAGGATGAGCCTTTGGTTCATGCATTACCTGGTCTTCTCTGATCATTTGTGATGAGAAAAGTATGTTATGACTATCTAATTCATTACTTTTAATGTATTTTGTTGTTGCTAATCTATCTGAGTAGTTATTAATTTTCTTCAATTTACATTTTACTATTATCTGAAAAAACTTACTTTTCCCACATCCCAACTTTCAGAGAAGTCTATGTTTGGTGTGGCCTCACTGTCACGCTCATATATTTCAACCAAAGGCAGTGGTTGTAGGTAGCTTTTCTTTTTCTTAAACAGTATGTGTATATGTACTGTATGATTAGGCGTGTGAATGTTATTTCTTTTTTTTTTTAAATTTTATTTCTTAACAGATGTATTTTCTTAACAGAATTCAGCCCAGACACCTCCGTATGCCTTGGGGAAATCATTGAGGCCCTCAGCTGAAATGATTGAGACTACCAACGACTCAGGAAAAACAGAGCTTTTCTGCTCTATTAATTGCTTATCTGCTTACAGAGTTAAGACAGTTACTTCTTCAGGTAATGTTTAAATTTGATAAATTTATAGATTTACTAGTAGTAAATACTGAAGAAGAATGTAATTGCTTTTCTTTCATTTTGTTGGAAACTAAATTTGCCTATATGAAAGACGCAATATTGGTTTAGTTTTAAAGAACTGATTTTTAAATGAAAATAGTTTTTCTACAGATTTCCTTGGTTGAGGTGTTTGTGTGTGCATGTGTGTGTGTAGTCTCATGTGTGAAAAAAAAACACCCACATAAGTTCCAAGTTAGTTTTTGTGTAAATGGAACTTAATTGAGGAAGTTGTAGTTAGCTTGACAGGTTATTATAAAGTTCCTTGATTTTTATTTTGGATATTATTATTTGTGTATTTATTCTAACACATTTTTTGGATTATTTGTTCATCTGTGTAACTTATTCATTGGTTTTTATTTTTTGTTACTAAGGTGTCCAGGTTTCGTGTCATAGTTGTAAAACCTCGGCAATCCCTCAGTATCACCTAGCTATGTCCAATGGAAGTATATACAGCTTCTGCAGCTCCAGTTGTGTTGTGGCTTTCCAGGTATGAGCTAAGATAGTATTTTACCCCTGCAGTTCTCGTAGGCATTGATCTATGGCAAAGTGTTAGCTGCTGAAGGTCCATACTTATAAAAGATTAAATTTCAGGTAGAAAAAAATTCTGTTCAACTATGGTGATGTGTTCATGTATTCCTTCTTCTCATCCTGGGCCAGATGCATAATGACTCCTGGCATGGACTTGTGAGCCTTCACTTGTCACATTTTGCCTTCACTCTCAGAGAAACTAGAGTTTAGAGATCCTGCAGCGTGGGAAGATGCCTGATGCAATGGCCCTGGCACTAGAAAGAAGACACCACTGGTGACCACTGTGCTCTTTTTTTCTTTTTCACGTTTCTATTGATTTCAGAGAGGAAGGGAGAGGGAGAGAGAGAGAAACATCAATTATGACAGAGAATCATTGGTCAGCTGCCTCCTGCACACCCCCTACTGGGGATCAAGCCTGCAACCCAGGCATGTGCCCTGACTGGGAATCGAACCGTGACCTCCTGGTTCATAGGTCAATGCTCAACCATTAAGCCATGCCAGTCGGGCACCATCAGAGGCTGGTTTGTGACGAGAGACCTGCTTTAATTTATTAGGGTCATATATACTAGGGGTCTTTGTCTGGAAAGCCTGTATTTGTCAGTCCTTCTATTCTGGAAGTATGCCATTTAAACTCTTTCTGTGTACTACTTTATAAATTTTAAAGCAGTTTATTAAAATGAGAAAATGAAAATTATCAAGTTCTGTTACTTCTTAATTGTTAGTCTTTGCCTTATTTGTGTTCATTCAGGATGTATTTGACAAGCCAAAAGGAACAAACTCTTCAGCAGCGCCCCTGTCTCAGGGCCAAATATGCCCGCCCTCTGGGTCAGCAGTGTCAGCAAGAGGAGGTAACAACACCTCTGCGGTTCCGCCCAGCACCATCAGTGGCTCTGCTGCAGCCAGTCTCCATCCTCTTGCTGCACAATCCCAGCAAGTTGCTTCAGCCCATCCAGTTGTTAAACTCAAGTGTCAGAACTGTTACCATCTGTTTGCCAAAAAACCAGAACTTCTTTTCTACAAGGTAAAGAGAGATCATGAGAGAGATTGAATTTAAACTTATCTAAGAAGCATTTTTGTCTCTTCATCTGTGAATTCATTTAATTTGCTTTGAAATGAGAAGGAAAAATATTTTTTAAAGATAAAGCAACTGCTTAATTAGGTCTTAATGACTGTTCTTTCTTTACAGGGTAAAATGTTTCTGTTTTGTGGCAAGACTTGCTGTGATGACTACAAAAAGAAATATAAAGTTATAGCAATGTGTGACTACTGTAAACTACAGAAAATTATAAAGGAGACTGTACGATTTTCAGGGGTTGATAAGCCTTTCTGTAGTGAAGGTAAAGGGAAAAGTTCAGTTTTATCCACAGATCATGTGGTTGTTGTGAAGTATTCATTATGGGCTGGGCTATTCATCCACAATCAATTTTCAAGTAATTTTTGTTTTAATAGGTATAATTTGAAGCTTTTTAATTGAATTTATGTTTAACTCATTTAAAAATTTCTTTTTATTTTTTCTGTTCTGCTTGTTTTGATTTTTAGATTCAATTGTTGATAGATATGTATTTATTGCCATTTTATTGTTCATATTTTTAATCTTTTTTTACCCTTCTTTTTCTTCAAGAAGACCCTTTACCATTTCTTTTTTAAAAATATATATATTTTATATTGATTTCAGAGAGGAAGAGAGAGGGAAAGAGAGATAGAAACATCAATGGTGAGAGAGAATCATTGATCGGCTGCCTCCTGCATGCCCCACACTGGGCACCGAGCCCACAACCCAGGCATGTGCCTTTGACTGGAATCAAACCTGGGTCCCCTCAGTCCACAGGCCGACTCTCTAGCCACTGAGCCAAACCAGCGATGGCTAACATTTCATGTAATACTGGTTTGGTGGTGATAAACTCCTTTAGCTTTTTCTTTTTTTCTAAGGTTTATTTATTTTTTAAAATATATTTTTATTGATTTCAGAGAGGAAGAGAGAGGGAGAGAGAGATAGAAACATCAATGACACGAGAGATTCATTGATCAACTGCCTGCTGCACACCCCACACTGGGGATCGAGGCTACAATCCGGGCATGTGCCCTGACCGGAAATCAAACCGTGACCTGGTTCACAGGTTGATGCTCAACCACTGAGCTATACTGGCCGGCCAAGCTCCTTTAGCTTTTTCTTGTCTGGGAAGCTCTTTATTTGTCCTTTGATTCTAAGTGTTAGCTTCGCTGGGTAGAGTATTCTTGGTTTTAGGTCCTTGCTTTTCATCACTTTGAATATTTTTTGCCACTCCTTTCTGGTCTGCACAGTTTCTGTTGAGAAATCAGCTGACAAAAAAGTCTATCTTTTTATTTATTTATTTATTTATTTTTTTCTGTATTGTTGAACATATTATAGATGCCCCCTTTTTTTGTCCCCCCCCCAATAACCGCCTCTACCCCTCACCCACAAAAGTCTATCTTTTAAAACGTTACTATAACCTCGGCAAAGAAAAAACTTCTGAAAAATAATTAGATCAATGGTATTAGATCTCTTCATAAGTTTAGCTCTGACTTCAGAGATCTTTCCTTGCACCTGTTTGTGAAGCAGGTACTTAAGCAATTATGGCTTCTTGGCTTAAGAAACTGATGTTTCTGAATATAGATGGCCTTATATTTAGAGTATATGTAAAAGGTAATATAAGTTTGTTTTATGAATATAGAGACTATCCTTTAACCTAGAGACAAATAATTGTGTCCAGTATTTAGAAATTAACAATTGTGGGCATCTAAGACTGTAGAAACTCACTTTACTTCCTTTAAGTTAATGTAAATTTGATGTTTCTTCCTTTCATCCTTTCTGGATCTCAGTTTGCAAATACCTCTCTGCCCGTGACTTTGGAGAACGATGGGGAAACTACTGTAGGATGTGCAGTTATTGCTCCCAGACATCCCCTAATTTGGTAGAAAACCGATTGGAGGGCAAGTTAGAAGAGTTTTGTTGTGAAGATTGCATGTCAAAATTTACAGTTCTGTTTTATCAGGTAATTATACCTCTTTGGCTTCCTTAAATTTATAAAAATTATTTTCTATTTAAATATGTTCAGATTATATGAATAAAGTTTTGTGTTTAGAACTGGATAAAATAAACTATGGCTCCTAAAGCAAAATTCAATTGATTATAAATTTGAAATCTTTGGGGTAAAGAGTACAGAATTTCTAGAGACTTTATTATTTGAGGATATGTTCCTTTTAAATTTTGCTTTCTTATAAGGCACATTGACCTTGTTATAACTGAGTTAGAATTTTATGTAGGTAAGTTGCCTTATGCCTTTCTCATACAGAAAGTTCCTCTGAGAAATTTGAAGTCAGGCCTTGTTCTCATTTCATAGATCAAATGACTATGACTGACCTCCTTACCCACCTCCTTTTAAAAAAATTACTTTTTTTGTAAGGTTAACAATGAAAGCTGGAATTAATTGAACCACTAATACATGTCCAGTGCTTCATAAGTGTTCATTTAATCCTCACCAGAATCCCAAGAAGTAGGTATGTTATTGCCAGTGTATAAATAAGGAAAAGGAGTAAGTAAGATGTCCTTAATGAAGCTGGTAGATGACAATTAGCACCTATACCACTCAAGTGAAATCACCTGTTTACTTGTTTCCTGAGCCCTCAAAATATAATTTTCTTGAGGGGAAGTATGTCTTTTTCATAATTATATGCCTTGGACCTATTTCAGTACTCAAGACAAAGGCGACCTCATTAGATATTGAATGAATCAAAGTCTTTATGACTCCAAAGTCCATATTCTTCCTACTGTAACATGTTGCCTCTTACACTCTTAAAAATAGAATCTATCTTTAGATTTCTCATTGGTAATTTTGAAAACAGATCAACTTTTATATTCTCTCAATTGAGGGTATCTATATGAAATAATATATATTTTTAACCACAATACATGTATTTTATTTAATTTATTTTAATAATATTTTTTATTGATTTCAGAGAGGAAGTGACAGGGAGGGATAGGTAGAAACATCAATGATGAGAGAGAATCATTGATCAGCTGCCTCCTGCATGCCCCACACTGAGGATACAGCCTGCAACCTGGGCATGTGCCCTGACCAGGAATCAGACCATTACGTCTTGGTTCATAGGTTGACGTTCAACTGCTGAGCCATGCCAGCTGGGCTATTTTTAATTTTATTTTTACATTTAATATTATTTTGTATTAGTTTTTGGTGTATAGCATAGTGGTTAGACAACCATATACTTTACAAAAGTGTTTCCCTGATATTTCAAGTATCCACCGGGCACCATACCTAGTTATTACAATATTATTGATTATATTCCCTATGCTGTACTTTACATACCCATGACTATTTTGTAACTACCATTTTGTACTTCTTAATCCCTTTGCCTTTTTTACTCTTTCCCCCAACTCCCCTTCCCTGTGGCTACCATCAGTCTGATTTATCTATGCATCAGTCTGTTCTATCAATTTTGTTTGTTTATTTTGTTCTCTAGATTCCACATATAAGTGAAATCATATGGTATTTGTCTTTCTTTGACTGACTTATTTCACTTAGCATAATATTCTCTAGGTCAGCGGTTCTCAACCTGTGGGTTGCGACCCCTTTCACAGGGGTCACCTAAGACCATCGGAAAACATATATAATTACATACTGTTTTTGTGATTAATCACTATGCTTTAATTATGTTCAATTTGTAACAATGAAATTGGGGGTCATCACAACATGAGGAACTGTATTAAAGGGTTGCAGCATTAGGAAGGTTGAGAACCACTGCTCTAGGTCCATCCATGCTGTCACAAATGGTAAGATTTTGTTCTTTTGTATGGCTGAGTAATACTATTCTATTGTCTATATGTACTACAGCTTTTTTATCCAGTTGCCTGTTGATGGGTACTTGGGTTGCTTTCATATCTTGGCTATTGTAAATAATGCTGCAATGAAGATAGGGGTGCACATATTCTTTTGAATTAGTATTTTGGGTTTCTTTGGATAAATGTCCAGAAGTGGAATCTCTGGGTCATAAGGCAGTTCTGTTTTTAATTTTTTGAGGAACCTCTATACTGTTTGCCATAGTGGCTGCACCAGTCTGCATTCCCACCAATAGTGCACAAGGGTTCCCTTTTCTCCACATCCTCACCAACACTTGTTTTTTTTATTTTTTATTGATAATAGCCATTCTGACATGTGTAAGGTGATACTTCATTGTGATTTTTTTAAAAATATTTTTTTATTGATTTTAGAGAGGGAGAGAGAGATGGGAACTTCAGTGATGAGAGAGAATCATCAGTTGGCTGCCTCTTGCATGCCCCCTACTGGGAATCAAGCCCACAACCCCGGCATGTGCCCTGACAGGGAATCGAGCCATAACCTCCTGGTTCATAGGTTGACAACCACTGAGCCATGCTGACTGGGCCACTCGGAGGGGGGGAGGTGTCCCTCAGCCTGGTTTGTGAGAGGGCACAGGCCAGGCCGAGGGACCCCACCGGTGCACGATCAGGGCCAGGGAGAGACGCGGGAGGTTGGCCAGCTGGGGAGAGACCGTGGGAGGGCTTCAGGGTGTGTCCGGCCTGTCTCACTCAGTCCTGATTGGCTGGACCCCAGCAGCAAGCTAACCTACCAGTCGGAGCGTCTGCCCCCTGGTGGTCAGTGCATGTTATAGCGAATGGTTGAGCGGCCTTAGCATATCATTAGCATATTATGCTTTGATTGGTTGAATGGCCGATCGGATGACTGGACACTTAGCATATTAGGCCTTTATTATATAGGACTAGGGGCCCAGTGCACAAATTCATGCACCTTGATAGGAACTCTGGGCTGTGAGGCTGCAGTGGGCACAGGGGTGGGTCTCGGCCCATCCTCTGTGCCCCTGCCCGGCCCCTCCGGCCACGGCCCCTAGCCCCCTATCTTCCGGCAGCCTCGCTCCCGCCACCACTGCTCCCACGTGCTGACGGTGCCGGCCCTGCTTACACCCACTGACGGCGTGGAGCGATTGGGGCCGGTGCCAGCAGCTGGTGCGAGTGGTGGCTCCGGCACCAGCAGGGGGTGCAAGAGGTGGCTGCTGGCCCCGATTGCCCCTCAGGAGCAGGTGGAGGTGGAGAAGCCCTCAGGGGTGATTGGGGCTGGCATCTGCCGCTTGCACCTGCTGATGGCGCCCCGTGATCAGGACTGGCGCTGGGTGCCGACAGTAGGTGCAAGCAGAGGCTCCCTGCGTTGGCAGTAGGTGCGAGCGCCGTATGGGACCGCAGCATGCAGGAGCAAAGAATTTTCAGTAGCCAAAACCGGTTTGGCTCAGTGGATAGAGCGTCGGCCTGCGGACTGGAAGGTCCCGGGTTCGATTCTGGTCAGGGGCGTGTGCCTGGGTTGCGGGCACATCCCCAGTGGGAGATGTGCAGGAGGCAGCTGATCGATGTCTCTCTCTCATCGATGTTTCTGGCTCTCTATCTCTCTCCCTTCCTCTCTGTAAAAAATCAATAAAATATATTTAAAAAAAAAAAAAAAGAATTTTCAGTAACCACCAGAGGCTAGCCCTGATGACAGCGACCAGTGCCCCGCCATGGTCTGGCGCCCCCATTCACCTGCTCCACCATTCCGCTGCAGCCAATGCCCACCATGTTCCGTGCTCTGCTGCCTGCTGCCAACACCTGCCATGGTCTGCATGTCCCCCCTGGTGGTCAGCGCAAGTCATAGCAACCAGTTGTTCGGTTGTTTGGTTGTTCCACTGTTTGGTCTATTTGCATATTAGGGTGTTTTTTTTAAAATATATTTTATTGATTTTTTACAGAGAGGAAGGGAGAGGGATAGAGAGTTAGAAACATCGATGAGAGAGAAACATTGATCAGCTGCCTCCTACACACCTCCTATTGGGGATGTGCCCGCAACCAAGGTACATGCCCTTGACCGGAATCGAACCTGGGACCCTTCAGTCCGCAGGCTGACGCTCTATCCACTGAGCCAAACCGGTTAGGGCAGGGTTTTATATATATAGATAGGCCATCTGTATGTCCTCTTTGGAGAAGTATCTGCTTAGGTCCTCTGCCCATATTTTAATTGGATTGTTTTTTTGGTGTTGAGTTGTTTGAGTTTTTAAAAAAATATATTTATATTGATTTCAGAGAGGAAGAGAGAGATAGAAACATCAATGATGAGAGAGAATCATTGATTGGTTGTGTCCTGCATGCTCCCTACTGGGGATTGAGCCTGCAACCTGGGCATGTGCCCTTGACTAGAATTGAACCTGGGATCCTCCAGTCCACAGGCTGACGCTCCATCCACTGAGCCAAACTAGCTAGGACGAGTTGTTTGAGTTCTTTATAAATTGTGGATATTAACTCTGTATTGGATGTATCATTGGAGAATAACCACAACATTTTAAGGTAGAAATCTTATATTTTGTGATCTCAACTGATTCATATATCATGTTTTCATAGTGCCTTCTGATTTTATAATAATTTTATCTTTTCATTATTTTATAGTTTTAAGCATATCCTGTTTTTTTTCTCAGATGGCCAAGTGTGATGCTTGTAAACGACAGGGTAAGCTAAGCGAGACCATAAAATGGCGAGGAAACATCAAACATTTCTGTAATCTATTTTGTGTCTTGGTGTTCTGTCATCATCAAATTACAAATGACCTTGTTCCACAAAGAAAAGGTAAAATTAAACTTGGCTAATGGGATTTTTATGTCAATGCTAGGATAATACTATCAGTATATACAATTGTAAATAATATAATAAGAACAAAATTTCACTGGATTCAGATAGCCTGAATTTCCTTAAATTTTCCTGTAAGAATCCTTAAGGATTGCCTTTGTGGGAAATTAATCCTGATACTTTTTGCTCTCATAATCAAACACACCAAGAATAATAAATGTAGAAGCACTAATTTTATAGGAAAATTAGATTTGATTGCTTTTTATTGCATTTATCTGTACATAAATAACTTACACTAAGCGATATATGCTATTCAGTTAATAAACTAGAAATAAAAGTAGGAAATTGGGGCAAATAAAGGGAAAGACTATAAATATGTTTATATAGTTGCTGTGTCTGGCCTAAGATTTTATCCAGTGCTTGCTTGTAGCCAAGGAAAAAGGAACAACACATTAATTATATAAAAAAATAAAATAGATCACTTCTTCATGGGTAGCCAAGTTTTTCTTGGCTAAGAATAAAATAATTTTGCAAGTAGGACAGCTAATGTGATCAAAATATCCAGATGAATAGGTAGTTACGTAGCATGTTTTTAAAATAGTTCCCTGAAGTAGGACTTCTCTGACTTAGATTAAAAACATTTGATATTATGTTCTCTGATCAAAGCCTGGAGTGCTATTGAATTGACAGAATCCATGTGCTTTGACTCCTTACAGTGTGGCTCTTGTCCACCATTGTAGTCTTATTAGTCATCACCTTAATCCAGATATGCCTTGTGCTAATCTTTTGTGTTATAGCATCCATTCCCTGAGATTTGCCAGGTGGGAGGTAGAATTTTCATTCTATGATGTGGGTTAACGAAGCCACTGTTTTTATATGGATGGACAGCTACATCGCCAACTTATTTATAAAAATTGTCATGTTAAATTTTTATTTGAAGCAACATAAATGTAGGAGTTTTAATACTCACTAATAGAAAAGCCCAGCTAACCCTGAAGCAAATACCTATATTTTAAAGTCTCTTGAAAAAGTTCAGTATAGTGTTATGTATCTTTGAATTATGTCAGACAGAAAATAGTGCAAAGTAAAAAATATTTAAATTCCCACTGTTAAATATAATTTGAAGCTTATAATTTTAGAGAATCAGCTTTCCTTTAAGTCCTAATGAACACTAATCTGACCAGAATCACCCAACCCAACATTATACAGAGGTAGATATTTGCATTGCATCTTGAAAATTAAGTTGTTAAACAGGGTTTTTGTGTGTGACCCTTTTGTTTATACTAGGTCTTACCTTTTTGTTTTAATCAGTACGTATTGCTAAGGCACCAACTGCTTCAATGGCGTTCCCTTCTGCGAGGACAACTACAACACCAGTTATAACCAATGTGGTGTCATTAGCAAAAGTACCTCCTGCCCAGCCCACAGGGAACACTAACAGTGTTTTAAAAGGTATGACTTGGTGTAAAGGCATTTGTTCAAACTGTGGGAATCAGTTTTGTCTAGCGTGCATAGCTGTTATTGGTAATATTTACATTTATATGAGGAAACATACTCCTCTGTCTTGGAGTGAAGAGGGTAGCAAGCGGGGTGGAATTGATAGGGAAGGAAGTGGCATGCATAGTTTATTTTTTAATAACCCAAATTATTATTATTATTATTATTTTATTGATTTCAGAGAGGAAGGGAGAGTGGGAGAGAGAAAGATCAATGATGTGAGAGAATCATTGATTGGCTGCCTTCTGCATGCCCCCCACTGGGGATTGAGCCTGAAACTGGGCATGTGCCCTTGACTGGAATTGAACCTGGTACCCTTCAGTCTGGAGGCTGATGCTCTATCCACTGAACCAAACCAGCTAGGGCAATAACCCAAATTATTTTAATATAGCTGCCTTTACCAAAAGAGATTCTCCGGTCAAGGGCATGTACCTTGGTTGTGGGCACATCCCCAGTGGGGGGTGTGCAGGAGGCAGCTGATCGATGTTTCTCTCTCATCGATGTTTCTGGTTCTCTAGCCCTCTCTCTTCCTCTCTGTAAAAAATCAATAAAATATTTAAAAAAAAAGAGAGATTCTAATACAATAGGTGGGATTGTGGCCCAGGAATCCTCACCTTAACCAAGGACCCTAAGTGATACTGAGGCCAAGTTTTCTTGGTCTTTTTTTGAGAAATTTTGACCTAGACTCTAGATCACCTTAGTGAGAGGAGAGTAACTTCTTGGTTTTAGTGTTTACTTCTGTATATTCTGGGGATAATAATGCATGTTTTCATTTTATAACAGGTGCAGTTACTAAAGAGGCAGCAAAGATCATTGAAGATGTAAGTTTTATTGTTAGTATTTGCCTAATAATGCCACTTTATTTTCATTTTGGATATAACCTTCTAATATATATCTGAGTACATTTCTATTTGCAGCTTAATCTTTAAAAAATTAGAGTAATATATTATGCATTAACTTTTGTTTTCGAATCTTAAAATTACATTATTAATAACAATGCATTCCTAATTTATTTTTATTATTTGTGTCTCTTTAATTTCTTTAAATATTTAAATACTTGTTAATTTCATCTGGTTGCTTATTTTTCTCTTTTGCTACATTCAAGTAATTTTCTTTTAGACAAAAAAGTCTCTTAAAAGTTGAGTATTATGTCATTTTATGTATCTTTGAATTACGTCAGGCAGAAAATAGTGCAAAGTAAAAATATTTAAATTCCCACTTTCTTAAATTTGAAACATTGTAAAACTTCCCAAAATTAAAACAGTTTTTGAAGAAATGCATAATTGCAATTGGCAAGCTGAAAGGATTATAGACTATGTCATTATTGTCCTGTATCAGCATCACTTTAGCAGGAAAACAAAATTCCCATCATTCTTTATCAATATCACATGAACCTTAGGCCTTAGGTTAATGTATTGGTGACTCTTGTGCTACTCTCTTAACATTTGCTCTTGATATAGTGAAAAATCATTTTTTATATCAAATAACAATGTCATTCAGATGCATTATGTGGTGGGGCTAGTGCTAAAAAGTATGCCCAGAATTTAATAAATTTGGAACAGAAATTAAATGTGACAAAATTGTGTGAAGAAGGCCAGAGGCTAGACTACTGTTGTGATATCTCATTCTAGTAACTTAGGCGAGTGCATCCTGCAGAATATTAGAGATAATGCTCAAGAAAACAAAGCATCATTAAAGCAGGTGCCCCCTTTAGTTCACAAAATTACCTTATAACTAGACAAGGATAATGGAATAAATGGATAAATTCCTGGCAACATGACTATAAGGTCAGGGCTGACAAAAGCGCTCCAAAGGCCAAGCTATTGTCTGTGCTAAGGAATAAAGTATTTTGATGATTTGAAAGGAGGTGACAGTGAGACAAAAAGGTTTACTATAAGTCATAACTGGCTTTCCAGTTTTAAAGCCTGTCAAGGTATTAAGAATATAAACATGAGCAGGCAAGCTATATCTGATAACTCCAAAGCTATCAAAACATTTCAGCTTTACCGTAATTTAAAGAGGCTTTAACTTGGAAGACAACATGCTAATAAAGAATCTGTGAAAGTGGTAAAGAAGGTAAATTTGTGCAAGGTTGATGAAGGAGATGTTGAAATTTTGCTTGGGTGGTTCCCCATGAATTAATAGAAGACGACTTGCTAGAATTAGAAAAATAAAAGTCTCGTGGATTTGGATCTCTGGTGGAGGGCAGAGACCATAGAATTGGGGTGGGCAGCAAGTGAGTGAGTGGCCATGTTTCAGCAATAGTTGCTGTTTTTGAAAAGATGATCCAAATGTGAATTGCTGTTCCATGGTGGAAAGGCAAAAGATAGACAGTGTGTCTGAATATCAAGAAAACCACAATGAAAGGTGTTGGGTGAGGTAGAAGAGGGTATAGGGGGGATAATCTGGATGGAAGGAGACTTGACTTGGGGTAGTGAACACACCATACAATGTACACATGATGTTTTATAGCATTGTACACCTGGTACCTATATAATTTTATTAACCAGTGTCACACCAATCCTATATAATAAAACCCTAAGATGCAAATTGACTGAATGGCGGAACGACTGGTTGCTATGATGTGCACTGACCACCAGGGGGCAGATGCTCAATGCAGGAGCTGCCCCCTGGTGGTCAGTGTGCTCCCACAGGGAGAGCGTCGCTCAGCCAGAAGCTGGGCTCATGGCTAGTGAGTGCAGCAGCAGTGGTGGGAACCTCTCCCACCTCTGCTGCAGGTGGGAGGTAAGGAGCAAGGGGTCCTGGACTTCAAGAGCCCTAGATTGTGAGAGGAATATCTGGCTACCAGCTTAGGCCCAATCCCCTGGAAAATACAAACCATATTAGATTAATTTTTTAGCAGAAGTCTTTCAGGGAATCAGACCAGCCTTCACCACAATGTAGAGAGATAGCTTGTCCTATTTTGAAACCTCTTAACTCTTAACTTTCCCATTATTTGTGTTGTTGGAAGATGATAATGATAACTTCTAGTTAATTACTTTCAGGCATGATACTGCATTAGAACTGTCATTAAGTTAACTTTGCAGTTGTATATTATACTAGAGACCCCATGCACGAAAATTCATGCATTGGGGGGGGGTCCCTCAGCCCGGCCTGCGCCGTCTTGCAGTCTGGGAGTCCTCAGGGGATGTCCTACTGGTGACTTAGGCCTACAGGCCTAAGTCACAGTTTGGCCTCCCTCTGTGGGAGGTGACCAGGCGGGCCTACCCGGGGAGGGCACCACCTGCGAGTGGCCAGCCCCACCCCCCCATCGCCCCTCCGCTGCAGCTGATTGCTGCCACTCCCCCAGCCCCCCATCGCCCGTTCCCTTCCTCTGCCGCTGGCACATGCCTTGGCTGGCCTGGCACCACCTGCTCGCCAGCCCTGCCCCCCTGCTGACCACTGTTCAGTCGATTTGCATATCACACTTTTATTATATAGGATATTGTACATTAAATTATATCTTGAAATCACATAATAAATCACTGTGTTATAGAATTAATTTTATTATTAACTACACTAGAGGCCCGGTGCATGAATTCGTGCATAGGTTGGGTCCCTCTGCCTGGCTGCCCCGATTGGGGCTGGCCGGCTGGGGAGAGGGACCGCGGGAGGTTGGCTGGCCAGGGGGAGGGACTGTGGGAGGTTGGCTGGCTGCAGGAGGTTGGCTGTGGGAGCACACTGACCACCAGGGGGCAGCTCCTGCATTGAGTGTCTGCCCCTTGGTGGTCAGTGCATGTCATAGTGACCAGTCATAACGGTCACTTAGGCATATATACATATATATATATATATATATCATATATATATATATCATTATATAAAGTATCATATTAATAAGCATTATTAATGTGTATTATGAAAATATTCTATATTGGTTGAAAATTTGTGTACTCTGAGAATGCATTCCTCTTCTATATGTATGGGACAATTAGTTTTGAATTGTGTTAGTTTTGAATTATTCAGGATTTTCAGAAACATATTCCTCATATTACATGCGACTGCCATATACAGGGTGGGGTAAAAGTAGGTTTATAATTGTTTGTATGGGAAATAATACAATAATTAATTAATAATACAAGAATAAACTGTGTTTTGTTACAACTGTAAGCTTACTTTTGCCCCACACTGTATATGTTTTCCCTATGTGGTGTCCTTCTATAATTCACTCTAACCAGTCATTTAAACTGTGCTACAGAATAGCTCTAATATTTTCAGTTTAGTCTTAAAAAGTATAATAATAATAATTAGTGTAGTACTCTGATTTTTTAAATAAAATGACAGTTTTAGAATTTTTTCTTTGTTCCTCTCGGACTTTTGTGTGAATTTCTTTCAACTTATTTAAGTGGTCTTAAATTTGGGGTAACAGTTAGATACAGAAACATACAAAGAAGAAAGTCTGCAAAGGTCAGCAAACTTTGTATAAAGGTCTAGATAGTAAATATTTTAAACTTTGCAGGTCATATGGTCTGTGTTTCAACTCTTCACCTGTGCCATTGCAGCACAGTAAGAGGCTGTGTTATAATACAGTTTTATTTACAAAAACAGTGGTGGGCTGAACTTGGCCCAGAGCCATACTTCACCATCCAGAATTAACCATTGTTAGATTTGGCTTATTTACTCAGTTCTTTTTTTTTCCCCCTCTTATACTTTTATTTATTTACAAGAGGCCCGGTGCATGAAATTCGTGCATGGGTAGGGTCCCTAGACCCGGCCAGCGATCAGGGCCAAACAGGGCCTTCCGGCTGCCAGCCGGGATCTTCCTTCCCTTCTCTCGGCTGCTGATGGCCGGTCGGGGCCTTCCTTTGTTCTGCGCCGCCCCCTGGTGGTCAGCGCATGTCATAGCAAGCGGTCGAACTCCCGGTTGGTCGAACTCCCGAGGGGACAATTTGCATATTAGCCTTTTATTATATAGGATTTTTTAAATTATCACTTTTCATATTTCTAGATGTAACTGCTATTAGGAGTTTGGTGTGTGTCCTTTCAGACCATTTTTATTCTTTCACATTCATACATGCAAATCCATAGAAAATATTTAATATTGTTTTTTCAAGTATCCATGTGAGACCTAATAGATTTGGTACATTCCTATTGACTGCTATATGGTATTATACTGTATATAGGAACCACATTTTTTTTGTCCATTGCCCTATTGATGAACATTAGGTTGCTTCCATTTTTTCACTATTAAACATTTCTGCTACAGTGAACATCCTTATAGATGTCTCCTTGTGCACGCGTGCAGGTATTTGTCTAGTGTAGATATGGAAGAGTGGAATTTTGGTGTCAAAGCAATATTTGCAGTTTTAGTTTTTTAATTGCCCTGCAGAGAGGCCGTTCCAATTTTTATTCTCATCAGCAGTTTATGATTGTATTTATTTTCCACAGCCTATCATTTAATGTCAGATGTAAACATTTTTTTTGCCAATCTGTTTTGTCATATCTTATTGTTGTCTTCTTTTTCCTGTCACTGATTACTAATGAGTTTAATTTCTGTTTTTGAACATTTTAATTTTCTTTAAATTTTCTGTTTTTAATTTTTTCCATTTTTGTGTTGAATTGTTGGTTTATAGGATTTCTTCTTTTTTTTTTTTAACCTCACTCGAGGATATTTTTTCCATTGATTTTTAGAGAGAGTGGAAGGGAGAGGGAGAGACAGAGAGAAACACTGATGTGAGAGAGATGCATCGATTGGTTGACTCCCACATGCCATCCACCAGGGCTGGGAGCCTACAACTGAGGTACATGCCCTTGACCGGAATCGAACCCTTCAGTCCATAGGCCGATGCTCTACCCCTTAGCCAAACTGGCTAGGGCAATAGGATTTTTTAAAAATATATTTTGGATTTTCCCCCCTTCCAACTTATCATTTTAATCAACACAAAAATATACAGTAAGCCGAACCGGTTTGGCTCAGTGGATAGAGCGTCGGCCTGAGGACTCAAGGGTCCCGGGTTCGATTTCTCTGCTCTCCATTTTGGAAAAATCCTCTAAAGGTAGCCCTCTACTTGCTGCCTCCATTTTAAAAAACGTGTCTCTCTCTCATCGATGTTTCTAGCTCTCTATCCCTCTCCCTTCTTCTCTGTAAAAAATCAATAAAATATATTTAAAAAAAAATATGCAGTAATGCTTCTTGGAAAAAAATCCTTCGTTAACACCATGGCCCTCTAGCCACTGTCCCATTTCTCTGCTCTCCATTTTGGAAAAATCCTCTAAAGGTAGCCCTCTACTTGCTGCCTCCATTTTAAAAAATGTGATCTTTCCTTAGCTCACTCTAGTCAGGCTTTAGTCTGCACTTCTTCACTGAAACTGCTCGTCAAGGTTGCTAATACTTTTTATTTTGCCGAATCCAATGTCAACTTTCAGTTTTCATTCTCCTCATCTTTTCTGTAACATTTGATACAATTGATCTTTACTTTTTTTTTTTTTTTTTTAAGATTTTATTGATTTCAGAGAGGAATGGAGAGGAAGAGAGAGAGAGAAACATCAATAATGAGAGAGAATCATTGATCGGCTGCCTCCTGCACGCCCCTACTGGTGATTGAGCCAGCAACCCGGGCATGTGCCCTTGACCGGTATCAAACCTGGGACCTTTCAGTCTGTAGGCCGATGCTCTATCCACGGAGCCAGACCAGCTAGGGCAGTGGTTCTCAACCTTCCTAATGCTGCGACCCTTTAATACTGTTCCTCATGTTGTGGTGACCCCCAACCATAAAATTATTTTCGTTGCTACTTCATAACTAATTTTGCTACTGTTATGAATCGTAATGTAAATATCTGATATGCAGGATGTATTTTCATTTTTACAAATTGAACATAATTAAAGCATAGTGATTAATCACAAAAACAATATGTAATTATATATGTGTTTTCTGATGGTCTTAGGTGATCCCTGTGAAAGGGTCATTTGACCCCCAAAGGGGTCGTGACCCACAGGTTGAGAACCGCTGAGCTAGGGCTTTTTTTCCCCTTTTCTTCTTGAAATACCTTCTTTAATTTCTAGGTCATCATACTCGTACCTTTTCTTAACCTACATTGCTTCCTAGGTAACTCATACAATCCTGTGGTTTTATTTATTTATTATTTTATTAAATATAAAAGGGAGAGGGAGATAGAAACATTAATGATGAGAGAGAATCATTGGTTGGCTGCCTCCTGCACAACCCCCACGGGGGATCAAGCCCACAACCCGGGCACGTGCCCTTGACCAGAATCGAACCCGGGACCTTTCAGTCCGCATGCCGATGCTTTTATCTGCTGAGCCAAACCAGCCAGGGCAGTCCTGTGGTTTTATTTATTTCTTTTTTTTTTAAAATATATTTTATTGATTCTTTACAGAGAGAAAGGAAGAGGGACAGAGAGTCCGAAACATCGATGAGAGAGAAACATCGATCAGCCGCCTCCTGCACACCCCCGTCTGGGGATGTGCCCGCAACCAAGGCACATGCCCCCGACCGGAATCGAACCTTCGACCCTTCAGTCCGCAGGCCGAAGCTTTATCCACCGAGCCAAACCGGCTAGGGCGAGTCCTGTGGTTTTAAATAGCACCCAGGTGGTGGCTGATTCCCAGTTTATTTCTTTTGCCCTAATCTCTGAGTTCCAGATTCATGTATCCAACTGTCTACTTGACATTTATATGATTAATTACATTTAGATGGTTAATAGGTATCTCAATCAATATGTCTAAAACAGGACCCTTTTATTCCTTCCAGACTTCTTCTCTAGTGTTCTTGTTACCTCCTTAGTTTGAGCCACCATCATCTTTCTTCTGGATTATTGCAATGACCTCCTACCTGTTTTCCTGCTTCCCTTTTTCCCCTTTGCGGTTTTTTTCTTCATACTGTTGCCAAAATGATCTTCTTAAAACAAAATCAGATTGTGTGACTTCACTGCTTAAACACCTTCAATGAGATTCTGAAAAAGAAGAATAAAGAAGAGGGAAGAGCTAGTTTTAAAAATTATGGGAAAGTTGCAAATTTTATAAAGCTCTACATCAGTGGTTCTTAACCTTGGCTGCACATTAGAATCACCTGGGAATCTTTTTATTTTTTTTTTATTTATTTATTTTTTTTTTATAATATATTTTTTTTATTGATTTTTTACAGAGAGGAAGGGAGAGAGATAGAGAGTTAGAAACATCGATGAGAGAGAAACATCGATCAGCTGCCTCTTGCACATCTCCTTCTGGGGATGTGCCCGCAACCCAGGTACATGTCCTTGACCGGAATCGAACCTGGGACCTTTCAGTCCGCAGGCCGACGCTCTATCCACTGAGCCAAACCGGTTTCGGCTGGGAATCTTTTTAAAATCCTGATTTCTGGGCCTCATCCTCCGGAAATTCTGTTTCTTTGTTAGGGGGTGAGGCCACAACATTAGTAACAAAGAAACAGAATTTCCGGAGGATGAGGCCCAGAAATCAGGGTTTTAAAAAGATTCCCAGGTGATTCTAATGTGCAGCCAAGGTTGAGAACCACTGCTCTACATAGTTGGAACAACTGATACTGAAGCCATGAACAGATGGACAAACTCAACAGAAAGGAGGTCCAGAAATAGATCTAAATATATATGGGAATTTAGAAATAATAAAATTGGCATTTTAGATTAGTAGAAGAAATCTAGATTATTCAATAAATAGTATTGTGAGAATTGAGTAAACATGGAAAAAAAGTACAGTTGGATTTCTACCGCACAAATTAAACCAAAATGAAGACCATGGGTAGAGCCTGAAATGCACCCCTCTCCAACCTCACACTTAGTCATGTGGCCTGGCAAGCGGAATCCCCTGCACAAGCATACACAGTGGCTGTGTTGGGACTGTTATATAAATATGTTATATCCATACAGTGGAATACCATGCAGTTAAAAAAGAATGAGGCAGCCCTATATGTACAGACATAGAGCAGACTTACATATAAGTGAAAAAGACACAAAACAGTATAGCACGCTGCCATTTCTGTTTTAAAAACAGACAAAACACATGCCTGTACACATATATAGAATATCTCTGGAAGGCAGCCAATAAATAGATGATAGTGGTGCCTCTGTGGAGAACTCAGTAACTGAGGGAGAATTTTAAGAGAGAGATTTATAGTTTTATTGTTTACTATTTGAATTTTTGAAATTTATGTCACATGTTATGTTACCCATTCAAAAATATGCATAGAATTTTTTTTTAAAGACAAAGGAAAATTGAGCAAAGTCTATGAATAGAAAGTTCACAGAAGAGGAAATACAAATAATGCTTAACCATGAAAATACCTAATGACACTACTATTAGATAATTTTTCATTTATTGAGAAATAGCAAAGAGTCTGATAATGTGTTGATTAGAGCCGCGGTTTTCAATTGTTGTGTTGTGGCACACTGGTGTGCTGCAAGAATTCTTAAAACATGCAATACTGGACTATGTAGCCAGGGACACTGATCTCTTTTTCCTTAGATTGTCAAATAAGAGAATGACAACAGTAAACACAATAATAGCCACCCGGTATGAATGAATCAAAATTATACCAATTTCTTTCTTTGTCAGATGGGCAAAAAATACATTTTTTGGTGTGCTGCAGAATTTTAGTAATTAATTTATGTGTATCATAAGATGAAAAAGTGGGAAACAGTGCTAGGAAACAGGCTCACATACATTGCTGAAGGTCATTTAATTATTTTTATATTTTTTTTATTGATTTCAGAGAGGGAGAGGGAGATAGAAATAGAAACATCAATGATGAGAGAGAATCATTGGTGGGCTGCCTCTTGCATGCTCCACACTGGGGATTGAGCCCACAACTCAGGCATGTGCCCTGACTGGGAATCGAACCAATGATCTCTTGGTGCACGGAACAATGCTCAATCCACTGACTGGCCAGAGGAAGGTCATTTAATTTGATATGACTTCTAGGGAAAGCAATTTGGCAATACTATCATAATTAAAGTCTGTCACATACAGATTTTAATATATTTTGACCCACCAAACAGCATTTGTAAGACCTTTTTATATAGATACTAGAGGCCCAGTGCACGAAATTTGTGCACGGGGCGGGGGGTGCCTCAAACTGGCCTATGCCCTCTCGCAGTCCAGGACCCCTTGGGGAATGTCCCGCCTGCCGGCTTAGGCCTGCTCTCCGCAGCAGTCAGACATCCCTCTCGCAGTCGGGGACTCCTCGCTCCTTACCGCCCGCCTGCGCTGCTACTGCTGCTGCGCTCGCCAGCTGTGAGCCCGGCTTCTGGCTGAGTGATGCTCCCCCTGTGGGAGCGCACTGACCACCAGGGGGCAGCTCCTGCGTTGAGTGTCTGCCCCCTGGTGGTCATTATGCGTCATAGTGACGGGTCATTCCACTGGTCGTTCTGCCATTTGGTCGATTTGCATATTAGGCTTTTATTATATAGGATAATAGCACATGTAGAATTTATGTGTAAGGATATTTATTGCAGCATTGTTTATAACAGCAAAAGATTTGTAATATTTAAATGTTCAGAAGCAGATGCCCTAGCCAGTTTGCTCAGTGGATAGAGCTTTGGCCCAAAGACTGAAGGGTCCTGTGTTTGATTCCATTGATGTTTTTCCCCCTCCCTTCATTCTCTCTAAAAATCAGTGGAAAAATATCCTTGGGTGAGGGTCAGCAACAACAACAAAAGTTCAGCCGAGACACTTCACATTCCCTGAGGTACATTCAGTGTATAAAGCCCCTAGGAGGCAGCTTCATACAAAGTGATGTAAATATACCTCCAAGATAGCTTGCTAAGTGACAATGCAGAACCTTACTAAAAATATGATCATTTGTAATCAGAAGCAACTTATTTAATTACATAAACTAGCGATTTTCAACCTTTCTCATCTCATGACACACATAAACTAATTACTAAAATTCTGCAGCACACCAAAAAATATATTTTTTGCCCATCCGATAATAGGTATAATAGGTATAATTTTGATTCATTCATTCATTCATTCATATTGTGTTGGCTGTTGTCATTTTTTAATTAAATCTAAGGTAAAAGAGATCAGTGCCCCTGACTAGTCAGGTATTGCATGTTTTAAAAATTCTTGCGACACACCAGTATGCCATGGCACACCAGTTGAAAATCATTGACATAGCCCGGCTGGCATGGCTCTGTGAGTGTAGACCTATGAACCAGGAGGTCACAGTTTGATTCCCGGTCAGGGTACATGCCCGGGTTGTGGGCTCGATCCCCAGTGTGGGGCGTGCAGGAGGCAGCTGATCAATGATTCTCTCTCATCATTGATATTTCTATCTCTCCTTCTCCCTTCTCTGAAATCAATAAAATATATTTAAAAAGAAATCATTGGCCGTAACCGGTTTGGCTCAGTGGATAGAGCGTCGGCCTGCGGACTGAAGGGTCCCGGGTTCGATTCCGGTCAAGGGCATGTACCTTGGTTGCGGGCACATCTCCAGTGGGGAGTGTGCAGGAGGCAGCTGATCGATGTTTCTCTCTCTTCGATGTTTCTAACTCTCTATCTCTCTCCCTTCCTCTCTGTAAAAAATCAATAAAATATATTTTTAAAAAAATCATTGACATAGGCCATCTTTGGAAGAATGTATAAGAAATTGGGAAGAGTGGTTGTATTCAAGGTAGAGTCTGGCTAGATGGCAGACAAGCATAGAAAACTTTTTCTGTATACACTTTTATACCTTTTGAATTATTATATAACTCAAAATTATTGCATATATTATCTATTTTATAAATTTAAAACACAGCCCTTTCAGACCCTATACAGTTTGGCTTCTGCCTACCTCTCCAAATGTATCATTCTCACCCCTGCTTACTTAGCCTTGTTCTTGTTGATATTCCTAAAGCAGGCCAAGCTCTTTCCCACCTCACAGATTTGCACCTACCATCCCTCTGCCTGGAATCCTTTGACCTCTGGCCTTTGCATGGCTTGCTCTTTTGAATATTCAGAAGGTCTCTGCTCAAATGTTTACTCCTTCCTCCACACCATCATTCTCCACTCTCTTACCCTACTTTATTTCTTTCATAGCACTTATCATTCCCTAAAATTATACATTATTTATTTGTTTTACTTGTTTATCTTCTGAGCCTCCCTCTAGAACAGGGGTGGGCAAACTTTTTGACTCGAGGGCCACAATGGGTTCTTAAACTGGACCGGAGGGCTGGAACAAAAGCATGGATGGAGTGTTTGTGTGAACTAATATAAATTCAAAGTAAACATCATTACATAAAAGGGTACGGTCTTTTTTTTTTTAGTTTTATTCATTTCAAACGGGCCGGTTCCGGCCCACGGGCTGTAGTTTGCCCACGGCTGCTCTAGAATGTAAGTCGCATGAGAGTAGTACTTTGTCTTGTTTTTTCGCTGTATCTCCAGGGCTTAGAACAGTGCTTGGCTTAAACTGAACATTCAGTAAATATTACTCCATAACTGAATGGAAAAACATGTTTTAAATACATTCTCTCACTCTGTTGCTTATTCTTCAATTTTTTAAAGAAATCCTTACCCAAGGATGTGTTTTCAATTTGAGAGAGAGGAGGGAGGGAGGGAGGGAGAGAGGAGAGAGAAAGAGAGAGAGAGAGAGAGAGAGAAACATCAATCGGTTGCCTCCAGCACACACCCAAACCAGGGATAAAACCTGCATCCTAGGTATGTGCCCTGACCAGGAATTGTACCTGAAACCTTTCAGTATGCAGGATGACATTCCAACCAGTTGAGCCACACCAGCCAGGGTTCAACTTTGTTTTATAAAGACGTTTGTTTGCAAAAAAAATTCAAGGTAGTCAAATATGTCCATCTTTTCTGCTTTGTTTTTAACTCTCATGTTTTATTTAAGAATACTTGTTTCTTGTTCTGTTCATTTAAAAGTTCTCCAGTTAATATTTTTCATTTTGAGGTTGTTGATTGATATGGAATATATTTTTGCATATAGTCTGACATTGGCTCTAATTTTTCTAAATAGTTGTCCTAATTAGCGAAGATCGCTTTCATTGTTTTGATTATACTTACTATGGGCAGAGTATTTTCAGTAAATGGAACTAATACTGATTAGAAGAATTAGGAATTAGTGTATATTTTCCATAGTGACTTCTTTATTACAATCACTCTTTCAGAGGAATTATATTTCTCTTGATATATGCCACCTTTCAATTGATAGCAGTTATTGTCAGTGATGAGATACTAAAAAAATCTCTCTTTGGTTTCTTATGTTGCTTTTAACTAGGGAAATACACAGACAGATGCCATGAAACTTCTTTCTTCCCAGTCTTCCCGGCTTTTAAAGAACAAAGCATTATTGTGCAAGCCCGCCACACAGACCAAGGCCATCTCTTGCAAACCACATACACAACACAAGGAATGTCAGACAGGTATGTGTTCTCGTGCTTTCCCATGTGGAAAGTTTGTCCTCTGTTTGTTTTTTTGTAAAGAAAGGAAAAGAAAGTCATTGACAGTTTCATAAATGTGAAAACATTTAATCCTTTGAACATCTAATTTATTTCTTTTATAATTATTGTCATTTACACTAATAACTACTAAATTGAATCCATATGCACACAAAGCATTATGTGTAGAGTAGATAAACATCTGTTTTTCAGATGTATAGATAAGCTATTACAATGACTAAATATAAATTTTTTTATTGATTAAGTTATTACATATGTGTCCTTATCCCCACATTATAAATACAATTTTTTAAAAAGCATTAGTGATTTAATCTTAGTTGTTTTCTTTAAACACTATAAGTTGGTTTGTCAGTTACTAAAGGTATAACTGTATGTCTGAGGTATTGTTGATAAGGAAAATTATTTGAATTCATACTTGAAAAGGTTGTAAACTGTTGCTCCAATCCATATTATAGCTTTTAACCCCACCTACCCTTATATTTTCAGTTACTTTCATAGCTCTGCTCAAAGCATTTTTTAATTTAAAAAATTTTTTGTATTTATTTTTTATTTTTTTGTTTTGTGTTTTAAATATATTTTCATTGATTTCAGAGAGGAAGGGAGAGAGAGAGATATATAGAAACATGAGTGATGAGAGAGAATCATTGATCGGCCGTCTCCTGCATGCCCCCCATTGGGGTTTGAGCCTGCAACCCGGGCATGTGCCCTTGACCGGATTGAACCCAGGACCTTTCAGTCCACAGGCTGACACTCTATCCAGTGAGCCAAACCAGATAGGGCTTGATTTTTTCTTTTTAGAGAGAGAGGAAAGAAGAGGGAGGGAAGGAGGGAGAGAGGGGGAGGGAGAGAGAGAGAGAGAGAGAGAGAGAGAGAGAGAGAGAGAGAGAGAGAGAGAAAGAACGAAAGAGAAAGAACGAAAGAGAAAGAAAGAACAAAAGAAAGAAAGAACAAAAGAAAGAAAGAACGAAAGAAAGAAAGAATGAAAGAAAGAAAGAAAGAGAGAGAGAGAGAGAGAGAGAGAGAGACAGAAAGACAGAAAGAAAGGAAAGGAAGGAAAGGAAGGAAGGAAGGAAAGAAAGAAAGAAACATTGATGTGAGAACTAAACATCAGTTGGCTGCCTCCTGCATACCCCCTACCTGGGATCAAGCCTGCAACCTGGGCATGTGCCCCAACTGGGAACTGAACTGGCAACTTCCTGGTGCAGGAGACAATGCCTAACCAACTGAGCCACACTAGCCAGGGCTGATTTTTGTTCTCAATTGTACTTCATCGAATATACTGTATTTAAAAGCTTACTCTGTCAAAAAATAATCATGAGCTAGGCCAGTGAAGTTCAGTTGGTTGGGTGTCATCCCAGGAACCAGGAGGTCACAGTTCGATTCCCAGTCAGGGCACATGTCTGTGTTGCTGGCTCAATCCCCAGTAGAGGACATGTAGGAGGCAGTCGATCGATGTTTCTCTCTCATTCATGTTTCTATCTCTCTTTCCCTCTCCCTTCTCTCTGAAATCAATAAAAAAATATAAAAAATGATCAGGAGTTTTTATGAAGGATGCCTTTCTTTTGGTAGGGGTCAAGGAGAACCCCATTTTCCTTCCTCAGTAAGTTTGATTGCTTTGTATTCCCATTAAAATGATACACTCTTTGTGTACATGAATTAATATTATATGCACATTCACATGTGGACATCTAAATGTGTAGGTATGTGTGCTTATGCGTTAAAAATTTTTCTATGTTAAATATTGGATTGTTTCCTATATGCTGTTATAAACTACATTTTTATTTGAATTGCATCAGAAACCATTCCATGTGAATATAAATTTAAATATACATTGAGATTCTTAAAAGATGTGCATAGATTCCAGTGTATATAACATACCCATTCCTCTAAGATTGGACAATGAGATTACTTCATTTTTTAATATTATAAAAAAAGTTGAGTTAAGCTGTGTAAATGGATCTTTGTACACTTGTCTAATTTTATTCTTAGGATAAATTCTAAGTAGTGGAATTATAGTTTCAAAAGCTATCATAGACTTTTTTTTTTGCCAACCCTCACCTGAGGATATTTTTTCCATTGATTTTTAGAGAGAGTGGAAAGGAGAGAGAGAGGGAAAGAGAAACATTGATGTGATAGATACACATCAATTGGTTACCTGCCTCCTACACATACCCCAGGGCGCCAGGAATTGAGCCTGCAACCCAGGTATGTGCCCCTGACTGGGGCTAATGCTCTAACCACTGAGAATACCAGCCAGGGCAAAAGCTATCATAGTTTTTTTTATATATGTTGCAAAATTGCCCTTCTGAAAAGCACATCAATTTATGCTCCAACTATCAGTGTTTTGAGAGTATTAATTTCTCTGCACCCTCACTAACATTGAGTATTAAAACTACTAATTAACCCTTTTCCCCCCAACTTTAATTTGGAAAAATTTCAAAATTCAGGAAGATTGAAAATATAGCACAACAAACACCAATATACCGTTCATTTAGATTTACCAAATGTTAACTTTTTGCAACATTTCTTTTCTCTTTTTTCCTGAACTTTTAAAAAATGAAGTAATTTATTCTTAATGTGATGTATTCTGTGGACTTCAACCCTGATTCCAGTTATCTATTGAATAGACAGAATTTCTTGTTCATGTACCACAGCTTACAGTTTCACTTTAGTTAGTGACCAAGCTTTGGACAAAGGAGAAATTCTGTTTTCAATGGCATCGTGGAAGTATTATGGTTTGTGTTTAAGCTTTAGTATATTCCTTTGATAAATAGTAAAAAAAAGTATAAATTTTAAATATGTATGAGGAAAACATCAATAACATAGCTTATTCTTAAAAATAACAGAGATTCAAATATTTCATTCAGATTTACCTATGCCAAATGGGAAGAATGATGTGGAACTTGATTCTCCACCTGCAAAGAAAAAAAAAATAGGTTTTTTCCAGACTTATGATGTAGAATATTTAAAAGTTGGTTTTATTATCTATCCTGGATCAAAAGAAAGTTCACCAAGGCCTCAGTGTGTCATTTGTGGAGAAATCTTATCTGCTGAACACATGAAGCTAGCAAATCTTTCTCATCACTTAAAGACAAAACATTCAGAATTGGAAAACAAACCAGTAGATTTTTTTGAACAAAAATCTCTTGAAATGGAATGTCAAAATAGTTCTTTTAAAAAGTGTTTACTAGTTGAAAAGTCACTCGTGAAAGCTTCTTATTTAATTGCTTTCCAAATTGCTGCCAGCAAGAAGCCATTCTCCATTGCTGAAGAGTTCATTAAACCACACTTAGTAGAAATGTGTTCAGAAGTTTGGGGTTCAAGTGCTGGAGACAAAATGAAAACCATTCCTCTTTCTAATAATATGATTGGACACAGGATTGATGAACTGTCTGCAGACATTGAAGACCAGCTGATTCAAAAAGTCAGAGAGTCAAAGTGGTTTGCCCTTCAGATAGATGAGTCTTCAGAAATCTCAAACACTACCCTTCTTTTGTGCTATATCCGTTTCATTGATAATGATTGTAGTGATATAAAAGAAGAATTATTGTGTTGTATTGAAATGCCTTCACCAATAACTGGTGTTGAACTATTTGAACTAATAAATAAATATATTCATAGTAAATCTCTGAATTGGAAATATTGTGTTGGTCTCTGTACAGATGGGGCTGCAAGCATGACTGGCAGGTATTCTGTTTTAAGGGAAAAAATTCAAGAAGTTGCCATGAATACACTGGCATTCACACATTGTTTTATTCACCGGGAACGTTTAGCAGCAGCAAAGTTGTCTCCGTGCTTACATAAAATTCTTTTGCAGTCAGCACAAATTTTAAGTTTTATAAAGAGCAATGCCTTGAATTCACGTATGTTAACAATTTTGTATGAAGAGATGGGTTCTGAGCATGTGGATTTACCACTTCCTGCTGAAGTACGGTGGATAGCGAGAGGGAGAATTTTAACAAGATTATTTGAATTACGACATGAAATTGAAATTTTTTTAAATCAGCAGCATTCCGATTTGGCCAAGTATTTTCTTGATGAGGAATGGGTGGCAAGGCTGGCCTATTTATCAGACATTTTTTCACTTATAAATGAACTAAGTTTAAGTCTCCAAGGAAGTATGACTACGCTCTTCAATTTGTATAATAAAATGGATGTACTTAAAGAAAAGTTAAAAATGTGGTTGAAGCGCACACAAGAGAATGATTATGACATGTTTCCTTCATTTTCCGAATTCTCAAACTCATCCAGCTTAAATATGAGAAGCATTTCAAGCACTGTTTTTGAGCACCTGGAAGGACTTTCTCAAATGTTCAGTGACTGTTATCCACCAGAAGAAGACTTGCGTCTGGGAAATTGGTGGATAATTAATCCTTTTATGTATCACCAAAATAGTAATCTCGAGGACTTCGAAGAAGAAAAACTAGCACAGTTATCTTCAGATTTAGAATTAAAATCAGTATTTAAATCAATGTCTGTAACTCAGTTTTGGATAAAAGCAAAGACAAGTTACCCAGAACTCCATGAAAGGGCAATGAAATTTTTACTGCCTTTTTCAACTATTTACTTATGTGATGCTACATTTTCAGCTTTGACTGAGTCAAAACAAAGAAATCTGTTGGTTTCTGGCCCTGCTCTAAGACTTGCAGTCACATCTTTAATTCCAAGGATAGAAAAATTAGTAAAGGAGAAAGAATAATAAATGTGTACATTGTTTATCAAAGTCTATAACTTTGTGTTAAATTTTGTATGGGACAAGTATCCTAAAATATAATTTCCTAATGTGCTTATGTGTTTTCAGTGATTAAATGTTTGAATAATTTTACTTTTTGTTGAGGAATTTAATCATTACACATTTATACACAATTGTATATCATTTTATTGACTGATCAAATAATTTGGATTAATGACAAAGATGTAGGTAGTGAAAGGTCCAATTTATAATGTAATTAATAGCACACCTGGATGTTGAAACTGCTTGGCATTTAGAAGCACGTGGGACATGTTAGTCTTCAGCCAGCCTGCCTCCTACGATAGCAGGTTGTGGTAGGTAGAAAAAAAAGATTAAAGCAGTTTGATTAACAGGAAATGAAAGCAGCAGGAGAGTTTGAGACCCTGTAGGGGGCCCTCTCTGGCCCACTAGACCAGGGTTTGGCAAATCTTTTTCATAAAGGGCCAGATAGTGATTTTTTGTTTTGTTTTGTTAATCCTCACCCAAGGATATATTTTCCATTGCCTTTCAGAGAGAGAGTGGAAAGCAGGGAGGGAGGAAGGGAGAAATGGCAAAAGAGAAAGAAGCATTGATGTGAGAGAGACACATAGATTGGTTGCCTCCCACACTCTTCCTGATGGTGTGTGTGTGTGTGGTGGGGAGGTGGGGGCTGAGAGCTGGGAGAGAACCTGCAACTCAGGTACATGCCCTTGACTGGGAATTGTACCCTCAACCCTTTAGCACTCAGGTCTATGCTTTAACTAATTAGCCATACTGGCCCAGGCTAAATAGTGAATATTTTAGGCTTTGCAGTCCATAGGTGGCAACTACAGTACTCAACCTGTGGTTATAGCACAAATGCAACTGTAGACAGTACACAGACAAATGAATGTGGCTGTGTTTCAATAAAACTATGAACATTGAAATATGACCATATAATTTTCCTTTCATGAAGCTGCCTTTAAAATTTTTATCATTAAAAAAATCTATCTATATAAAAAGCCAGCGACCCAAATGCCTTAATGACCAGAACGACCAGTCACTACGACGCCCACTGTGGCCAACTAACCGGCCCAATGGGATGGGGAGCTGGGGCTGGCTGGCCAACTTCCCTCAGCCCCTCCCCCCAGCCACCCCGCCCCTGATCGGCCTCTCCCACCCTGGTCGAGGGCGGGGCAGCCAGCCAAACCACCCTCTGCCCCTTCCCCCCAGCTGGCCCTGCCCCCAATGGGCCTGCCCCACCCCAGTTGGCCCACAGCCCATCCCCCACCTGGCCCCACCCCTGATCGCACCCCCCACCCCAATAGGAGGCAGGGCTGGCCAGCCAACCTCCTGCAGCCCCTCTCCCCAGCTGGCCCTGCCCCTGATTGGCCCCCCCTCCTTCAGGGGCAGGGCCAGCCAACCTCCCGCCACCTCCTCCTCCTGACAGGCCCAGCCCCCATCCGCCCTGATTGGGGTTGGGCCAGCCAGCCCCCACCTTTGCATGAATTTGTGCACTGGGCCTCTTAGTATATATATAAAAACCAAAGCAACTGTTCAACAGTTCGACTGGTAGCTATGATGTGCACTGACCACCAGGGGGCAGACACTCAGTGCACAGGCATGGAAACATGGAACAGACTGATGAATCTCAGAGGGAAGGAGGGAGGGAAAGGACAGGAAGAGATTAACCAAAGATCTTATATGCATACTAGAGGCCTAGTGCATGGATTCGTGCACTGGTGGGGTCCTTTGGCCTGGCCTGCGGGGACCTGGCTGAAACTGGTAGTCCGACATCCCCCGAGGGGTCCCGGATTTCGAGAGGGTGCAGGCCAGGCCAAGGGACCCCACCGGTGCATGGCACCAGGCCTCTAGTGTAAACAAATAAACATTGTTAGTTGGTGGAGGAGGAGGGGGTAAAAAAATACGTTCCATACAACTGACCGAATTTGGCCCAGTTTGCCCATCCAGGTCTAGACAGATTTCCAGGTAAAATCAAATGTGCCAGGAGTGGCCTGTAGGGTTTTGTTCTGTGAAAACCTCTTCTCACAGTTATAAGTATTAACAGCGAACTGCATCAGATGTTAGACTTTGGACCTTGAGTTCGACTAAGAATTCAGAGCCAGGGAACTCAAATACAAGTGCAAGTTTGTTTAGAAAGTCACAGGGGTAGAAGTGAGCTGTGGAAGAAGTGAGCCACCCAGCTGCGTGGAGTCAGCAAGGACGTTACGGAGGCAAAACAAGGGCCCTTGGAGCGTAGGAGAAAGAAAGAGGAAGGAGAAGCAGGGAAAGACGTGCGTGCGTGTGTGTGTGTGTGTGTGTGCGCGCGTGCGTGTGCATGTGTATGTGTGTGAGGGAGAGGCGGGGTGGGGGGGAGGCGAGAGAAGAAAGAGAGAATATGAGTATGAGCACCGGCATGTGCTGGGTCTTTCCTCTTAATGGCTTTTTACCTCGTGGTCCAGGGGAGGATCTCAGTAGAGTATTCATCAGATTTTTCTGGTGTGGCTCCTCAGGGTTGTGGTCTCCACTGATTGATTGGGGCCAAGGCAGGGAGGGGATCATTAGTCATTGCAGCTGGTCCTGATGCCAGCTATGGTGTTGCCTCTCTGGCCTTGCTGCTTTTCTGGGCCTGGAGCTGAAACACAACTGAGGCCTAGATGTTATTTATCTATAGTTTGACCAAAACTCTGTCTCTGTGGTCAACATCCCTGAGGCTTTGTTCATAGGTTTATTTTATGTTGTTCAGAACCTCATTGTTCCGAGGCCTTAATGCTTAAGGGAGTGGTCATGTGAGTGAGTCAAATGAGGCTATTCTCCAGGCCCCCTTGTTCTCCTCTAAGGAGATGTACCAGGGGATTAGCAACATGCCAGGGGAGGGTCTGAACTGCATGGCCAGTGATATGAAAGGTCAGGGGATCTAAACCGCATGACCTGAGATACGCTAGGGGAGGTAAGGTCACCTGGGGGTGAGGTCCTACCCTATAATACTTGAGTTCCCAGGTTAGCCCGTTGCTAGGCACCCAGGGCTTTCCACCCTGGTGACCTGTACCTGGCCTGTTTCCACTCTGCTCCTGCCTAACTGCCCAGGATATCACAAGTATCTGAATTTTCAAACATCTTATCCATTTTGATTTGAGCTGAAATTAGAAGATATGTTTCAAGCAAAGATACAAAAGAGCAATTCCTTTTATAATGACTAGTTATTGATTTATTATTAATAATTTCATAAATTACTTTGCAAATAACTTTTTGAGCTCATACATGTGCCAGGCTTTGTGCTAGGCCTATTACAGACTCCGGGGGACTGATGCAGCATTATCCCTACTTACAGAAGCAGATACTGCGGCGTGGCGCACCGAGGTTAGGTGACAGCTCAGATCTCTAAGCCAGGGCGGCGCAGGCAGGAATGAGGCCCTGGTCTTTTGCATCCT
The DNA here is from genome assembly GCF_000147115.1 of Myotis lucifugus. Classification (NCBI taxonomy): domain Eukaryota; kingdom Metazoa; phylum Chordata; class Mammalia; order Chiroptera; family Vespertilionidae; genus Myotis; species Myotis lucifugus. The sequence continues at coordinate 1,113,814 of NW_005871179.1, forward strand.
AACTGCCCTCTCCTGCAAACCACTTCCAGATACCATGTTTAGTTCCGCTCTGTTCGTGTTGACTGGGAGACACATTTTCCCTAAATTCAATCGGGCTCATATAGTCAGTTAAGAGCAAGTGGGCTTGAGACAAACGCCAGGTCCATCGGCCTCCCCCCGCCCCACCCCCCACCCCAACTAGGTCCTGGGACAAAAGAGAGTGGCAACACGCCTGGAAGAGGAGGAGAGGGAAGCCCTAGCGCGTCCTCCAGCCGCCCGGGGGCGGGAGGAAGTCAATCCGAGGCCGGGGCGGGTTTTGGGCCGGGCCGGACTGGGGCGCGTGAGCCCGCCCTCCCAGAGGACCTGCGCGGCCATGGCGCTGCTGGTCGCCGCTCTGCGAGTCCTGCTGGGCGGCTTCTTCGCGCTCACGGGGGCGGCCAAGCTCTCGGAGCAGATCTCGGCTTCTGCGTCGCAGCAGATGGTGAGCGGCGCGGCGTGGGCAGCGGGTGGATGGGCCCCAGCGGTTACCCCGGTGCCCGGTGCGCCCCGCCCCCGTCTGCCCGCCGACCGCCTGCCTTCGGGCCAGACGGCGCTAGAGCCTGGGGAAGAGCATCTGAACCTTGGCTTGGACGTGGACGCCCTCCGGGGAGTTTCCATAGACGGGAGGGTCGGGAAGGCCCTTTCCAGCTGAGCATTGGTGGCCCAGGCGAGTCTAGAGCCAGGAGGAATGCTCCGGACCCTGGGGGAGAAAGATGGGGTGGAAAAGAAACACACCTCCTTCCTTGTTTGAGCTCTTGGGAGCTTCGTGAGGCAGGGCTTATTAATCCCCATTTGGCAGGGTAGGAAACCCGCCCTGAAGGTGAAGTGTAAAGGTTACACTCTTAGAATCCAGAGAGCCCTTTTCTGGAGGATGGAGTCTGGGAGGGAGGCCTGGAAGTCGCCCTTAGGCCTTCTGTCTGGTTCTAGACTGGGGAAAGCTTTCATGTTCTCATGCTCACCAATCCCCCAAGCCTCTCAAACAGCCAGACTTGGAGACCCTGCGAGCTCCTTCTCCCAGGCCTGGGTTCTCCCCTTCTGTCCTGTCTGAAGGTGGTGGGTTTGGGCAAGTTCATCTCTAGAGCCAGACAGCTTAGTGCCTCCTTGCATCACTGAGTAGGAGAAGGTAGCGCTGAGGTGGGGGAGCAGGAAAAGGTAGCCAACCCGAGGATCAGGATGAAGTCACGTGGCCCAGGACGGAGCCTGATTCAGCAAGATGAGTCACTTTGAGCCCCTTCACCTCCCCTTGTGTCTATTGCAGTGGGATCCAGGCACCAGCATATGATGTAGAAAGTGGAATCTGTTTAATGAGCAGCAATCTGCCCTTCCATCCTCTCTCCCAACTGCACAGTACCTGAAGAGAAGCCAGGCCAGGCATAAAGAGAAGTTGTGGCGTTCCCAAGGCCTTGGCACTAGATGAGAAGGCCCAACCCTTGCTTCCTCTTCCTTGAATTTGGGCCTGGGGAGAGTCCAGTGAGAAACTCAGTCCATCTCTGCATCACCATCCAGCCCTTCTCCCTGGAGCATGAAGCCCGTTTACTGATTCCAAAGCTCAGCCCCCCAGGGAGGCTCTCTCCTTCCCAGCTGACCTCAGCGCTGGACCTGGTCTAGAGTAGTCACTCCTTTGTTGTGGGCAGTTGACGTAGGCACCAAATGCCCCCGTGCAGTGGCTGGGAAGTGGATCCTTGGTGAGTGGCTGACAGGCGTTCCCTGCCACCCCTAGAAAGCCCTGTTCGAGCAGTTCGCTGAGGAGTTCCCGTTGAAGGTGTTCGGCTACCAGCCAGATCCCATGAACTACCAAGTGACTGTAGGCTGGCTGGAACTGCTGGCTGGGTTGCTGCTGGCCCTGGGCCCACCAAAGCTGCAAGAGATCAGTAACTTTCTCTTGATCGTGCTCATGATGGGTAAGGGGCGCCCCCCTGGGCAGAGGGAAGGAGGAATTCTTGGGGAGGATGATGGGAAGGCCCGGCTGTTCCTCTGTTCCCCATTACTATTGTTCCCCCCCTTTTTTCTCTGGGACCGGGAGCACTTCCTGCTGTCTTACAGTTTCCATGGTCTTCAGACTAGGACAGGTGCTTTTCAAACTTAATCTACTGTAACACTATTGATGCCAACTATACCTTCTACCTCATCCATTCTATTGGCTGTGTGATATTCCATCATAAGGATGTATTATAATGTAACCTAAAAGCCCCTATTGCTCTCCCCCCCCCACATCCCACCCCTGAGATGAGAGGATAGAGTAGCAGTTGCCACTTGACCTATGTGTCTGGCAGTTGAAAACCAAGAAGCTGAGCCCCCTGAACAGAAAGGCAGAGAATTTGCCTGGGGCTAAAAGTCTTGGAGGGACCCCCTCATAGCAGTTCTGCTCACAGGAACTGCTGATGTACAAAGACAGCTGCTGCTTCTATGCCCCCCAGGTCTTGTGTCACCATCGCTGCCACCACTACCACCCTGCCCCCAGGCTTTCTTGCCATCTCTGGAGCTTCCCTCATTTTCAAATCTTTCTTTCACTTCCACCACCAACCCCTGGGCCTCCTTCCCTCCAGCAGGATTAAGAAAGGAGTAGGAGCAGGGAGAATTTGTTCCAAAATGCCTCTCTCGCCACCTTCTTGCCCTGTTTGGCTGGATTGTTCCTGTTTCTTGCTCTCTGAGAGGGGTTCCATTAATCCAAAAAGCTTCTGGTCCTGCTTTCTCTGTGAGGCCATGGAGTCAAGTGCACCTAGTGTAGGGTATGTGCGTGGGGGGTGCTTAAGGGGAGGACTTGAGCTGGTCGGCCTAGGCTGGAGAGCCCTGAGCTCCTGGATCTCCTGGGTGCCCCAGGGAGCCTCAGAGACCTGACTTTCCATTCCAGGGTCCATCTTCACGTTGGTGTCTTTGAAGGAGTCACTGAACACCTACATCCCGGCTGTCGTCTGCCTGGCGCTCCTGGTGCTGCTGGATATCTGCCAGTTCTTAGTCAGAACTGAGAAGGTGATCAGACCCATAAGGAAGAAGATGCCAAGTTCGGCCAAGGGATCCTGAGAGTAGAGTACCTCTTGCCTCTCGGTGCCATGTCACTGTCACAGCAGGCACACAGAGGGACACAGTTGACCACCTTGTTACCAATACAATACCTCCAGGGTCAAAGTATGACCATTGTTGAAATAGACATCTTGTCTACCTGGGCCTACTTTCTCTCTTGGACATCTACTGCCCTTTTTGATATTTACTAGCATTCCTCCTGTCATGTGAAAATAAGCAGAAAAGAAATTTAACCCACAATGTTAATACCCCAAAATAACTATTTTCAATTCCTTTGTTTAACTGTATTTTTCAACTTTTTTCTATGCTTCTATACAGATTTTAAAAAATGAACATGAGACCATATATACTATTTTATTACTGGCTTTTGAAAGCTAATACACCGTGCCTGTTTTACCTTGTTGCTAACGCCTGTGTAGTGTGCCATTGTAAGGTTGTACTGTAATGCATTTACGCAGGCCCCCGCGCAGGAACATTTGGATTTTTCCCAATTTTTTGCTGTTGTGAACCTCACAGTGAATCACCTTTGCACACCTATTTTCTTTCCCCAGAAGTGTCAGTGCTGGTTCAACAGGCATGCACGTTTGTAAGGCTTTTATCACTTACACACTGAGTGTGGCGGAGTACAAGTGCCTGCTTCTGCCCGTGCCCTTCCGAGCCACACGAAGTATTCCCTTCTATTTCTTCTTATCTTGGGCACTTTTGCTCTGCAGAACTAACCGAGGACCTGAAGCTGCCAGCCTCTGGCGGTGAGGTGGGGCACTCAGTGCAGTGCTCCTTGGAACGTACGTGGAGGCAGGGGACAGTCAGCTCCAAGGGGTGCTGCCTGTTAAAGCCGTGCCAGAAGCTGGGGTGAGTCCCAGAGGTCCTAGGGAGTCAGAAGGGTGTGAGTGTGGCCGTGCTCAAGGAATGGTGACCATGTTAGGGCACTTCTGTCACATTACCAACCATCTTTACCTCATACACACACACACACACAGTGCACACACTGGTATAGAGTGTCAAAACAATAAGGAAGCTGTCACTCACATAAGAGGTCCAGAGATAACATAGATTCAATGTAGGCTGCCTTATGATGACATCTAATACTTTTTTTTTTTCAACTTTCTGCTCTGCTTCCAATGTACTGGCTACTGCCCTCAGGGATGCATCATAGTTGCAGCAGCTCCAGAGTGCACATTTGCACATAACATCCCAAGGTGAAAAGAAAGAGGAAAGCTCTCTTAGAAGACCCCTAGGTTTCCCCTCACACCCCACTGGTCAGAATTATGTCACACTTTCATTACGAGGCCAATCACCAGCAAGGAGGATGGAATTCCCATGATGGAATTAAACTAGTTAAGATTTACCACACTGGTCAGCAAGGGAGGGGGTAGAAAACGGTTTCTGCGACTTACTAGCTTATTTGCAGAATATGTTTAATAATGGTAAATATTACTCAGAGTTGCTGTGGGGATTTAGTGGGTTGAAGTGTTTACAGTAGTGCCTGGCACATAATAAGTGTTCAGTAAACGCTATTATTAAATACTGGCTGGTTCTACCGATGAGAAAACGGATTCAGAAAGCTTAAGTGCCCATGTGTCAGATCTGAGACTAGAATTAAGGCCTGATTGACTCCAGAATGCACAATTTCCACTGCACCAGCTGCCAAAGTCGGAAGTGGGCAGGCAGGGCACTCGCGCTCTCTTCAACTTGAGGGTACATGGGATCATCTGCCCAATGTGATTAAGTCTGCCTTGCTTTCCAGAATTGCCCCTCTGCATGAAAATTTTAAGCTCATGAAAGTAGAGCCTGGAGCCCCTAGAATCCTGGCTCCTTACCGTCTCCACCCCTCCCAGGACGCCAGGACTTGGAGTAAAACCTCTCACAGCTGGCATAGGCTGAGGACTCCTGTTTACCAAGGCTTGACCTGTAAGCTGATTAGTTGCTACAGGGCCCCCACGCCTGGCTGTGGGAAAGGCAGGGTGTGGAGGAGTGGGCTGGCCAGCTGGTGAGGAGGAGCAATTAGGATTGACAGCAGCAGGAATATCTTGAGCTCCAGCAGCGGCTCTTCAGCCCAAGGAGACGCCAGGCTCCAAGAAATGTGGCCCCCAAACCACAGCTGAAATCTAGGTCAGGTAAGCACAAATGACATTCAGCTGCCAGGGCTTCCTTATGCTTTTCTATCTTCCTCCCTGGGTCCTCTTGTCCTGGAATGACACTCCCTTCCCTTGGGGCCCTGGCCACACCCCACAAGCCCAGCTCACAGCTGCCACAGATGGGCCCCAGCCACTCCAGCTGTTGGGCCCAAACTTCATGTCATGTCCTGGGATGTGTGGGTGGAAGTGGATTCTGTTCTGTCTCAGCTCCTTCAAGCCAGGTCCCAAGGGCCCGAGAGAAAGAGAGAGAGAGAGAGAGAGAGAGAGAGAGAGAGAGAGAGAGAGAGAGAGAGAAAGAGAAAGAGAGAGAGAGAGGCCTGACCTGGAATGGCAAGGGGAGGTTGGGGTGGGGGGTGGGGAGCACTTGGGGACTAGAGCCGTGGTGGACAGAGCTGAGAGGGAGGGCAAGAAAGGAATACTCTCGCTCAGGATCCCACAAAGGATTGGAACCTGAGAGGTTCAAAGGCAAAAGGACAGATTTTGGTATTGGAGGAAGCGAGTTTTGAGACACCCTAGGAGTTTGTCTCTGTGTCCAAAATAGGAGCAGGACATTGGCTTGTGCACTTACCTGCCTTGGGGAGATAGGAGGAACAGGCCGGATGTCTGTGTTGTTTTGTTTGCTGGGGGTGCCTGCGTCTCTAACGCTGTGTGTGTGCCTGTGTGGGTGTACAGTTCTGTGTGCTGCCTAGAGGGAAGGGAGCTAATGGTTATGAAGTGTCTCCCCAGCGGCAGCCTCAGTGCTCAGAGTTTTACTTATGTTTTCTCATAATCCTCCCAACAGCACTGTGAGGTAGGTATTTTAATCTCCATTTTACAGCAGAGAAGACAGGCTCCGTGAAGCTGAGTAATTTGCCCAAGGTCACATGGCAAATAAATGTGTGTCTCTTGAATCTGCTTGGTTCCAGGGCCTGTTTTCTTTTTGCTTTGCTGTCCAGTGTTTTGAGTCAGATGCAGGACTTATTGTGGTCAAAAGGCTAGGGCAGTGGTTCTCAACCTTCCTAATGCCGTGACCCTTTAATACAGTTCCTCATGTTGTGGTGACCCCCAACCATAAAATTATTTTCGTTGCTACTTCATAACTGTAATTTTGCTACTGTTATGAATCATAATGTAAATATCTGATATGCAGGATGTATTTTCATTGTTACAAATTGAACATAACTAAAGCATAGTGATTAATCACAAAAACAATATGTAATTATATATGTATTTTCGATAGTCTTAGGCGACCCCTGTGAAAGGGTCGTTCGACCCCTAAAGGGATCGCGACCCACAGGTTGAGAACCGCTGGGCTAGGGGGTAGGAAACAGGCCAGAGTACCTTGCACAAAGCTGAAAAGGCACTGTCCAAGGTGCTCCAGGCAAGCCCCAGGAGAGGACCTTCACCAAGGCAAGTCCAAGGTCACTATGCATAGGCTGGATCACTGTATCATAAGACTGGTCCTCCATCCATGCCCTGCTGGTCCCCGCACTGGTGCTTCCCCCACTGGCTTGGGCTCTTTCTGGGAAGGGTTCTCTATATTTGAGCCTGGTTTCTTCGGAACTTCCAGTTGGCTCAGCCTCGCTTGGGCTGACTACACATGCCTGTGCCCCCATGTATGTAAACCACACTCCCTCTGTGAGGGGCACCTCCACCCGCCCAGTCACCAGGTTGGAAATTTCCAAGCTATCTGGGACATCTGCCTCTTGTTTCCCACAGCTTGTCATCAAGCCCACTCACCTTCAAATAACTCTGGAGTCCATCCCCTCCTCTCCATCCTCCCTGGGTGGTGGCTGAGCTCAGTCCTCATCCCCCCTCACTTGGATTTCCTTGCTTCTAGTGTATCCTCCCAGCAAGGGCTGAGGAAGAGACGGATTGGGGTTGGGGAAAGTGTAGGCCTCTGCAGTGACCTCTCTTCCTCTCCCTAGCCCAAGGTCCAAGACGAACAGCAGTGTTGGGACCTGGTGTTGGGGGCTGCAACTCCTGGGATGACCCTTCTTGCATCATTGGGGTGCCCATGGCTCACACCTTGGCGCTGGGCCTGGGGCTGTCCCCCAACCCTGGCCGATGTGCTCTTCACACTCACGCTGCCACTCTGGCTCACCTCCTACCTGGGGTGGTCTTTTACCTGTCCACCTACGTGGCCATGGCTTTCGCCCAAACTCACCAGCATGTGCTGCTGCAGCCCAGACCCAGGGTGACCACTGGCCCCGCCCACACCGCTGCCTGGCTGCTCCCCCTCAACCGACACAGTCTTCCTGCTGGTGCATGTGAGCCTGGTGCACCAGCGTGTGGCCAGGACCATGGTGCTGGGGCTTCTGTTCATCTTTGCCCTCTGCCTGGAGCCCTACTACCTGCTGCTGGCTCCTTGGGTGGCCCAGCAGGAGGGTGTCATGGCGCTTGATGTCCTGCACACCTTTAGCCTGGAGCTGCTGAGCCTCAGCAGCTGCCTGGACCCGCTGATCTGCTTCTCCGTGCCCAGCTTCCCCCAGGACTCCTGGATGCTGAGCTGCCACCGGGAGTCGGGGGAGAGGGGGGCTGAAGGGGAAGCCTGCTCCTTGGCCTCCCTGCCTGCTTCACCCCGGCCACCCTCCCAGGGGAACTCTGGCTACAGAAAGCTCTTTGGAAGAGCCTAGATTTTCATTCTGACGCAACCACATACACTAGGCCCCTAGCTGGAGCATGGGCCTCCTCTGTAAAAAGGGATAGAACATTCTTTGGAACACGAGTGTTCCCTAGACTTTGCCAACTTTTGGATACAAAAAATAAGCCATTAAAAAAAATCTCTTGGGATTAAACTCAAGTCCTTAACATGGCCTGCAAAGTTCTGCCTGAGCTGGATCCTGCTTCTTACCCGGCCTCAGCCTCTTCCACCTCTGCCCCCTCCACCGGCTTATCACCCTCTCAGGCCCTGGAACAGGCCAGTTTCCTGAGCTCCAAGGCCTTTGCACCTGATGGCCAGGAATGACGTCCTTCCCTTTCCTTCACTAAGTTAATTCCTCTTCATTCTCACTTCTTTAAAAGTAACTCTTATAGCCTTTCTTGACCAGCAAACACACACACACACACACACACACACACACACACACACACACACACAAGACTGGGTTAGATCTGATTACTCCTTCATAGCTTTTTTCACAATTGTAATTGAGCAATTAATTGGGTAATTCATTGGTTTACTTTTCTTTTTTTTTTTTTTTAAATATTGTATTGATTTTTTTACAGAGAGGAAGGGAGAGGGATAGAGAGTTAGAAACATCAATCAGCTGCCTCTTGCACACCTCCTACTGGGGATGTGCCCGCAACCAAGGTACATGCCCTTGACCGGAATCGAACCTGGGACCTTTCAGTCTGCAGGTCGACACTCTATCCACTGAGCCAAACCGGTTAGGGCTCATTGGTTTACTTTTCTTTCTCTCTTGCCAGAATGCATTTATGTTGATCCACTAGAAAGTGCCATCTTTTACCTGTCCACCTACGTGGCCATGGCTTTCGCCCAAACTCGTCAGCATGTGCTGCTGCAGCCCAGACCCAGGGTGAGCAAAAGGTTGAATATTGGCAATTTTATTTTTATCCAGTTTAACTTAATAAATTTCATGCTTATCTTATTCTTGGATGTATCCCCTGTGCTCTCTACTGTAAGACCTCAGTATACCAGAAGAATGAAAGAAACCCGAATATTAAGTTAAAATACTCAACAACTCACTCAGACATTCCAGTCTCTGGTAGATTTTCCTCAAGTGTTTCTGGGAGTCTCCAAGTCTGTATGATCCGGATGCATTCCTGGCCAGTCCTGCTGATTGCTTCCTTCTGCTGTTGTTGGATACCTGCAACTCTGTCATCACCTCCACTGTGCCAAGACTCTTATACCAAGACTTGGTGGTAACCAAGTTGGAGATCCGTCCCGCTATTGGCCGGGACTGCGGTCCGCCAGACTTGCTGCTTTTTGCTTTGGCTGAGCTGAGACTCTGCCACTGGGTGCAAATCCCTGCCAATGGCTCTGGCCACCTGTGCTTTCCCTCAATGTGTTGATGACTCAGGAGTTGGCTTCAGGTGCAGAGGGAACCACTACTCTCAGCCATATTATCAGGTCTCAGCAAGAATGCTTGGGTCTCAAAGAGTTAGAGCTTAATGAATGCGAGCAGCATGTTCTTGTTGCCAAGTTGGCTGGGAGGGTCCACCAATCAGCCATCATGTCTCATTGACCTTCATGCCCAACTGCTGAATTTGCCTTCTGATGATAAACCTGACAAATTCCCTCTTTTCTTTTTGGTAAATTAACTTACATTGGTTTCTTATTCCTTCTTTAAATTTTTTCCTTACATTTTAATAGTGATACATGTTCATGAAAGTAAATTCAAAGCAGTAGAGGAAAATGTAAAATATAAAATAAAGGTCCTCAGTGGTAGCCACTGTTCACAGTTTCTCTTTTTTTAAATATATATTTTATTGATTTCAGAGAGAAAGGAAGAGGGAGAGAGAGAGAGAGATAGATAGAAACATCAATGATGAGAGAGAATCATTGATTAGCTGCCTCCTGTATGCCTCCTACTGGGGATCGAGCCTGCAACCAGGGCATGTGTCCTGACCAGAAATCGAACCATGACCTCTTGGTTCATAGGTTGATGCTCAACCACAGAGCTACACTGGCCAAGCTGTTCACAGTTTCTTATGTATATATTTCCAGATGTCTTCTATTCCAGTATGAATATATGTATAGTCAGTTTTCTTTAAAAATTCACAAATGGGGTAATATTACAAGTCTCTTCTGCACTTTTCTCATTTACCATATCTTATACATCTTTTTATATCAGCACATATAGATATCTACCTCATTCTTTTTAATAGTCACAGAGTATTTATTTAACTGAATTTTTTCTTTATTGTTGGGCATTTGTTTCTATTGTTTTACTGAAGTAAACAAAGCTACAATGAATGTTCTTGTCCACAAATCTTTGCATACTTGAAAATCCATAGAATAAATTCCTGGCAATGTAATTGCTGTGTCAAGGAGTGTGTGTGCACACTTAAGTTGTTTTAATTACATCACCTAATTGCCTCCCAAAATGCTGCACCAATTACACACCCATCAACAACATGTTTCTGTTTTACACCTCCTCACCAGGACTGGGCATAGTCACCTGCCTCCTTCAAGAATCTAGACTCCTGTCTGCAATCCAGCTGTGAGCAAGGTTAATTTGTTTCTTTTTCCTGGGCGGCTTCTCAGTCGGCTCCACATTTATTTGAAACCTGGTGGGGCAGAAGTGGGAAAAGAAAGGGTATCACCTAAGGCCTCACACCAGCCAAATTTTAGCCTATCTTGCTTGTAGGAGGAATTAAAAGTCCACATACTCACTGGTAATTGTTAGTTCTCTCTCCTTTCTTGAGAATTAGGCTGGCTCATTCCATGCAACGCTGACCAACATCTCACGTCACAGCCAGGAGGCAGCCTGGGCCCACATCATGAATTCAGTTGCTCTGGTGGAATGAATTGCTCAGCCCCGGGGGCCATGGGAGCCATGCAAAGCTGGGTCTCTGAGAAGTGATCTGGTGTCCACACCAGAGCCAGCTGAACCTCTTGAGGCTGAAGTTGATTCTGTCCAGATAAAAAACGATCCCCTCTGGCCTCATCCATCCCTGCGGTCTTGTACTATCTTGCTTTTGATGTGACTTTTCCCTTAGTAAAGTAGACAGTTTCCTTTGGGAAATGTCTAACTTAGTCTTGTGTGTCTGACCTGGGGAAAAAAGAACTTGAGAGCCAATTGCCTTTGGGAGATGAGACACTGCAGAAAGAAAGCCTCTGTCTAGAGTTACAGTGTGTGGGAATCACCATCCTCCTTCCCTGTCACTCAGGAGAGCAGGAACCTGGGGTGAGGACCCAGAGGCAATGCGCCTGAGGGGGAGAGAGAGAGAGCAGACTGCTTTGTACTGTCAATTACCTTGGATTCTTGGTCCCCTTACTTATTCCAAACCTTTAAGAATTTGATGTGAGACCCTCCCTTAATCCAGGATGGAGAAAAGAGAGCTCAGGTTGATCCTTGATTAGATGTCAGACATGTCCTTTGTCCAGGATCCAGGGAAAAACTCACGTGCCAATTGTTTTTAGCAGCTATCAACTAATATGAGATACCACCTCATGCACATGCAATTTTAGAATGGCTAAGATTTTTTTAAAGTGACAACGTCAAGAATTGGTGAAGATGTAGAGAAACTAAAAGTCTTACACATTGTTTATGGGAAAATTAATTTATACAAATATCTGGAAAACAATTTGGCAGCATATACTAAATCTAAACTAACATAAGTTGTGTGACTGGCAACTTGGCTCCTGTGTGTATGCCCAAGAAAAAGGAATGCATATGTCCACTAAAAGCCATGTATGTAACATAGCCATAGCAGCATTTTCCATTATAGCTCCAAATTAGAAGCAAATCAAATGTTAATCAATAGTAGAATGGATAATAAATTATGGTATGGTTATATCTGGAATACTAAACAAAAATTAAAAATTAACTGCATGCAATAACATGGATGAATACATTGATAAAATTGAGCAAAGGACCCAGACACAAATATTACACTATGTATGATTATGTTTTTATGTAAAGTACAGGCAAAACTACTATATGGTGATAGAATTCAGAACAGTGGTTATCTCTTGGGGGTTATTAAATGGAATAGTGCATAAGGGAGTCTTTATGGGGTATCGTAAATGTCTATATCTTCCATCTGGATGGCAATTACATATGTAACAATTCATGGATCTGTACACTTAAGATTTGTGTAATTTACTGCACATAAAGTATATCTGAATAAAAAAGAAAATCTTGTACTTCTAATAACATGTATAAAACCAATGATGTGACAATTATTTTTGACTTCCATATTTTCCTCTGATACTTCACATTATGTGTAATAAAAAATGCTGGGAAGATGGCAGAAGGGAAAGCACCAGGAATCAGTCTCCCCACCTAGACAATTACACTGACATAATCTGTCTGCTGTAACTGTTCTGGAACTCTGGAAAGTGTTGAAGGTTTGCAGCTTCCAGGGAAAACTTGGACAGTAAATTGCTGTTAATTTTGGCCAATTTCAGCCATGTGGCAGACAGCTGTGCACATGTACCTGGAGCAGTTTATGCACAGTGTGTGAGAGATAGGGTGGGCAACAATGATCCTGTCCTCCAAATACAGGGGATCTGTGGAATGGTTGCTGCTTCTATCACAGAAGTGCAAATAAAAAGACGGGAAGCCATTCTTGTTGCACCACCCCTATTGTTGAAAGACACACCCCCTCTGGCTGAAGTGACTTGCATCCTTTCCCCCCTTCATTTGTATGCTTTCTCCCTTTGAGAACCAAATATTAAAATCTAGGACATTCAAAAGCAACTGAAGAAAATTAGAAAGTGGCCACAGTGTCCTGGCTGGGTGGCTCAGTTGGTTGGAGCATCATCTTATACACCCAAAGGTTGCCAGTTTGATTCCTGGTCAGGGTACATACCTAGGTTGCAAGTTCGATCCCTGATCGGGGTGCATATGGGAGGCAACCAATCTATGTTTCTCATATCGATATTTCTCTGTCTCTCTTCTTTCCTCTCTCTCTCAAATCAGTAAAAAACATATCCTTGGATGAGGATTAAAAAGGAAAGAAAAGAAAGTGGCCATAGCTGCACAGGGACAGGCTCAGAAAGAACCTAAAAAGACATTAAGTTTACACTTCAGTCTGATCCTTGATACAAATACAGCCTAAAACAAACAAACAACCCCAATTAACAAAAATGAGCAAACCCTGGGGAAGGTGGAATACTCGGATTTCCAGAGTTATTATATTATTAGATTTAATGTCTAGTGTTCAAATACCTCAAAGCATACAAAAACAAACAAACAGAAAAGCGTGGCCCATTCAAAGGAAGAAAAATAAGCCACCAGAAACTGATCCTGAAAAAGACCTAATGACACATACTAGACAAAGAGTTTCACTGTCTTAACTGTGCTCAGAGACTCAAGGAATATGTGGGAAAAGTCAAGAAAATAATGTATGAACAAATTGAAAATGCTGACAAAGAGTTAGAAAACCTAAAAGAAACAAAGAATAAATAAATTCTAGAGATAAAAAGTATAATAACTAAAATTAAAAATTCACTAGGGGGATTTGAATGCAGATGTGAGCAGGTAGAAGAAAGAACAGCAAACTTGAAGATAGGACAATGGAGATGATTGCAGTTGAGGAACAACAACAAAAAGATGGAAAAAATGTGAACAGAGTCTCAGAGATCTGTGGAACCCTAGTAAGTGAACAAATATATGTATCCTGGGAGTCCCAAAAGGAGAGAGAGAGAGAGAGAGAGAGAGAGCGAGGAGAGAATATTTGAAGAAATACTGGCTGAAAACTTTCCAAATTTGATGAAATAAATAAACATCCAAGAACCTCAACAAATCCAAGTAGGATGAACTCAAAAAGACCCACACCAAGAAACATTATAATCAAACATTCAAAAGACAGAGTATTTTGGAAGCAGCAAGAGAGAAGTAAATCATTACATACAAATATTGTCAATAAGATTATCAACAGATTTCTCATCAGAAAATTTAGAGGCCAGAAGAGAGCAGTCGATATATTCAAAGTGCTAGAAAAAAAAACACCACTGTCAACCACAAATTCTATATTGACAAAACTGTCCTCAAAAGTGAGGAAGAGATGAAGGCATTCTTAGATAAATGAAAGTTGAGGGTGTTTGTAGCTCTTAGACTGCCTTGCAAGAAATGCTAGGCAGTAACTTGAAATTGAATGGAGAATTAAATATTTCAGTAAAGGTAAATACATGAGCAATGATAAGAGCCAGCCTTATTGTAACAATGGTTTGTAACTATACTTTCTGTTTGTTTTTACGTGATTTAAGAGACTAATGCATTTAAAGAAGAAAAAGATCCATTATCAGTGTAAAGGCTGGGATTACTGTACCTTTGGTTTGTGATTCCAAATCTTGTTTTCTACATAATTTAAAATACTAATGCACTTAATAGTTTATGTTTTTGGACACACAATGTATAAAAATGTAATTTCATGATGTCAACATCTTAGAGGGGTGGGGACAGAGCTGTAAAGTAGCAGAGTTTTTGTATGTTATTAAAGTTCAACTGCTATAAATACAAATTAGCATGTTATAACTTTAGGGTGTTAAATGTAATCCCCATGGTAACCACAAAAAAATAGATCTAAATATACAGAAAAGGAAATGAAAAAGAAATCTAAATGTTTTGCTTAAAAAATCTACTAAATACAAAAGAAGACAGAAAAGTCCCTTGTCAGCAGTAATTACTTTAAATGTAAATAGGTTAAACTCTCCAGTCAAAAGACAGAGCTTGGTAAAATGGATAAAAACAAATGAGCCTGCCCTGTCTGGTATGCTAAGTGGTTAGAGCATTGGCCATCTCACCAAAGGGTCACAGGTTTGATTCCTGGTCAAGAGCACGTACCTGGATTATAGGTTTGATCCCTGGCCCCAGTTGGGAGGCAACAAATCGATGTGTCTCTTTCACATAGCTCTCTCTCTCTCTCTCTCTCTCTCTCTCTCTCTCCCTTTCTCCCTCCCTCCATTCCTTCCTCCCTCTCTCTCAAAAAAAATCAATGGAAAAAATATCCTCAGGTGAGGATTAACAAAGCAAAAAAAATTTAAAAATAAAACATAACAAAACAAAAAATAACACATGACCCAACTATATGCTGTCTACAAGATACTCACTTGAGTTCCAAAGACACAAACAGGTTGAAAGTGAAAGGATGGAAAAAGATTTCTATGCAATGGTAACCAAAGGAGCAGGAGTGGCTATATGAATATCAGACAAAATAGATTTCAAATACAAAAGTACGCAAAAGCCCGAGTCGGTTTGGCTCAGTGGATAGAGTGTTGGCCTGTGGACTGAAGGGTCCTGGTTTTGATTCCAGTCAAGGGCATATACCTTGGTTGCAGGCTCCTCCCTGGCCTGAGCCTTGGTCAGGTCATGTGCAGGAGGCAACCAATTGATGTGTTTCTCTCACATTGATATTTCTCTGTCTTTCCCTCTCTCTTCCACTCTAAAAATCAATGAAAAAATATCCTTGGGTGAGGATTAAAAAAAAAGTATGCAAGAGACAAAGAAGGACATTATGTATTAATAAAATGCTTTAATATAGCAATAAGATATTATCATTATAAAATTTTATGTGCCTAATGACAATCAAAATATATGAAGCAAAACCTGACAGAAATGAAGGGAGAAATAGATAGTTCCACAATAATAGTAAGAGACTTCAAGACCCAACTCTCAATAATGGATAGAACAACCAGATAGAAAATAAGTAAGGAAATAGGAGACCACACAATAAAGGAATAGACTACCTGTACTAAAAGACATATAGAGAACACTGCCCAACAGCAACAGCATACATATTCCTCTCAACTGAACATAGGACATTTTCCAGGACAGACCAATGTTAGGCCACAAATTGTCTCTATAGGTTTAAATAAATAGGTATCAACAAGGTATCTCTAACCAACAGAATGAGGTTAGAAAGGTAAAACTTGAACATTTAAAAAATTGTGAAAATTAAACAGTATACTTTAAAACAAACAATAGATGGAAGAAGAAATCACAAGAGAAATTAGAAAATACTTAGAGATGACTGAAAACAAAACATCCCCAAACTTATGAGACTTAGTGAAAGCAGTGCTAACGGGGAAATGGATAGCTATAAATGCTTGCATTAAAAAACAAGAAAGATCTCAAATCAACAACCTAACTTTGCAACTTAAGGAACTAATAAAAGAAAAACAAATTAAACCCAAAGCAAATAGAAGGAAGGAAATAATAAGGATTGGGGAAGAGACGAATGAAATGGAGAATAGAAAACAATAGAGAAAAATCAATGAAAGTAAAAGTTCTTCAAAAAGATGTACAAAATTGACAAATTTTTAGCTACATGGACTAAGAAAAAAGGAGAGAAAAAGGAAAAAAATAAAAAATGTTGACAAGGATGTGATGAAATTGGACTCCTTGTGCACTGTTGATGGAAATGTAAAATGGTACCCAAAGACTACAGCTGCTGTGGAAAACAGTGTGGTGGTTCCATAAAAAATTAAAATAGAAGTATCCAGCATTTCAACTCCTGGGTATACTCAAAATAATTGGAAGCAGAGTCTTGAAAAGATATCTGTACAGTTGTGTTCAAAATTATAGAGACAGAAGTGTAATGGTGGTTGCCAGGGGCTTGAGGGAGGGGAGAATGAGGAGTTATTGTTTAATAGGTATAGAGTTTCAGTTTTTAAAATATTTTTATTGATTTCAGAGAGGAAGAGAAAAGATAGAAACATCAATGATGAAAGAGCATTGATTGGCTGCCTCCTGCACGCCCCTTACTGAGGATGGAGCCCATACCTGGGCATGTGCCCTGACTGGGATTTGAACCGTGACCTCCTGGTTCATAGGTCGACATTCAACCACTGAGCCACACCAGTAGAGTTTCAGTTTTACAAGATGAAAAGAATTATGGGAACAGATAGTGGTGATGGTTGCACAGTAAGGTGAATGTTTTAATACCACTGAAGTGTACACTTAAAAATGGTTAAGATGGTGAATTTTATGTTATGTATATTTTTCTAAAATAAAATAGCTTTTTGTTCACAATGCCTCTTGTTTCTGTACAATCTAGCTAAATGGAGTAATACTTACTTTTTGAAATTTTATATATAACTAGAGGCCCGGTGCATGAACTTGTGCACCAGTGGGTCCCTCGGCCTGGCCTGTGGGATTGGGCTGAAACCAGCTTTCCAACATCTCCCGAGGGGTCCAGGATTGTGAGAGGGCACAGGCCAGGCCGAGGGACCCCACCGGTGCACGATTGGAGCCAGGGAGGGACCATGAAAAGGCTCCAGGGCGTGTCTGGCCCATCTCGCTCAGTCCTGATCAGCTGGACACCAGCAGCAAGCTAACCTACCAATTGGAGCGTCTGCCCCCTGGTGGTCAGTGCACATCATAGCGAGCGGTTGAGCGATCTTAGCCTATCATTAGCATATTAAGCTTTGATTGGTTGAACAGACAACCAGATGACCACTTAGCATATTAGGCTTTTATTATATAGGATTTCTTTTTTTGTTATATTATCCATTAAATGACTAGTCTCATTTTGAACTCTCCATCTCAGACAGTGATTATTTATCTTTAAATTAATCTTACATGTTTGCCCAATCTATCATCAAATTTCAAAATCATTCCTACAGAAAATACTTATTCCTTTCTGGAAATATTGTGGTTTTGTTGGCTAAATATTGAAAACTAACCTTCTTCTTCTTCTTCTTCTTCTTCCTCTTCCTCCCCCTCCTCCTCCTCCTCCTCCTCCTCCTCCTCCTCCTCCTCCTTCTTCTTCTTCTTCTTCCTGCAAAAAAGCTTTATTGTTTCATTTGGTCCAATGCATGGGAGAAGGCTTCAGGGTGGTCAAAAGAATGGCTAGTAGTTCGGGGAGAAGCTCAGGTAAAAGCCAGACTCCAGGGGAAGCAGAGGGGCCTCTCAAGGGCCTCTGGGCTCCAAAGGCTCCTAGTGGTGCTTGAGGGTGAGGCTTCCAGAAGAGATACTCGCCCAGCCCAGACTGGGGGTTGGCCAGCCTGTAGAGGTTAGTCAGGTGTTGCCCATCTTCTTGATGAGTTTCACCTCCTCGCCCCGGAAGTGGTTCTCCAGGAAGTGACAGAGCTGAGGGTCTGCTCCGGTAGAACGCAGGGCATGCAGCTCCACAGGGCCTGGTTCAGGTTCCTCTCCAAGGCCAGGGTGGCTACCATGGCGTCCTGAGTTTTGCCCACTCATTTTGGGGAGGCTTCAGCACGTCCTGGGAGTGGATGCGGCCAGCGCACTTGTTTTGCAACTCTAAGAGATGCTCAGCGCCCTCGTGCTTCTTCTCCACCAACGTGAGGAAGAAGTGGCCCATGCGCTTGAGAGGCACATCATCCTGGTCGAAATAGAAGCCCCGAGAGAGGTGGGTGTAGGAGGCCTGCAGATGCAGGTTGCCAGGAGGTTGACCACAGCCTCCACCTTGGTGGAATAATTCTGACGAATTTGGGAGCTCATAGTTGTTTGGCAATAAGGAGTTAAGGTAGAAAAAAACCCCAGTGTGTTGGCTGGTCCTGGAGGTGGTTCTGAAGGTGGTGACTGAATAAGATGCAGGAGAGTGGCCGGAGGCTGGAAGAGGGGGGTCCCTGGGTCTATTCCGTCCAAACACTGTTGAAGCAAGAGACAGATCCAGGACTGCCAAGGGCACTGCCAATATTATTCTTTTAAGAATATTCTGCCAATGTTCTATATCAAAGTTTATATTTTTTTTGTACTATCAACAGTATTATGGTTTTTAAAGCCTTTTAAAAAAGAATAGTCTTTAAATAAACATAACATAAATATAAATATAAATATATGTATATTTATTTCAGAGAGGAAGGGAGAGGGAGAGAGAGATGGAAAACATCAATAATGAGAGAGAATCAATGACCGGCTGCCTCCTGAATGCCCCAGACTAGGGATCGAGCCTGTAACCAGGAAATGTGCCCTGACCGGGAATCGAACCGCGACCTCCTGGATCACAGGTTAATGCTCAATGACTGAGCTACACCAGCTGGGCTTTTAAGCCTTTTTTTGAGACATAATTGCTTGATGTAATTTTAACAGCTCTAGATCCAGAGAAACAGAGGCATAAACATATTATTTAATAACTTGTGGTGTGTGTGTATGTATTTGTGTGTGATACCCAAGGCTCTCCAAAGTATAGGGAGCAGACGGTAAGGTAGTGAAGACCTGGGCAGGGGTGGGTAGGGGCCGGGAAGAGAGGGGTGAAGGGGGAGGAAATGGGAGATATCTGTAATACTATTAACAATAAAAAATATATTAAAACACAACAACAAAGTATAGGGACCAGAGATAGGCCCCTTTTGATCCAATTTAAGGAAACTACCGGCTGAGTCCATCTGGTTTCTTTCCTAACACCTGTTCTGTAGTAAGAAATTATAAGTCTCCCAATATTGAGAACAGCTTTCATTTAAAATATTTAGTCTTATTGTCCCCATAAGTGGGAACAGCTAACATTTACTGAGTGTTTCCTATGTCCCATTGTTCTAAGTATTTTATATATTTTTTTACTCATGAAATACTCAGTATTTACTCACAAAACTCTATAAAATAGGTAATTTTACAGATAAACTGAACATAGAAATGTGAAGAAAATTACCTAAAACATTGAAATAGCCCAAGAATTTCAACACTTTGGTATTAAAACTTTCTTTTTTGAATCTGGCAAAAATCCATGGCAAAATATGGTTCCTGGTTCTTGTTTCGGAAAACACAGCCATCAAATCTCTCTATCCAGCATCAACCTTATCCTGGCAGTCCCTCAAGCTTCTCCAACGTAACATATTCAAAATCATACTCACAATTTTCTCCTTCAGACTTGCATTTCTTCCTGTGTGAATGGTACCACAAACCTTGGTCATCTGAGCCAGACTCTGGGGTAATCTCAGGCTTTCCCTTTCTTCTCCCACCAAGTCCTCCTTACTTAAACATACACTTCAACATGCTATTTCTTGATTAGAATTGATTACAGGCAGGTGTTTACTTTGTGACATATTCATCAAGTACAGTTATAAATTTATGCACTGTTTGTAGTTATATGCATATCTGCATATGTATATATTAGGTGCCCAATGCACAACATTCGTGCACTGGGGGAGAGATCCCTCGGCCTGGCCTGTGCCATCTTGCAGTCCAGGACCTCTCGTGGGATGTCCGACTGTTGGATTAGGTTCTGCATTGAGTGTCTGCCCCCTAGTGGTCAGTGCACATCATAGCGACAGTCATCCCACCTTTCGGTCGATTTGCATATTAGGGTTTTAGTATATAGGATGGTCCAGTGGTTGGCAAACTCATTAGTCAACAGAGCCAAATATCAACAGTACAAAGATTGAAATTTCTTTTGAGAGCCAAATTTTTTAAACTTAAACTATATAGGTAGGTACATTGTTATTAACTTAATTAGGGTACTCCTAAGCTGGCCTTTGCTAAAATAATAATAAAGCCACCAACACAAAATAATTACAATTCTTAAATCGATGACAAAAATACCTGTAGGATTTGCAACTGGTTGGAAAAATACAGGTAACGTTATGCTTCAAGTAGGTACTTTTGTCACCCGCGCGCGATTTGCAGACGCGACTAGCACTAACCACTGCACATGAGACTGCTGACTGACTGGCTCACTCAACTCGCGCATGAATGGCATGCGCACCTCGCCCGCGCTGTGTCTCCCATCGCCCGACCGACCGACCGACACCCCCCACTTCTTCTAACACCACTTCTTCAAAATAGACTCGCCCAGGCTGAAAACCGACTTCTGCGCATGGGCCACGAAGTTTCAATCGCACTGTACTTGCACGCCCGCACGTGGTGTTTTGTGGAAGAGCCATACTCAGGGGGCCAAAGAGCCGCATGTGGCTCGTGAGCCGAGGTTTGGCGACCACTGGGATAGTCTAATAATTGCAATTCAATAAAATTACTTAACATTTTAATTAATTTATTTATTATATATTTTTATTGATTTCAGAGAGGAAGGGAAAAGGATAGAGAGAGAATAATTGACTGGCTGCCTCCTGCATGCCCCACACTGGGGATCGAGCCTGAAACCTGGGCATATGCCCTGACCGGGAATCGAACTGTGACCTCTTAGTTCATAGGTTGATGCTCAACCACTGAGCTATGCCAACTGGGAAAAATTTCATTTATTTTTAAAAAGGAAAATGTAATTTTAAAAGGTATTTTAAAAGCTGCTTTCAAGTTACACCAATGTAACATGGTTGGGTCTGAACTAGGGCTCAGGTGTTTCTGAGAGGAATTGGGCAAATCCTCCTCCTTTGTATCTACTGACACATTTACATCTACTGGTCTACTCAAGGTTTGAGGACACTTTGAAGAGAAGCCCTGAACTCTTTTCAGATGTATACAAATATGACCGGTGGACAGGGGTGACCACAACAGAAGCCTAGCGATAGGGAGGTAGACCAGAAGCCATTGAGGGAGAACTCTCTATAAATGGAAAAAAATTATTGAGTATATGAACCTGCTCTAGCAAAGTAATGGAGAAAAGTGCTGGTTCCAGGTACAAAACAGTGGCTGATACTAGAGGAAATTCCCACCCAGGCCCTCTGGTGGCGGCTGTGCACCCTGGGAGACATGGGTTATGAATTCAAATAGGAAGAGCTAAATCACTGATCTCTAAAACACCCTGGGGCCAGTCAGCCTTGCTGAGGTTTCTCTACTCGCTTCCCCTGAACATTCTTACTTCCAAGGTTGAAGGTATGGACTTTCTGCCTGGAGTGCAATGCAGTGCCCAGTTTCATGGCCTTCAGGCGGCAGCTGAATTCCAGCTCCACCCGAATGTGGCCTGGCTGAGTTCCTGCTTCACTGGTTCCTGGTGGTGGTGGGAGTGATAACATCAATAGGAGAATGACTCCTGTGGAATCATTAGGGCCTGAGGTTATGGAGTCCCTGCCTGGATGTCCATGGCAATGAGAAAAAGGATGATAAAACTAAACCGTTCAAGCAGTTTCACTTCAGGACCTCTCCAACTGAGCATAACAGAAAAAGCATTCTCTCCATTTCACAAGCGATAACTTTAATCTCAAGCATCAAGCCAAAGCAGCAGCATTTCAATTTCACTAACAATGGCACATGGCAATAATGGGAGTCAACTGCCAGTGTGGAGTGGCGCTTCCACAAACCGTTGGGTCCTGTGCATGCAAATTCCTGGCTTGGCTAGCCATGGCCTAAAGCCTCTACGTTTAGCTTGCTTGCAAAAACTCTGCGTTTTAAGCTACCAAGATTTACTGGTGAATGCTAATGGATGACATTTGTATTCACCTACTGGCAAAATTTGAGATTTCTGATTATCTGTGTGTGTGTGTGTGTGTGTGTGTGTGTAAAATCTAGTTTATATCCACATTGTTGTCAGACTGCTGCTTCTTAAAGCAAATCTGATCATCAGTCATGCTTAAATTAAAACTTCCCTGGCTCCACATTGCTTCGGAGTTCACCTCCTCAGCTGGGCTCACCAGACCCTTCATAATCTGACTCTTGCCTGTGTCATTAATGTTATCTCCTGCCACTACCCCCACAGTCTAATTATCTTGAAATGGTACTTGGATTCCCACTTTCACTGAATGTCCCTTATTTCAATTTTTTTCTACAACTATTTGGAAGTTTTGTGCTCTATTTTTATTCTTTTATTGATTACTTTAGAAATTTTAACATATATACTTATCAAAGTCTGAAGTTAATCTCTTTATCCTCTCCCTCCCCACCCCTAAGGATCTTAGTCACTTTGACTCTGTTTTTTTCTTTCCTTTCCAGAGATACACACTATTGTCATGTTTTAATTCTATCTTTGAAAAAACCAGCAGACCTTATAACTGTTTTATACAGTTGAGGTTTATATATATGTACCCATGTAGTTACCATTTTCTTTGTTTGTCATTACTTCTTGCACGGTAGACCTTCCATCTATGATCACTTCTTACACGAGATCATATTTTGTCTGAAGAACTTCTTTTATAGTTTATTTTAGTGATGGTCTGCTAATGGAAATCTTTCCATTTTTTCCTCTCTGAAATGCCTTTATTTCATCATGATCCTTGAAAAGTCTTTGTTAACTGGCTATAGATTCCTAGGTTGATCATTTTTAAAAATATATATATTTTATTGATTTTTTACAGAGAGGAAGGCAGAGGGATAGAGAGTTAGAAACATCGATGAGAGAGAAACACCAAGCAAGGTACATGCCCTTGACCAGATTCAAACCTGGGACCCTTCAGTCGGCAGGCCGACACTCTATCCACTGAGCCAAACCGGTTAGGGCTAGGTTGATCATTTTGTTTCCTCAGCACATTGACTGTACTATTCCACTGTCCCCTGGCTGTCTGTGGCTGCTTTGTGAAGTCAATTGTCAGCTTATCCATGGCTTCTTTGAAAGCAACCTGTCTTTCCTCTGGCTGCTTTTAAATTCTTTTTATCTTTGTTTTTGTAGTTTTAATATGATGTTGTATGTGTGGGTTTCTTTTTACCTGTCCTACTTAAAATTTGTTGGTAATCCGTACCTTGATATCTTAATCAGGTCTGGAAAATCATCACCCATTATCTCTCCATATGTTGCCTCTGCCGTATTCTCTCTCTTTCAGGGGAGGGGGGTGGCAGGCTTCTGATAAGATGTATGTCAGGCTATCTCATTACCCTTCATGTTTTTTTTTATAATATATATTTTTATTGATTTCAGAGAGGAATGGAGAGGGAGAGAGAGAGAGATAGAAACATTAATGATGAGAGAGAATCATTGATTGGCTGCTTCCTGCATGCCCCACACTGGGAATCAAACCGAGGCACGTGCCCTGACCAGGAATTGAACTGTGACCTCCTGATTCATAGGTTGATGCTCAACCACTGAGTCACCCGGCCAGGCCCCTTCAGAGCCTTATCTCTTTATGATGCTTTTTGCATATATTTTCCAGCTGTATCTTTCTGTTCACTGATACTATTAGTACCTGCATCCAATTATCTGTTAAACCCATTTATTAAATTTCTAATTATAGGTACTATATTTTTCATTTCTAGAAGTTATATTTAGTTCCTTTTCATATCTGCTTGGTCATTCTTTAAAATTCCTTGTTCTTTGCTCATATTTTAAAATTGTCTTTTATTTTTTAATGAGTCTGAGACAGAATTGGATGAATCATAATCTCTGCTTCATGGTTACTGTCATCACTGGACATAGACCTCTTAGGTTGTGAATGAATGTATGTTTGTATGTATTTATAAAAGAATGTAATGAATACCTACAATCCCACCAGCGAATGCAAGAGCTATCTGCCCGCCCCCATCCTATAACTCTGCGTCCCCTTCCCAGATTTGCAATGATCATTACCTTTCTTTTTTGCTTTTATAGTGTTATCAAATATATATGTGACCTAAATATAGTGGTCAGTTTTAGTTGTTTGTGAACGTTCTGAAGAGTGTGTTATGGTGTACATAATCTTGGATTTAGCCACATTTTTGCATGCTCTATATAATATTCTATTGTGTGACTGCTCCATAGTTATTTATCCATTCTTCTGTTAATGGGCATTTTGGTTGTTTCTAAGTTCCCCCCTCCCCCTTCTTGCTATGCATATTCTTGTATCTATCTCTTGATAAACATGAGCAGAAGTTTCCACTGGGTACATAACTGGGGGTGAAATGTTGGGTTATAGTGTATATAGAATCAGTAGTCAGCCAGTCCACCCCAGTAAAGCTACTGGCATCCAGTCTGGTTGGTCAGGCATCTGGTCTGATTGGTCAGCACCCATGTGTTATTGGTTGTTAATACTTTTAATATTATTCTTCAGAGTCTATGAATGACAAATGTGTAAGCTAATGACAAATTATTTTAAAATGGTGGTTGTGATTTATACCTCCTCCAGAAATATATGAGGTCCTGTTGATCCACATTCTCTACAACATTTGGAATTGTCAGATATCTTCATTTTTGCCAATCAAATGGGTGTACATATGTGTCTCATTGTGGTCTTGATTTGCGTTTTCTGTTTGCTAGGAAGTCTGAGCATCTCTTTCTGTGTATATTGGTCATACGTATTTCCTCTGAAAATTCCATGCTCATACATCTTTCTCATATATCTTACTCATGTATCACGTATTTTTCTATTTGATTGTTTCTCTTTTTCTTAGTGAATTGAAGGAGTTCATATAAAGAAATTTTTAAATCCTTGATGCCAATTCTTGGTCAGTTATGTGTTACAAAGATCTCTCCATTATAGCTTGCCTTTTCACTTTCTTTAACATGATTTATGAATAGAAGTTCTTCACTCTAATATAGCCAAATGTATCAATCTTTTCTTTTCTAGGTAGTGCTTTTTCTATGTCCTAAAAGGTCAGAAAGAAATTTACCTCACACAGATTGTCAAACTGCAGCGGGAAGGCTGGGGAGGGTTGGGGGGCAGGAGGGAGGGGGTTAAGAGATCAACTGAAGGGCTTGTATGCATGCATATGAGCATAACCAATGGTCATAAGACACTGGGAGGTAGGGGAAGCCAGGGTATTGTCAAGGGCGGGGGGGGGGGGGAAAGGACATATATGTAATACCCTTTGTAATGCTTTAAGCAATAAAAAAAAAAACAAAAACAAAAACAAAAAAAAAAAAAAAAAGAAAGAAAGAAATTTACCTATACTTCTGTGATGATTAATTTTATGCGTCAACATGACTGGGTTATAGGGTGCCCAAATATTTGTTAAATATTACTTCTGGGCATGTCTGTGAAAGGTGTTTCTGGATCAGATTAACATTTGAGTAAAGCAAATCACCCTCCCTAATGTGGGTGGGCTTCATCCAATCTAATTGAGGCCTAAATAGAATAAAAAGTCTGAGTATGAAATAATTATTTGTCTTTGTCCATCTGTCTTTGAGCTGGGACATCAGTCTTTTGCCTTGGGATTCAGACTCAGCTAGAACTTATACCATCCGTTCTCCTGGTTCTCAGGCCTATGGACTTGGACTAGAGCTCTATACCATTGATTCTCTTGGGTTTTCAGCTTGCCTACAGCTGATCTTGACTTTTCAGCCTCCATAATCACATGAGCCAATTCCTTATAATAAATCTCTCTATATATTCTTAATAAATATATAAACTATATTATATAATTATTATAACTACTAGAGGCCCGGTGCACAAAAATTTGTGCACTCGAGGGGGTCCCTCAGCCTGGCCTGTGCCCTCTCACAGTCTGGGACCCCTCAGGGGATGTCCACCTGCTGGCTTAGGCCCGCTCCCCGGGGGATCGGGCCTAAGCTGGCAGTCAGACATCCCTCTGGCAGCCAGGGAGCCCTCGGGGGATGTCCACTTGCCAGCGGGAAGCAGGCCTAAGCTGCAGTCAGACATCCTTAGCACTGCTGAGGAGGCGGGAGAGGCTCCCACCACCACTGCTGTACTGGCAGCTGTCAGCCTGGCTTGTGGCTGAGCAGAGCTCCCCCTGTTGGAGCGCACTGACCACCAGGGGGCAGCTCCTGCATTGAGTATCTGCCCCCTGATGGTCAGTGTGTGTCATAGTGACCAGTCATTCCCAGTCGTTCTGCTGTTAGGGTCAATTTACATATTATCATTTTATTATATAGGATATCTTCAATTAAGCTGTTTTTGGCTGCTAGGAGATCCTCTTTTGAGAAATGCTACTCAAGGTTTTTCTTTTCTTTTTTTTTGCTTCATATTGATTTGTAGGGATTCCTCATATATTCCGAATATGCGTTCTTTACTAGATTGCAAATATTTTCCCCAATCTGTGATTTTCATTTTCACTCTCATAATAGTGTTTTTTAATAAAATAAGTTAATTTTTAACAAATTCCAATTTGTCAATTTTTTCTTCAATGTTTAAAAATTGTGTTAAAATACACTTAACATAAAATTTCAATCTTAAGTATAAAATTCAGTGGTATTAAGTACATTCATATTGTTGTACAATCATCATCACCATCCATATCCAGAAATATTTTCCTCTTGCAAAACTGGAACCCTATTTAAAAATTACTTCCCTCCCTAACCAGTTTGGCTCAGTGGATAGAGTCTCGGCCTGCAGACTGAAGGGGCCCAGGTTTGATTCTGGTCAAGGGCATGTACCTTGGTTGTGGGCACATCCCCAGTAGGGGGTGTACAGGAGGCAGCTGATCAATGTTTCTCTCTCATCGATGTTTCTAACTCTCTATTTCTCTCCCTTCCTCTCTGTAAAAAATCAATAAAATATTTTAAAAAAATATTTTTAAAAAATAAAAAAATATAAAAATTGCTTCCCATTCCCTTTCTCCCCCCAGTCACTGGCTATCACCATTCTACTTTTCATCTTTATGATTTTGACTACTCCAAGTGCCTCATGTACATGGAATCATACAGTATTTGTATTTTTATGACTGGCTTTCACTTAGAATAATTTTTTCTTCATCTCTAGCAAACATTTTTGTAACCTTTTAAAAATTTATTATATAGGAATCAAGCAACGTTTTTTGATCTAAAATTTACTTTGTCTGATATTAGTATAGCCACTCTTGCATTACTGTCTTCTCTTGTGTTTACTTGTTTTTTGCAGTAGAACATTTAAATTCTTTTCTTATTTTATTTTGTGTATATTCTAGAGCTATTTTCTTTGTGGTTACCATGGGGATTTCATTTTAAATCCTAAAGTTATAACACTCTATTTTGGATTTACACCAGCTAAACTTCAATAACATAAGAAATGTTCTGTCCCTGTCCCTTTTGGTTGTTGATATCACAAAATTACATCTTTATCCATAGTGTAGCCTAAAACATAAACTAATAATTCTTTAAATGCATTAATTTCCTAAGTTATGTAGAAAACAAGATTTGGAATTACCAACCAAAGTTACAGTAAGGCTCATTTTTACATAAATTGTTTTTTTTTCTTTAAATGTATTAGTCTCTTAAATCATGCAGAAAACAAACAAAAAATACAGTTACACATCATTGTTACAATAATACTGGCTTTTATAATTGCTCTTGTATTTACCTTTTTTTCTTGTATTTACCTTTATTGATAGTTTTATTTCTTCATACAGCTTTGAGTTACTGTCTAGTGTCCTTTTATTTTAACCTATAGGATTCCCTTGAGCATTTCTTGTAGGGCAGGTCTGATGGTATAGGATTTTTGGTTAACAGTTTTTCTTTTCTTTTAACATTTTAAACATATTGGCCACTCTCTTCTGGCCTCCAAAGTTTCTGATAAGAAATATACTTACGATCTTATTGATAATTCCTTGTATGTGACAATCTCTAACTGCTTTCAAAATTCTCTCTTTGTTTTTGAAAGTTTGATTGTAATGTGTCCCAGTGTGGCTCTCTTCGAGTGTATCCTACTTGGAGTTTGTTGAGCTTCTCAGGTGTTTGTATTCATGTCTATCATCAAATTTGGGAAAATTTCAACCAGCATGTCTTCAAATATTTTCTCTGCCTCTTTCTCTTTCTTGTCTTCTTGAACTCCCACAATACATTGGTCTCCTTGATGGTGTAGTATAGGTCGTGTGAGATGTACATAAAACAGTTATTCAAGAGTAATTTATATTAAAAAAGAAGAAAAGCTAAAAATTAAAAAACTAAGTCTCCAATGTAAGCAGTAAGTTAAAGAATGAGTAAAACCAAAGAAAGCAGATGGAAATAGATAATAAAAATAAGAGCAAACATAAAGAAATTAGAAAAAAGTACTATAAAGGATTTCAACAGCCCTAACCGGTTTGGCTCAGTGGATAGAGCATCGGCCTGCGGACTGAAGGGTCCCAGGTTCGATTCCGGTCAAGGGCATGTACCTTGGCTGCGGGCACATCCCCAGTGGGGAGTGTGCAGGAGGCAGCTGATCGGTGTTTCTCTCTCATGGATGTTTCTAACTCTCTATTCCTCTCCCTTCCTCTCTGTAAAAAAATCAATAAAATATGTTTTAAAAAAAAAGAATTTCAACAAAGCTAAGAAATTGATTCTTTAAAATTAAAATATGGACAAATTTATGGTAATGAAAGTAGAAAAAAGGAAAGAAGGCACAGATAAATATTGTAAAGGAGGGCAGAATTACAAAGGAAGCAGAGATGAAAATAAGAGAATTTTATCAACAACTTTATGGCAATACATTTGAGAACTTGGACAAAATAAATAGTCTTAGAAAAATGTAACTTATTAAGACTTACTAAAGAAATGTTTTGAAAGGCCAAAATAGCTCTTTAAATAGTCCTGTTAAATAAATAGAAATATTTGGTGAAACAAAATAAAACAAAACAAAAACCCCATCACATAAGGAAAACACCAGTTCCAGATGTGTTTCAGCAAACTTACAAATATCAGATTATTCCAATCTTAAACAAACTTTTACAGAGAAAAGAAAAATAGATAATACTTCCCCAACTTATTCTATGAAGCTAGAATAACTAGATAACAAATCCTAAATAACAAAAACAGGAAAGTATTAGGTTTTCTTTATTTATTAATATAAATAGATAAAAAATCCAAAACAAAATATTAGCACATCAAATCCAATGATCTCGTAAAATCCTATATAATAAAAGCCTAATATGCAAATTGTCCCCTTGACTGGGAGTTCAATTGGGAGCTGGCAGGTGGCTGGGGGAAGGGAGGCGCCCCGGCTGGCCGGCAGTCACTAGGGACCCTACCCATGCTTGAATTTTGTGCACTGAGCCTCTAGTAAGTAATAAAGCTCCTTGAGTCAGTTGGGTTTATCTCAGGAAAGTAAAGTTTAATATTAGGAAACTCTAAATGCAGATTATCAAAACAGACTAAAAGAGTCCTGACCAGCATGGCTCAGTGGTTAGAGCCCTGTCCTTGTGCACCAGAGGGTTTCGGGTTCGATTCCTGGTCAAAGGCACATACCTAGGTTGCAGGTTCGCTCCCACCCCAGGTTGATGTGTTTGTTTTTTAAATTGATTTTGGAGAGAGAGTGGAAGGGAGAAAGAGAGAGAGAAATATTGATGTGAGAAAGAAACATGGATCAGTTGTGCCCTGACCGGGGAATCGAACCTGCAACCTAGGTATGTGCCCTGACTAGGATTCGAACCCACAATCTTTTGGTGTATGGGAAAATGCTCCAACCAACGGAGCCACCCAGCCCGGGCAAGTGGGAACCTTTTAAAGTATGGGCTCTGTGTGACTGCAGAGCACACACGCCCATGAAGCGATCCCTGATAGTAATTACTGATTTACATCTCCATCTTCCGTATATGTCACTGGATGAGTAGGAGAGAACACTTTCCAAGGGAAGCCTGTCTGCTTACTCTTTATGCCCCAAACGGGCTAGCAGGGTGCCAGGTACAATCAGTAAATGGCTGCTGAATGGACAAATGAAAACTGCACTATGATCTGAAACACATCAACTCTTTGATAACAGCTTTGCGAAAAAAGTAGAAAATCATATTAAATGCCTGTCTCCAGTTTAAGATTGTTTCCCAATTTCCAAACAGTTAACAAAATGTACATCTTAGAGAAAACATGGTGGTGCCTGTTAGCATCTTACACGATAGCTGTACGTACGCTTCATGGAAAGGGAGATGTTTCTTTAAGTTCTAAAGTGGGTTCCTGGGACCAACTTTCTGTCTTATTCTTTCTGATATCTGCTCTCAACTGATCCCCGGGGTTGGGAATTACCTGCGACCTTAGCGCATGAGTGAAAAGTCTTGGTCGAACTGCTTTTGTAGGCAGCACGACAGGTGACCCCCAACCTCCCACCAGACTTGGAGGTTTCCTTGGGGAAACGCTCTCCAAACTCCTTTTTGTCATTTATGCTACATGGCATCTTTAAACATCTCCGTGGGGAAAGGAGAAAGGGCTTGCTCCCCGTTTTAACCCCTTTGGGCCTGTGACTTCTACTTTCTGCACCTCAGTGTCCCCCTTTACACAAGGAGAGCCAGTGGGACAGTGAGAAAGAAATTGTTGGGTGAGAACTACTCCAAGGCCTGTTCCTAGAGAGGAAGAGATCTCGTCAGACTCCAGACTCACGCCTCACCACTCCAGAGCTGTCCACATCAGAAAAGGTGGAGGAAGGGAGAGAGGGACAGGTCTTTAAGGACGCACACTATTCTCCACCCCAACTTCGGGTGCCTGAGGCCATGTGTCCTCACACCCCCCGTGGAAAATAACAATCACACCCCCCGTGGAAAATAAGAATCCAGACCAGACCCTCCCCCACACCTTCAGCCCCTCCCCCTGCGGCTTCCCCAGGGCGGGCCCCCTCCCCCCCATTACAGCATCGCTCCGGGCGCCAAGACGGATTCCAGCCAGGGACTGCTGCAGTCCGCTCTCCTCCGCCTCTGCTGGCTCCTGCAGCCCGTGTCCTGGCTCTGCAGCCTCCGGCTGTGCCCCGGAGAGTCCCTTTCCCTCCTCCACCCCGCCTCTGCCTCGGCACACCCTTGGCTCGGGGCCTAGAGGTGGGCGGGCACCGTGGGGACAGGTGGGGCCCCCGCAAAGTCGGCAGGTACAGCGGGGTTCTCCCTCCACATTGGGGTTGCCTCGGCGGTGAGGACTGTGGGTGGGGGACGCCTGCCAGTGGCTCTGAGGCCCGGCACAGCGCCCCACACCGGCAGGGGCTGGAGCCGAGGAAGCGGGCTCCTGGACCCGAGGCCAGGCACTGAAGTCGGGGAGCTGACCGGGAGAACCGGAGGGAGAGTCGTGCCTGGGGGGCTGTGTGTGACAGGCAGGGTGTGCCTGCCTCCACGGGGCGCGAGACCGTGTCTGTGAACCCGTGTGACCGTCTCCCCAACAGCCCGCCTCTGGCTTGGGGCGCTGAGCCTAGGTCCGCTGAGCGTGGGCCCTGGGTCCCCCGCGGACGCCCCCCCGGGGTGGTCCACAGCGGGGCCTCCCCCAGCGCCCGTCGCTCAGCGAGGGCGTGCGCTCCTCGGAAGACCCCGGGCGGCGACCTTCGGGCCTCCTTGGGTCCGGGTGCGGGGGCGGGGGAGTTCGGTCCGCCTTCCCTTCTCCGGGGTTCCGGGCTCGGGCAGCTCTTGCGCGGGGGCGGAGGTCGGGGGCCGGACCCCCCGGGCCGGGATTCCCCCCGCCCTCCCCCTTCCTGGTCCCGGGGAAAT
>NW_005871179.1:1145756-1183879 GCF_000147115.1 Myotis lucifugus
CGAAAGTAAAATTAAAAATGAGAATTTTCCTGCCTTCCCTTGGGGTAAAAAAATAAAAAATAAGAATAAAAAAAATTAGAATAAAACAAAAAAACAAAAAAAAAAAACTACTGTGCACTTAACTCGGAGGTCCGCAAGAGGCGGGGCGCCCTACCGAGGGGGTTATCCGAGTCCCGGTGGAGTCCTGACCTACTGGACCGTCGCCGCAGCGTCCCCAGCTCATGTCGCTGGCGCCAATGTAACCCCTGCCGGAGCCCCAAGCCGGGCCAGGTAAGCCGCGGGAGGGGTGGGGACGGCCACGCTTGCCGCGCCCTCTGCAGCGCCCCCATCCTCGGCCTGGCTGCGGCCCGGCGCCGCCCACGCCCCGGGCTCCGGCGGCCTCGGCTCCGGGCTCCGGGAGGTGCGAAGGCTGGGCCTCCTCCGCTGCCCTGTCCCCCCCCCCCTCCCCCCAACCTCGCCCCGGCCTGGTGGCCCGCGGGCCTGACCCGAAGACGGGCGCGGAGGGACCACGCGGAGCGCGGACCGGCTCTCCGGGTAGCGCCGCGGGGGTTGACCAGCCCCTGCCGGGCTTGGCCGGGATGGAAGCTCGGGTCTGGGAGGGAGTCACCAGCTGGCTGGTGGGGGGAAGTGGCGGTGTTGGGGAGATCCGGAGAGAAGTTTCCTCTGCAGGTGTGTGAGTGTGAGTGCGTGTCACGGTGTCTGTGAGAGTGTGTGAGTGTGGCACCGTGTGGGTCCGTGGGTGATGATGTGTGCCAGCGAGTGTATGCAGCGAGTGTGTGTGTGTCATTGTGGGCGAGTGTGTGTGCGTGTCAGTGGGTGTATGCAGTGTGACTGTGGAGGGTGTTACTGTGTATATATATATCTGTGGACATGTGTGCGAGTGAGTGTGTGTTGTCACGGCATGTGCCTGTGTATGTCTCTGTGAGTGTGTGTGTGTGTGTGTGTGTGTGTGTGTGTGTGCCGGTGTGACTGTGTCTCTGTGAGTAGCTCCTGGTATCTGTGGCCTGTATGAGTGAGTGAGTGTGTGTGTGTGTGTGTGTATTGGCTGTGTGAGAATGTATCTGAGGAGAGTTCACTCTGAGTCGCCCACATCTGGGCTTCCTTCTCTGCCTCCCTCTCCCAGGGGATTTCAGAGGTCAGAGCATCCCCTCTCACCAGGGGCTCTTCCTCCTGTGTCTCCTCAGGCAAGAGCTGAATTGCACTCGGCCCCACCTTCACCTACCTCAGGGGCACTTTCTGCGATGCTCTGGTTGTGTCCTTGCTGCATGCTGGGGCCCCTGGCGGTAGTGGGGCCCCGGGTGAGCTGGAGGATGTGTGCTTCTTCTTGGGGCCCAGGAACTTGTGTTGTCTCAGTCCTGTTTCACCAAAGGACCGTTAGAAACGGGAACCGAGCAGGCCAGGAAGAAGCGCCTGCCCTGTTCCTAGTCACCGGAGCAGGTGGATGTCCCACCAGACTTCTCAGCCCTGAATTTACAAGTTCTAGGTCATTGGTTCAGTCTACTGGCTCTAGGTGGGTCTGTGCTGAAGCTCTCTGAAGTAGTCGTAGTAGAAATAAATAAAAATAAATAAATAAAAACAGTGCCTTTCCATCAGTCCAGGACTTTTGAAACATGCTCCCCTCTCAAGTCTTTCTTTTCATCTCCCCAACAGCTCTGGGAACCAGAGCCAGCTTAAGACACGTGAAATTGCAAATACTCAACTGCTTTTGTTTTTTATTTACAAAAACAGCAATTTCATCTAGCTCAGCCTAATATAATGCCAATTTATAGATGAAGATGTTGAGGCTCAGAGGTAAATTGTATTTTCTATAACCCATAGTCAGTGGTACAGAAAGGCTCCAACCAAGGCTTTTTGGTGACTGAAGGAGCTGTGTTGGGCCAAGGTTAGAGAGTGGTACTCCCTGCTGTGCGCTCTTGATCCTGGGGGCACTGACCTCCACCTCTGCCCAGCATTTCGTGAGTGCTGGGGCTCCTTCTGCACCCAGCTGCCAAGGCCTAAAAGGGAGAAAGGGGGAGACGAGAAGAGGGGGGGGGGAGAGGGTTCGTGAGTTTGCAGTGAATCAGGGTCTAAAAAGGGAGTTGGGAGGGCTAGGGTGGCAGGTGTTTCTAAAAAGAACATGAACAGCCGAAACCGGTTTGGCTCAGGGGATAGAGCGTCGGCCTGCAGACTGAAGGGTCCCAGGTTCGATTCCGGTCAAAGGCATGTACCTTGGTTGCGGGCACATCCCCAGTAGGAGATGTGCAGGAGGCGGCTGATAGATGTTTCTCTCTCATTGATGTTTCTAACTCTCTATCTCTCTCCCTTCCTCTCTGTAAAAAATCAATAAAATATAAAAAAAAATAAAAAGAACACGAACATAGGATGAACAACTTTACATACTACCCCTGCATGCTCCATCCCCACTAACCCACTCCTCTGACAGGCAGTGCCCACTGCATTTTATGCCAGGGGGCTCATGTCCAAGGAATGAGCTTGTATGTCACTATGAGATGATGGTTAGGGGAGGAAGCTTAGCATTAACTTGTCCAACCTCTTAATTATAAAGTGAAGACACTGAAACCCAGAGAAGGGAGGGGATTTGCCCAAGGTCACAATGTGTAGGTTCCTGGCTAGTCTTAGCCCAGGAACTTTATAACCCTCCATGTTGCTTTCTATTCCTGGAAACCCTTTCCCCTCCCCATGCCCATCAGAACTGAGCAGAGATTTGGGGAGAAGCATTAAAGACTCAATAAACCTAAGACTAAAGGGATCCCTTCAACCTGGACCCCTTTCCAAAGAGAGGGAGCTACAGATGTTTCTGGAGATGGGGATTCCTAGCCATACCCACCATCAATGTAGACCATGGGCTTGTCTTGATTCCTGCTGGTGAGGGGCTGGAGCTGCTGCAGGCCAGACTCCCAGACTTTATTCTGTGACAGCGCCCGCTTTCTGCTGCTGCTGCCTGGCACCTCACATCATCTCTTTCCTGCTGATGTTGATGCTTGAGCTGGCTGCGCTACATTTTCTTTCATCCTACCCAATCTCTGATGCATTTTGCTTCTGGCTGGCCTGACAGCTCCTTACTTTATGGATTCCTGTTGGATAGAGAAACTTCTGGGGCTTGTTCGATTTTGGAAAGGTCTGATGTTACCTTTAACCTTTCTAATTAAACCCTCCAGGAGTCTCGGATAAATTATAATGACAATGGTTCCCATTTTACAGATGGGAAGACTGAAATTCAGAGAGGGGCTTCTTGTTTGTTTGGTTTTCTCTTAATCTACTAAGATCAGTAGTGGAAGAGGTTCCTGGAGTGAGGGGACAAAGGGAGCAAATGACAACAGTAGCTTTTGTCTGGAGGAGCTTGTACAGGCAGACCCGTTCCGGTGTCTTACCATTCCCATGGTCAGGAAACCTCCTCAGGGTCTGACTTCTTTCCCACTTGGTGGGTTCAAAGCTTGTCTCTCAGTGGGGGTTGGAAGAACAGCTGTGAAACCTCCACTATCCAAGCATTTGTCTCAGTTCCCCCCTTACCCACCCTCCCTCCAGTCTGAAGGCTGCTGGCTCAGCGGGCCTCCTGCTGTCTGGGGAGTCTGGGTTTGAGCTGGGGTGAGGCACTGGTACCATTGTTATGGTAACGACCTGCCAGCTCATCCTTGCTAATAACTTGTCAAGTCCCTGGGCTCAAATGCAGCATGCCTTCCCACCAGCCCTTCTCCCCATGTCACAGAAAGAAACAGTGAGGCTGTGAGGGAAAGGTCTGTGAAAAAGGGAGTCTGGGGAGGTGGGTGGCCTTGTATTGGGGTTGTAGCTGAAGAAACGGGAAGGTCACTTGGGGGCTGGTTTATGCATATGATTACATAATTTGCATATGTAATAGGCTGTTACATGTCAGTACACTCAGAACATACTTGAATAAACCTGTACATGCAAGATGACA
This sequence comes from Myotis lucifugus, assembly GCF_000147115.1. NCBI lineage: Eukaryota > Metazoa > Chordata > Mammalia > Chiroptera > Vespertilionidae > Myotis > Myotis lucifugus. The sequence continues at coordinate 1,149,673 of NW_005871179.1, forward strand.
TGTTCATGTGCTTTTACACAGCAGCCCACATGCACACATGTTTCCAAGCGTCAGAACATGCTTGTGTATGAACACTGCCTCTACCATCTGCACATAAGGCACCCGAGAAATCTGGGTTTGTGGGGGTGTCCAGGTATGTGGGTTGGGATCTGATCTTTTTCTGATGCAGCTTCAAAGTGTCTTGTTAACAAAAGGACAGAACAGTCCCAGGGTTTCTTCTTCCTTCTTTCCAGCCAAGAGCTCAGAATGGGAGTGGGCTGGGGATGGTGTGGGGGCCCTAAGCTCCCAGCTGCCAAAGGCCCCTGCCTCTATGCCCTTTGAGCTCAGGTCTCCTCTGCCCCCTCACTCTCTATTCTTTCTCATCCTCTCCTCGTCCTGTGTGTAAATATTAAAGAGCTGAGCCTGCAGAGCTGATGTAGACATGGGGAGAAAATGAAATTAAAAAGGATTCCCTCACCCCCATCCCAACACCCCCAGCCTGCAGTCCCCCGCTCCTGCCTCCTTCCCTCTCCCTTCTCCTCTCCCCATCACTCAGTGCTTCCACATGTCTCTCCTCCCCCCAGTCCAGATGGGAGCTGGCTCCTTCAGGAAGGGGGCTTAGAACTGGGCGTGGGGAGCTACCTCTCTCTGTCTCCCTCACTACATCTGCCTGCAGGGCTGGGAGCCCCCACGTGAGTATGTCTTTTATTTTGGGGGGTGGTGGTTAGGAAGGAAAGTGGTGTTTAGAACCAGCTGTGAGTGGCGTTAAGAGGCTCAGGGCTGAAAGGAGGTGGGTGGGGTCCTGTCTCTAGGCTCCCTCAGGGAAGCCTCGTGTCTGGGTTTCTTTTCTCTCTTTGGACAGAGACTGAAGGGAGGGCCACCAGATGCCTCCGGTGGATGGGAGCGAGTATGGGAGGGGCTGGGGGAGAGGGGCTTCTGTTCTAAAGAGGTGTGTGTTAGGGTAAGCCTGTTCCTTTCTGGCAGGCTGGGTTTCTGGCAGGGCGTCCTGCAATCCTTGGGAGCTGTCCCGAGTGCTGAAAGGGACTCGGAGGGGGTTTGCTCATTCGGAACTGTCCTGGGTCCTGAATAGGCCTGCATTGGGGCCCGATGATGAAAAGGCGGTTGGGCAGTACCGAGGGCTCACTAGAAAAATTCTCCCAGATGACCCACTTTTCAAGGACAGAATTCCTGGATGGAAACATAGATTTGGGGGGTCCTCCCTCTGGCTTTAGGCCTCACAGTTATTAGTGGTATTTGGGAAAGGGACTTCTCTTCCCCTGTTTCAGTTCCCCTTCCCCTTTCCAAAATTACCCTACTGTTACTGTGGGGGTAGGGATGGAGGATGATGTTGTGGCTGTGAGCAGTCTTCGCATAGATGGTTTTATCCAATAATCTTGGGGGTACTGGCACCAGCCTTTCTCCTACTGGGTCCCAGAAATTCAGGCTCAAGGCAGTTTTGGATTAGGAGAGCTTAGGTTTTGCTGGTTAGGCCTGGGGTGGTTAGAGGTCGAAAGTTTAGGATAATTTGATTGACTATGTGACATCCCCCTGCCCACCATACTTTTGAATTTGGGACAGGGTACAGTAAAATATCCTGCAAGCCTGCCTTATGCTCTGCCCACCCCAACCACAGCTCAGAGCAGCATTTGGGGAGGCTTTTATTGGGGAGGAAGATTTCCAAGCAAAGGATTCAAGGAGTGGGTGGGGTAGTTCAGTGCCATGGAGCAGAGAAGGAGGAGGCTACTGGAGATGGGGCAATGAAAAAGAGGAAGAGCTGGCAGAGAAGGAAAAAAATCAAATTTGGGGACAAGGTCTTTGTTTCAATCCTAAGTTCCCTTGTAAATCTTTTCCCCACCAACCTAAGGTCAGGGTTATCTCAATTTTCTGGGTTTTTACACTCTGTCTTTGTAACCCTAAAGGGAATAGAGCAGGGACATTTCTCCAGGCCCCTTCCCTTGTCTTCCCAGGGGGATGAGAGCCAAATGTCAGGACATGCAGATGAGACTGTGGGGGAACAACAGGCAGGAAGGGTTGATGGCAGCGCTGCCTCCCATCCTCATGAGCACAATCAAATATTCAAATGGGATCCTTCTTGAGGGGAGAGGAATGAGAGGGTTTCCAGATGACGCTGGGCACAATTAGGTGTGGCAGGAAGTTCAAGAAAAGAGATATCTGGGGACCATAAACTGAACCAATTCAGGCCTTCCCAGATGTGACTTCTAGGTAATAAGGAACCCTTCACCCATCGTGTTTTTGATGTAACTCATCAAGTTGATTCCTTCCATTCTGTAGCTACTTGGGAGGAGCGGAGCTTTCCTATGCTGTGGGTGCTGGGAGGTGGTGGGCGTGGGTGTGGGTGCCTGTTTGGGGAGGGGAGGTGTTTGTGCTTCACTCAGCTCCCTTGGTTACATAACAGCTTTGATAAGACTTTACTTTGGAGCGGCTGCTACTGCCTGAAGCAGTCACCCCTCCACCCCCACGTGGAATGCTGGATGTCCACCCCCTTCTCCCTGGCCTCTTGGAGAGTCCTGCTATTCACAATCCAGTATTCCAGCAGCAGATTTCCTGCTGGGAGATGTCTTCTGCTTGCCTCCCCTCTCCCTACCCAGCTCCTGTTTTTTTTTCTTTTTAAATACTTACTTCTTTTGTTATCTTGAGCCCAGGTCACCCCCTTTACATGTTTAAGCTTCTCTTTCCTACCCTCTCCTTGGCAAGGCCCTTGGGCTGGGCTGGGAGGGGTTCACTGAAAATCACGAAGCTGCCCTCTAGGGAAGAAGGAGGCATCCCAGGAGGTTTTAGGGCCCGGGGGTAATTTTCTACTGCTTCTTCCTTGTGCCCAGTTCCAGTAACTGTTTTGGAGTCTGGGAGCGGTAGAACATACCCAGAGGTACTGGCAGGAAGAACTCTGGCCTTGATGTTTTCTCTTCATTTTCCCTTTGAGAATAAAAGAGTTGTGTATATAGGGGGTGGGGACTGCCTCTTGGGCACATTCTATTGATAATAGAAATGACTTTCCACGTGGAGAAGTGGGAGACCGGCAAGAATAGAGAGCAAATGCAAACTTGCGGTGTCACTTGGAGAGAATAGGGACTCCTGGCTTTGTGCACAGGACAGAAGTCAGAGAGGGGCTGGATATCTCTGCTCTTTCAGTGCATGTGCATATGTCTTTCTGCCTGTGAGTGGGTATGCCACTGTGTATATGCACATACGTATGTGTGAGGATGCTATATGAATGTGAACCAACATATTTATGTAGAAGTGGACATATATACATGTTTATATGTATGTATGGCTTATGTATGCATCCATGCACATATGTGATTGTGGAGGCAATTACTTAATTAAACCTATGTGTGTGGTGCTCATCCAGTGATGCATATATGTGAGTATAAGAATGCATGTGAACATACACGTGGGAACACATTTATGCACATATGAATATATGTACATAAGTTGAGTCATGCATGTGAATTAATATGACAGAAAGAAAGAATGAGAGAGAGAGAGGTTGATTCTGACTGAACATTGAGGCTGTCCAAAAGTTGTTTCCCACAAGCTTGAACTTGATCTACTCTGATGCCTGTGGCTCTTCTTCAGAAAGCAGGTTCCTGAGTCTCTCAAATTCTCTTGTCACAGGGACCCAGTTGTTCCCCACCACCATCCATATGAAGGGAGTTTGTAGAAGAGAAACCTATACAGCCTTGGGGACATCTGGGAAAGGAGCTGAGACTAAGGCTGATCAGATACTAGGGTGCTCAGGGGTATATATGGGGAAAGAGTTTGGGAGCTTAAATATTCACATCACTACAGAGGTTTCAAGAATCAAGCAGAACCAGTTGGGTTTAGTGGATGAAAGGGGCAGGCATAGTAGGTAGGCCCAAGTGTGTTCATAATCCTCACACATATGGGGCATGTGGCAATATGTGTGTACATGTATATGTATATTACTTGTCAGTGCCTTAGTATGCATATCTCAAAGTAAATATACTTTCTAACATGTAAACACATGAAAAATCCAAAAGATATGTTAGCATGTGCATGTATGCTAGCACACATATCTGTTTGAAGAAAGTATGCAGAAATATGTGGGCATATGCTAACACTGGCCTGATTGCAACCTGTGACTGCATACATGTGCACCTCACTCACCCTGCTTAATCACAGCTTGTAAATAGTCCTGTTTCCATCACATGTGGCTCACCCAGTGCAGCCAATGTTTATTTTATGCCTGTGATGTGCCACGTACTGTGCTGGACACTGGGGATGGTCCTTGACCTCAGGTAACGTACAGTGTAGAGAAGGCAAAATACCTGGAACCAAGTAAGGAAGGTTGGAGGACATGTGTTCATCAGGGGCAGTGGGGACCGATGAGGGGGTGGTTAGTTCTGGAGTGGGGAAGGGAGGGGTTTGGTAAAGGATCTAGAGGAGGGGAGGTCTTTGAGCCAAGGCTTGAAGGTAGAACAGGTGTTCTTCAGGTGAGCAACTGTAGGAAAAGGAGTTTCAGTGACAGGAAATGTCCCAAATTGTCTCCCTACTTCCACCCTTGCCAGCCCCTCCTCCACAGATTCTCCTGCAGAGCAGCCAGAGTAAGATGAGGTAATGCCTTTCCATCTCACTAAGAGAGAAATACAAAGTGCTTAGCGGGGCCCGAAAGACAAGTGCTGTGTGTAAAATGCCCCCAGTGACCTTCCTGGTCTCAGGTACCACCTCGACACTGGCTTTCTTGTGGTTCCACAAAGACACTGGCTTTCTTGTGGTTCCACAAAGATGCTGAGCATAGCCCCACCTTGAGGCCATTGCACTGGCTTTTCACTTGCTCCCTCACTTTATTCAAAAAATAAATTGCATGGATTCAAGATCCCAACTCCACTTTTGCTCAGAAGTCACTTTTTTGAGAGGCCAAAGTCTATCTTAATAGCCCCTTGTCATTCTATCCCCTCATGGCACTTTTTTTAAAATTTTAGCACTTACCACCCCCATTATTTCAAATATTTGGTTATCATCTTTTTCCACTAGAACATAAATTTCATGAGAACGGGAGCTTCATTTGTTTGTGTATTGCTGTATCCACTGTGTCCAGAGGAGTTCCTGGCTTAGAGTAGGCCCTCAGCACATACTTACCGGATACACCAATTTTAGGTAGATCACACTGGTAGCCAGCGAAGAGAATGGGTGGCGCTGGGCCAAGATGTGACTGCGTTCTCCCTTTTGGATCTTGTCATCACCACCCCACATATGCTTACTCCTGCCAGCCAGGTGCAGAGGGCTGCCATGCCAGGTCCCTCTGGCTCTATTCAGTTAATGATACAGGGCTTCCCACTCAGGCAACAGGGGTAGAGAGCAGGGTCCTGAACAGTGGAAAGGTTTTAGGACGTTAGAGCCACAGAGGCTTAGAGACACATGGACAGAGGCATGCAGACCCTGAGAAGAGTGCTCAAAGTCAAGGCCCAGACTTCTTGAGGCCAGACGCAGGGGGAGACAGGACAGCATTCTCAGACAGCACCTCAGTCTAGCCCCCACCTCCTTCGCTCCTCTGTTCCTCTCCCTGCCCCACTCCTGCTCCTCTCTCCTGATGGGGTGGGTGCCTTGGCCAAGTATGGGCTTAGTAGGGAGTGAGTGGTCCCCCTAGTCTGTGATGTGATGGGGGACACTCAGCGAAAAGGGACCCAATTTCTAGAGGACAGCCTAGGAGTTTGGTGGTAGGGAAGAAATCTCTCTGAGACTCAAGTTTGGCTCTTTTCCTCTCTCCCAAGAGAGCTTGGAGAATTGAATCTGTGTTTCAGAATGAAGACCTGAGGTTAGGCTCCAGGCAGGACCAGTCAGCTGCTAGCATGGAGGGACTGAGTCTTAGAACGTGGGGAAAGCTGGGAGCAGAGTTGACGAGAAATGGAAGGGGAGTTATAGATCAGCCCCTCCCGCGGCCATTCCCTGACCTCTGGGGGATGGGGGACGCCAAGACCCAGGATCCTCTTTGAGAGTTCCTTTCCCAGACCTCTAAGCCTGCGCCTGCTTTGCCTCATTCCCAAGACGCCAGTGCTAGAGCCCCTTTGCGGGTTCTGAGGTGTAGGGGGCCTTCTGCCAATCTCTCTCATCTGGACTAGGGGCGGGGGCGCTGCAGCCGCTCCCCTCCCACCTGGGCTCTGAGCGTGGGGGTTGGGACCAAACAGCCGCCAGAGCCGCCCACCTGCCCGCGGTGTCATGGCAACGACTCTGTTCACGCGGACGATGGGGAAAGGGAGGAGAAGAGAGGAGAGGAGACATCAAGGCAGACGTGAAGATGGGAGGGGGCTCCTCAGGGGTCCTGCGTGCTGGATCCCCCATCCCTCCAGCTTGGCCCGACCCAGCTCCTTTTACCCCAGTCCCCCAGGGCCTGGTGGGAGCTGTGCTCCAGTGCTGGCCTCAATGTGTGCGTGTCCTTGGGTGTCCTGAGTATGATGACCTTGGTCTCCTGTGCTTGGGGCCAGCAGGGTCCTGGGGGAGATGGGGCTTCAGCGTGTGCAGACCTCTCCTTCTTTCCCCACCCGGCAAGTCCTGGATGGTGCCTGGGGCTGAGGGGACGAGAGCCCGACCTACTTCTCCATTTCCTCACTATTTTTCAAAAGGAAAACGACCCACTTTTCAGCCAATCGGACTGGAGCCCGTTCCCAGGCTGATTGCCTTAGCCCCCCTGCCCAGGCCTCTACCCCATCCTCAGCCCATTAGCCACGTGCTGGACCCACGTCCTGAGGAAGCAGGTGCACTTATGTGGAAGGGTCCTTCCCTGCCCCCTGCCCAGGCTGCGGAGGGGTCTGTTCTGATGGAGCAGGCGTGGGCCAGGGCCAGACTGACCCTACCCTCAGCTCCACTTCGGGCAGATCCCTTCGAAGGCCACAGTCCTGGGCACTTTGAGTGTCCTGTACAGCATCTCCATACTCTCCCAGGACTGACTTTGTGGAGGGGCAGGTTGGGCCCTGGGTATGGTGGGAGGACTGAGCCCTCCTCTCTCTATTAGTGGATAGTTGTGGGCTGTCATCCCAAACTGCTCTATTTCCACCTGGAAAAGGAGAGCCTGCAGCACTGGAGAACCAAGTGTGTATGTCTGTCTATCTGTCTGTCTGCCTGTCAGAGCTCCTCCCAAAGAACCCTGCTGGAGGGTTCTGTCTGTGTTTCTTTTTCCAAGCCCCTCCCCCATCTCCATGATATTGGTCTGGGCCTCAGAGCCCCCTCCCTCCCTCAGCTATATTGGCCTGGCTGGCTTTGGGGGTGATTAGGGATTTAATTATTTAGTTTCCCCAGCTCAGTAGATTAATTCCATCCATCACAGCCTTCTACCCCTCTCAGGGCTGCCTGGCTAGCCCCAGAGGGAGGGAGCATCATTGCTCACCTGGGCCTAGTATTGGATCTGGGAACAATGGATAAAGTTCTTGTTGGGGGAGGATTTGGTGTGTGATATTGAGATGTGAGTGCCTAAGTGATGCGAAATGAAAATGTATATGTATTGCATGGGTATCAACATGTGGACATGTATATAAGGTTCTGTAGCTGTGCAGTTTCTGTGTGCACAAGCATCAGTGTCCATTGGATGAAAATGCACGCGCATGTGAACCCCTTGGGAACGTTTGCATTATGTGATGATGACTGTATACGTGAGGGCAGATACCACGTGAGTTGTGTTGGGTAACTGCAGGGCTTGTAATTGGCCTCTGGACGAACACGTGTTCGACTGAGAATAAGCAGTTTTGGGAATGTGTATGCCCATGTGTGAGGGAGGGATGGCAGGGGTGGAGGTTTCCGGAGGCTGAGTGATGAGTCAGGGCTCACTGGGGGTCCATCTGGTGGCCTTATCAGACCAATTTGGTCAGAGAGACACACTACTTTAGACCTGCCAGGACCTGGTCTCTTAGTGCTGAGAGTGCCAGGGCCTGTACTCAGACCCAGATTTAAATTCCTCTTCCATCACCTGTTGTGATCTTGGGCAATTTTCTTTACATTTCGAAGCCTCAATTTTCTCATCTATAATGTGGGAGTAATAATGGTATCTAATGATAGTTTGCAAGGACTACACGAAAGAAGTGCATCGAAAGCATTGAGCATAATGCCTGCTCAGCTGTGGCCACTCTGAACCTTAGACTTCAGAGGTTGTCTGGTCTGAAATGTGTCCAATGCTTGAATCCATCCAACTTCCAAAGTGGTCCTCCAACCTCTGCTCCCATGCCTCCCTGGTCAGGACACTCCCAGCTCTACGGGGAGCCCACATCACACTGGATCAGCTCTGCCCGTGAGGAGTTCTGGTTTAGTGCAGGAAGTCATTTCCCTCCTGCCTTCTCCTGTTTCTCCCCTTCTCCCTATGACCCAGCTGAGGGGTACTACTTTCTGATGGCTCAATCACGGATCCTGAATGGATTGAGCACCTACTATATGCCAGTCTTGTCCATACAGAGAAAGATCAGATGAATATTAGTTTTCAAGGAGCTCACGGCCTGCAAATATTTACCTGACTGTGTTGAAGTATGGGACCCAAGATGAGGTAGCAACTGCTGTGCCCTGGGGTTGATGGGGAGGACACTTGTAGGGAAGCTTTTTTAGAAGAGAGAAGACCTGAACTGCATCAGAGGGCAAAGTTGGGAAGACAGGCCTGCCATATGGAAGGATCTCACAGTCTGTGCTGCCTCCTCTCCCCATGCTCTCTCCCATTGTGGTCCTGGCTACTGCTAAGCCTAGAATCCAGAGGAGAGCAGGGCTAAGGTAGTGCCAAGGGGTGGAAGGTGCCCACATAAACCTAGCAGTCAGCCAACTCACTAGCTCCAAGGAATCCTGTGAGGCTCATCCCTGTGCTTGATTCCTCAATGAGAGAGGCCCAGAAGAGGAGACAGGCCCTGGTGTAGGCAGCCTCTGCCCCAGCTCACAGAAAGAGCGTATAGGAGAGTGTGCTAACCCAGGAGGCAGTCTCTAAGCTCTGGACTCCATAAGGGAACCAGACATTTGGGCCAGAGAGTAGGAAAGGCCAATGGCCTAGTCTGGATGAGAAGCTGCTGCCCAGTGGACCTTGCTGTTGACTTTGGATCTTACCTGTTTTTCTCTGATGGTCCTGACAGGTTCAGGTCTGGCAGCATCCTGGAAGCCAGGGCAGCACCAGCCCAAATCTCATAAAATACATACAAATGAAAGAAGGCACCAGGATGCTAAAGTCAGGAGACGTCAACATATGGAGATATGTGTGCCAGTTGCCTTGGGTAGATCAGTTTATTTACTCATTGCCACAAACGTAGGAAGTAGGTATTGTTATTCCTACTTTACAGATGTGAAAATTGAGGTTTAGACAGATTAAGCAAATTGTTCACGGTCATGCAGGTAGGCTGCAATATAATGGTTGGAGGCAGATGATTGTCTTTCCAACACCCAGCAATAAGGTTGCTGGGCTTTCCCTTCCAGATCCCTGGAGGTGTAAGAGGAACCACCAACCCTGGCTGAAGGGGTTGATGGGGTCTGCAAATCAAGTTCTCTCAGATGCCACCAGGCTGGATTTCCATACGGAATCCTCCAGGGGCTCTCTGAAGCCTCTAGAGCAGCGGTTCTCAACCTGTGGGTCACGACCGCTTTGGGGGTTGAACGACCCTTTCACAGGGGTCGCCTAAGACCATCGGAAAACACATATATAATTACATATTGTTTTTGTGATTAATCACTATGCTTTAATTATGTTCAATTTGTAACAATGAAAATACATCCTGCATATCAGATATTTACATTACGATTCATAACAGTAGCAACATTACAGTTATGAGGTAGGAACGAAAATAATTTTATGGTTGGGGGTCACCACAACATGAGGAACTGTATTAAAGGGTCACGGCATTAGGAAGGTTGAGAACCACTGCTCTAGAGAAAAAGGAGTGGAGGTCCTTTCTGTGGGCTGTTGGGCACAGGAGTAGAGTAAATGAGGACAGCAAGTGAAGACTTTCATTCATGCAGTAGGTAGTTTTTAAGCACCTGTTCATGCCAGGCATTGTTCTAGATACTGAGAATATACTACAGGCATGAGGCAGACATAGTTCCTGCCCTCCTGGGGCCTATATTCTGCCTTGGGGAGACATACTGTAAACCTGTCATAGATAAAGAAAATAGTTTTAAAGAGCAATAAGTGTTATGCAGGCAACGGAACAGCTGATGTAGAGAGTACATGGGGGATGGAGCTTGACTTTAGTCAGTGGTCAGGGAAGGCCTCTCTGTGCCGAGACCCAGAAGATGAGACAGACGCCGCCATGGGAATATCTGGGGCAGAGTGTTCCAGCAGAGAGAACATCAAGTGCAAAGCCCCCTGAGGTGGGATTTTCAAAGAGATTATAGGTAGTGTGGGTTATTCACAGTCTGAGCACTGTCCAATGGGTTCAGGAGATAGATTTAGATTTGGGTCTGCCTAAATGTCTTGAGTGTTTTGGAGCAGTAAGTCCATTTTCTGTGAAATTCTTACCTTAAACCCCTAGAAAGAATTGATTAAATACGGTAAAACGATGGATAAAAAAGACCCTAGACCTCCTTCCTATTTTATTTCTCCTTCCTTCTCCATTTTTCTGGGTGCAGTGAGAGTAGAAGGAGGTTTTCCTTTGGGGTCTTAAGGGCTGGGGTGGGGAACAAGACATATGGAGTCTCCAGCAACAGGGCTGGATAGGGGGGTTGAGAGAAGCTCAGGCAGAAGTGGATGCAGGAGGAAGTGGGGGCTAGCGGAGGAGGATAATCCATGGGCTCAGGAGTGTGGGCTGCAGGGCAGAGGCTCTGTGTTAAGGCTCCCCAGTAGCTAGCCCTTTCACAGTGGACATACAGCCCCAGCCACTCCAGCTGCGTCAGGATGGTGGGGGGGCAGAGGACTGGACAGAGAAACTGCAACAGAATCCTGGCCATTGTGGTTAAGCCAACACAGGGAAAGGGGATGGATAGGCAAAGCCTGAAACTTTGGGGTCCCAAGGGCCCACATGGCTCACCCACAGGCCTGGAAGAGCCCAGGCCTACAGCATCCAAATGAGTTCCAGGCCTCACCTGCTGTAAGTTCTGCTGTGTTGGAACTGGTATGGGGATGACCTCATAGGCTCCAGTGTGAAGGGACTAGATGGGCTGATCCCCAGCAAGAGAGCAACTGTACCCCTTTGCTGCCATCTGGACTATCATGTCCAGCTTATAGCTCTCCAGACAGCGTCCTGAAGGAGAGTAAATCAGTTAATAGTTCATATTTGAAATCTTTATCTCTGCCCAAGGCATCACTCTGTGTCAACCACTAAGATGCTGGCATTTGTCAAACACACCTTTGGTCTTATATGGCTGCCCAAGAGAGATTAAATGACCTACCCAAAGACACACTATAAACCAATGGAAATCATAAACATGAAAGTACAAATAATGATTGCTACCTTTATTGAGTATTCAGCATGGTGCAGTACTAAGGGATTTATATGCTTTAACTTGTTAACCATCATATCATTAGTACCTTTCTGATGGCTCTATTATTATCCCCATTTTATTTACTTTATTAAATTTATTGGGGTGACATTGGTCAGCATGAACATATAGGTTTCAGGTGTGGGTTTCTGTCTTACAAAATCTGTATATGGCACCATGTGCCCACCACCCAAAGTCAAATCTTGTATTGTCACCATATATTAAGGCCCTCTTTTCCCCCCACCTCCTTCCCTCTGGAAACCACCACACTGCTGTTTGTGTTCACAAGTTCAGTTTTATATCTCACATATGAGTGAAATCATATGGGTCTTAGCTTTTTCTGACTGACGTATTTCGCTTAGCATAGTGTTCTCAAGGTCCATCCATGTTATTGCAAATGGCGCTATTTCATCCTTTTTATGGCTGAGTAGTATTCCATTGTGTATATGTTCCACATCTTCTTCTTTTTAAAAAAATATATTTTATTGATTTTTTTTTTTACAGAGAGGAAGGGAGAGGGATAGAGAGTTAGAAACATCGATGAGAGAGAAACATTGGTCAGCTGCCTCCTATACACCTCCTACTGGGGATGTGCCCGCAACCAAGGTACATGCCCTTGACTGGAATCGAACCTGGGACCTTTCAGTCTGCAGGCCGACGCTCTATCCACTGAGCCAAACTGGTTAGGGCTTCTTTATCCAGTTCTCTATCTCGGGACACTTTGGTTGCTTCCATGTCTTGGCCACCACAAATAATGCTGCAATGAACACAGAGGTGCATATATCTTTGGGAAGACACGATTTTGAGATTTTCGGGTATATATCCAGGAGAGGAATTGCTGGGTCATATGGTAGCTTTATTCTCAATTTTTTGAGGAATCACTAGACTGCTTTCCATAGTGGTTTTGCCAGTCTACATTCCCCAGCACTGGATGAGGGTTCCCTTTTTCCCACAACCTCTCCAATACTTGCTATTGCTTGTCTTGTTGATAATGGCCACTCTAACAAGTGTGAGGTGGTATCTCAATGTAGTTTTGATTTGTTTTTCCCTAATTGCCAGTAAGGTTGAATATCTTTTCATATATCTATTGGCTGTATGTCTTCTTGGGAGAGGTGTATTTTCAGGCCCTCTGCCCACATTTTGATTGGGTTGTTTGTTTGTTTGGTGTTGAGTTTTATGAGTTCTTTATATATTTTGTAAATGAAACCTTTGTTGGAGCTACTGTTTGCAAATATCATCTCCCATCTGGTTGGCTATCCCCATTTTACAGATGAGGAAATAGGCTAAGGGAGCTGAATCATCTGCCCAAGTACACATAGCTAGTAAGTGAGTGGAAAGGGACTTGACCCAGAGACTCTACACCAATAACTGCTTTGATCCAGGGAGTTCGTGAGTCACCTAGGTCTCAAGAAAGGAACATCAACTGATCTGGCTGGGCAGGGCCCCCGAGGGAGGAAACCGCCCTGACTTCTTCCTCTGCAACCCTTTTCCTTCTCTCATTTTCCATTCTTTTTCTGGAAGGTAATTGCTTGGGGCAGTGACAACCTCCTGGTGAATTACACAGCTGGTTTCCCAGTGAGATTTGTAACAACAATCCCGCCAGCCTGGCAGCCCCCAGCAAGTTCCGGTTTAGGAAATAATTGCTGGATTGTGTAGTTGGTGCTAAATTGGGTAATTTCTTGGTGACGGCATGTGTGCCACTTCTTCCATTCCCAGATAGATTCGAGCTGCATCAGAGAATTTGTCACATGCGGCACCCTCCCAGACGCCATCACTCCCCACTCACCAGCCAGCCACAGGCAGATGCAGAAGTGACTGCTTCCCTGGGCCGAGAGGTTCACCATGTGGGCAGCGCTCTGTGTCCTGGGACTGTAGAGAGATGACTTGGAGCAGTAACACGGGAAACATAACACCGGCACCCAGAGTTGTCACAGGGCTGCAGAGAGCTTCCTTTACTCTGTACTTACCTGACCTTGGACTTGGAACAAACTAGGTACTCACCACACAGGGGAAAAGGCTAAACCACACTCTGGTTAGCTCTAGAGTATGTGGTATGTGGGAGGTTTTTTTATTTGTTTCCTTTTCCTAGAATTCATTTTCATTTCTGTGTTTACTTCAGAGCGGTGTTTAATACGTTTGGCTTCTCTGGGCTGGCATCCCAGGTGAGAGGAAAGCTAAGGCATTGGAGAGGCCACGCCGGCTTTGCCACCAACTCTGTGACCTTAGCCTCTTTAAGCCTCGGTTTCTTCTTCGGTAAATTGGGGAGGGGGATAATATCTTTCCCTTGGAATAGGTGTGGGAATGAAATAAAATGTCCTAAGTGGAGGGATCTTGTTCTTTGTAGGCTCACATTCACTCAACAAACACCTGCCACATGCCAGGCATTGTTCTAGTGGTTGGGGATGATGCAGTGCAGAAGATGGATGAAATTCCGGCACTTACATGGAGCTTACATTCTAGTGGGAGAGACAGACAATCTCTGCATCACTCAAATTGAAAATGGTAATGATTTAGGAGCTATCCAGGCCCATAGTGCCTTGAGAGCAAACAGCAGGGGGATCTGACCTAGTCAGGGAGGCCAGAGAAAGCTTCCCTGAGCAAGCAACAACTGGGCTGAGATCTGAAGGGTGTGTAGGAGTTAGCAAGGCAGAGGTGGGCAGGCAAAGCTTTCTGGACAGGGGGAACAGGCCCCATGATGGGAGGGATCCTGGGACTGCAAAAGACTGGCCTGGCTGGAGCAGAGGAAGTAAGGGGGAGCGTGTTGTGAGAGGAGGTGGGAAAGTAGGAAGGGCCAGACCTGCAGGCCTTGTTGGACAGGTTAGGGTGTTTTATCTTAAGAACATCAATAAGCCAATGAAGAGTTTTAAGCAGAGAAGTGACATGATCAGATTTGTGTTATCAAATGACCATTTGGATTGGATCAGGGTAAGAATAGAAGCAGGGGCAGCAGTTAGGAGCTTTTGCAGACGTCTAGGCAGGAGGTGATGTTTCGGAGGTAGTTGGATTTAGTTAGCAGTGCTTTCTGCTGCAAATACAGGAAATCTGGCCAACAGTGATTTAAATAAAGAGGAGTTTATTTCTTACCACATTTAGGCCTGGAGGAAGGGAACTGCTTGTGTTGGTTCCCAGGCTCAATGACTCCAAGACTAGCGTTTCTGCAATTCTCTAGGCTTTTCTCTCCTGTTGTCAAGACAGCTGCCCTAGCTCTGGCATCATGGTTGTATTCAAGCCAAGAAGAAAAGATGATACTAGCGAGTTTCACCCTTTTTATCACAAAGGCCAAATCTTCCTTAGAAACACTCATTCGATTTTTATATACATTTCATTAGCCAAAAGTGAATGATATGTCCTCTAGTTCCAAGGGAGGCTGGGAAAGGAGGTTGAGAGTGAGTTTTAGCTACTCAGCTAACAGTGATTTGGTGGATATGGAAATAAGTGAGCAGATCTATTGTTAGGAAACAAAATCCAGAGGACTTGGTGATGGATCACATTATTAATCTCCTCTTTGTTTTTCCTTCTTATTGATTATGTTTAGTAATAAGATGGCATCAGGAGGAATGTGATTGTAAAACATAATACAAAGGAGAAAGCCTATGTAATTAAATCTATATCAGTTCGGTCTTTTTTCTGCATGTGTGTTAATCTTCACTTGAGGATATTTTTCCCATTGGTTTTGGGGGGCGGGGAGAGAGAGGGAGAGGAGAGAGAGAGAGAGAAACATTGATGTGAGACACATTGATCACACATGACCTCACCAGGGAATCAAACCTGAGACCCTTTGGGCCTATGCTCTAACCACTTACCAACACCAGCCAGGGCTCTTCCACTACTATTAATCATGCCCGAAAAGCTAGCTCTTCTCCCTGATATCCCTGTGCCTAATAATGGCATCATTAGTCTTCCAGTCACGGCTGTTGCAAAATTTAGAGTCGTCTTTCTTTCTGACTCTCTCTCTCCCACCTCTTGAAAGTATTTGCCAAACCTTAAATGTCTGCTGGAACCCTCCTACCCCATCCCTCAGAATTCCTTATTTGGCCCCCTCTTCTGCCTTTGTGCCTGTTATTTCCACCACTGGGAGTTCTATCTTCCTGCCCCACCTTTGTCTGTGGAACACACAGCGATCTGAGACTGGAGCTGGGAGGGCCATCTTGTTCCCATCTCAAACACACTCTGCCTTGGGAAGTCTTCCTCAATATCCCCCTATTGCATCTGGTCTTGCTCTCATCTGAACTATTCTAGCATCTTGGTACCTCTTTCCAGCACAGTCATTTATTCATCTACATAGTGAATATTTATTAAGGACCTGCTCTGGGCAAAGCCCTGAGTTAGGTGCTAGAGATCCAGAGATAAATAGCATTTGGTTCCTACCCTGCAGAAGACCACATTCTAGTTGGGGGGAGACAGAAACGGAAGCAGACAATTTCTATGCAGTATGATAGCTACTTTCATGGGGAACCCGGGGTGTTATAAAAGCCCAATAGAGAGGCATAACCCAGAATAAGAGTACAGAAAGTCTTTGAGGGAAGGTGGGGCTTAATATGAGCAAGTGGGAAAGGGGAAGGGCTGGGGTAGGGAGGTGGATGAAAGGAAATTCTAGGAGGAGGGACCAGTTTGTGTGAAAATACAGCGCCCTAAAATAACCCTGTTATGTAAGAGGTTGTTCCCCTGTTAGATTATAAGCCCCTCGATGACAGGGATCACACTTACATCACCTTTATACACTTCTCACTCAGAATCTGGTTTATGGTAGCGGCTGAACAAAATTTAGTGAAATGGAATCATATTGGAGGGCAATGAAAATGCAGTGGCTCAGCACCATGGACAGATCACTAAGACACCTGCAGTTGGAGGTAGTCCAACCTGTAAGCTCATTTCCATGTATTTGCATAATGAAGCCAACCACATTTCCCTAGGGGTCCAAAGGCTCTGCATCATGGGAGATACAATCAGTCCTGGTTTGGGGGGTTGGGAACGGAAATGGGCAAAGCCAGAGGCTGGTTCTCTGAGGACTCTGGGAGACTGTCCTTTGCTCTCTTCACCATCCTTTTCTTTTTCATCAGGAGCCAGTGGTCCTGAGCCTTCTGAAGTTAGGATTCTGCCTGGTGGTGAGGATCCTGACACCAAGGATGGGACACCCAGGATGGTGAGTCTAGTGGGAGAGTCTGGGAGATGGGGATTAGATTGAGGTTCTCAAACCAGAATTAACTTGAGTTTGAATCTTGATTTAAAGTGACTCACCCACTCACTGGCTTTGTGACTTACCTTTTGAGCTCGGTCTTCTCACAGGTAGATGTGGATAATATCGACACACAGGATTTCAGTGGGACTAGAGAATATTATGCACAGCACCTGGTACATAGCAAGTGCTTGGGAAATAGTAGGAGATGAGCTGTGAGTAGGATCTGGAGGAAGGCTGAAACACGATGGATATTAGGAGGTGGTGGGTGGGGAGCAAGGGAGGATGAGTCTTGAAGGGGCTGTTGTCTGGAGTCTTTGATGCTGTCATCCCCTCCTGGTCAGCAGATGGCCCAGGAGCCTGGTCTGGGATGAGGGAGGGCGCCGTCTGCCAGCATCTCAGTCCCCGTTCCTCCTGCTGTCACCCCCTCCTGCCATAGCTCCTGTCCTGGCAGCTCTGGAGTCCTGATTGGAGGCAGTTCTTGCTGAGAGCTGACCTCTCTGTCCTGTAGCCGTGGCCAGCCTGGGAAGGGGGCCAGGGGCACTGCTTTCAACATTTTCTCTCCATCACTCCCTGCCCTGCGAGCCCGCTGTTCCTGGGAGGTGGAACTCCTGGGTTCCAATCCCAGTTTAGGATTCAGACGCTGCCTTGTACAGCCAGCGTTCCTCCCATTTATGGTCTCTGCACCCTTCATGATTCCCCTTTAGTGGAATGGGGGTGGCAGGTAGGGGTAACAGGCCAAAGGGGAAATTCCAGGGGGGAATATTTGAAATCCGGAAGAGGAAAGGAGTCATCTTAGGTTATTCCTTCGTACCTCAGTCTTGGGGAGAGGGAGAATGAGCCTGCAGCCAGATGGAAGGAACTGGGTGTGAAAGGAAGGGGAGGGGTTTTCCTGCATAATCAAGCTGGATATTTAGATTTGGGTCTGTATATTCTCTTTGGTTATTGCTGCTGGGAGTTGCGACTCTGGAGCCTGGCTCTTCACAGCAGTGGAAGTGGGTAGGGATGGGTCAGAGGGTGTGTCCCTGGATCAATTTGCCTAAAGTCAGCTTGTTAAAAGCCAGTTCACTTAATGACTGGTTTCTTTGAATGTTTTGTACATCTGTTTGGGTATCCTTTTATTTCTGGTAACCCTGGGATTTTTTTTTTAAAAACACAGCCATTTGGCTGCAGGCATTTCCTTTTGTGAATAAATATTTATCAGATTTGCAGCATTTGATGAATGACAGTATTATTTTGTGCCCTTGTGAGTGTCTTTGTCTAGCATGATTCTTTTAAGGACTTTAAGTCCATTTGTGGAAAGATAGTACAATTAATCTCCATAAATTGATATGCGTAATTACCTAAAGGGATACCAGAATCCTAATAAAAGATAGTTTTAGGTAAAGTGGCCTGTTGTTCAGTCTGAATCCCTTTTCTCCCTGTCTCCCAGGAGGTTCTTGGGGCCTGGCCCCCAACACTATGAAGAGCCCTTACTGAGGCCATGAGGGGTTACCATGGCGACCGAGGCAGCCATCCCCGCCCAACCCGCTTTGCTGACCAGCAGCATATGGACGTGGGCCCAGCTGCCAGGGCCCCGTACCTGCTGGGCTCCGGGGAGGCCTTCTCCACCGAGCCCCGCTTCTGTGCCCCAAGAGCTGGCCTGGGACACCTTTCTCCGGAAGGGCCCCTGAGCCTGAGTGAGGGGCCATCGGTAGGCCCTGAGGGAGGGCCAGGGGGGACTGGAATTGGGGGGGGTAGCAGCACCTTCCCCAGGATGTACCCCGGCCAGGGCCCCTTCGACACCTGTGAAGACTGTGTGGGCCACCCACAGGGCAAGGGTGCCCCCCGCCTGCCTCCTACACTCCTGGACCAGTTTGAAAAGCAGTTGCCAGTTCAGCAAGATGGCTTCCACACGCTACCTTACCAGCGAGGCCCAGCAGGGGCCGGGCCCGGGCCTGGGCCGGGGTCTGGCTCTGCCCCGGAGGCCCGCAGCGAGAGCCCCAGCCGCATCCGGCACCTTGTTCACTCCGTGCAGAAGCTCTTTGCCAAGTCCCACTCTCTGGAGGCCCCGGGGAAGCGGGACTACAATGGGCCCAAGGCTGATGGAAGAGGTGGCTCTGGGGGAGACAGCTACACTGGCCCAGGCTCCGGAGGCCCCCACACCTCCCACCACCACCACCACCATCACCACCACCACCACCACCAGTCCCGGCATGGCAAGAGGAGCAAGAGCAAGGACCGCAAGGGCGATGGGCGGCACCAGGCCAAGGCCGGGGGCTGGTGGAGCTCCGACGACAACTTGGACAGTGATAGTGGCTTCCTAGCGGGTGGGCGGCCTCCTGGGGAGCCAGGTGGTCCCTTCTGCTTGGAGGCTCCAGATGGGTCCTACCGGGACTTGAGCTTCAAGGGGCGCTCAGGCGGGTCGGAAGGCCGCTGTCTGGCCTGCACTGGCATGTCTATGTCACTGGATGGACAATCGGTTAAGCGAAATGCCTGGCATACCATGATGGTGAGCCAGGGCCGGGATGGATACCCAGGGGCCGGGCCAGGCAAGGGGCTCCTGGGTCCAGAGGCCAAGGCCAAAACCAGGACTTATCATTATCTGCAGGTGAGGCTTGGTGGGGGTGGGGAACAGATGCCCTCATAGTGTTGTCACCCAGTAAGCTCTGGAAAGGGTTGGATGGGAGCCAGCTGTTGCCATGATAGAGGTTCTAGATGCAGGGAGGTTCTGCCCTGCTTCATTCTGTAAGACCCTGAGCCACTTTTGGGACCTCGGTTTCCCCATTTGTGCAATGAAGGGGCGCTTTGATTTTGATGATGTGTGGCAGTGCCAGGAGGGCTTCCCCTTGACTTGCTGTTTTGGACAAGCTGTGCTGGCCTGTCTTGTGAGGTTGGAGGCAGAATGAGGTTGAGGATAGGCCGTGGACAGGACAGCATGGTGCTCCCTGGCTGTAGCTTCCCTTCAGATTGGAGGTCAGCAGTTGGAAAGTAGCTCTCCTGCCCCAGGCCTTCTCTCAAATCTGGGTGGTCCAGATATTGTTTGAATATGAAGGTCATTTCTAGAATGTCCCTCTGTGGAGTTTGTCATTCTGGGGTGCCTGTGGTAGGATACCCGTGAGGCTGTGGGAGAGCCCTGGGAGCCTGTCCCCTGGGTTTTCCTAGGCTGGGGGACACACTGGAGTCTGAACCAGGACAGGGCTTCCTGGGATTGGATGGTGTAGCTAATAGCTGGCTTGCTGTCCCCATCTGGTCTCACCATGGTCCACGGTCTCTGCAGATGAGGCTAAAAGCTCTGACCCCTTCTTCTTATGGAGCCGTCATCCATCCCACACTGTCCACTCTCCATCTTCTTACTGAGATGGGGTCAGGGCTCATCTCACCATCAACCTTCCTCTTTTCTGTCTCAGACACCCCTCACATAACACCTGAGCTCTTTTCTTGAGCCTTCCCATAATTTTAGGAGGAAAAGTCAATACAAATTCTGAAGTCCAGCAGACTTAGGGTTACCTCCAAGCCCACATTCCATATAGTTAATCCACAGCCATTCATTCAGTGAGCATTTCCTGTGGATACAAAGATGAAAACACAGATGCTGCTTGCGAGGAGCTGTTTAGAGGTGGGACAGATAAGGCAGCAGATAGCTTAGCGTACAGTGAAAGAAGGCTGGGATGGGAGAGAGCACAGAGGAGGCATCTCACCTGCCCCGGGATGATGGTGGCCAAGCAGCTTCTGGGAAGAATGTCCTCTGAGCTGAATCTCAGTGCAGAAGTGGATTGAGGGTATTTCAGGAAGAAGCCACAGCACGGTCAGAGGGATGGGAATTGAGCTTGCATGTGTCTCTTGGGTGTCACTGGTCTTACTGGTAAGTTGTTCACATGTTAGGGACTCTCCTGGGTGGAGAGCTCATGAAAGCTCAAGGGAACAAATGGGTCACCGTGGAAGCCAGAAGGGGTGGGAGGCAGAAGGGAGGTTGGAGACTGCTAGGATTCAGGACTTCTGGGTTGGCCTTGGATTGCCCCCTCCCTGGGTAGAGAGGTTCTCTAAGCTGCAGTTGAAGGGTCCAACCAAAAGGGCCAAGGAGGGAGTACTGACCCTTCTCCCATAACCGAGCTCTCGTCATTTCTGGAGCCTCACCGCCACTCCGCTGCTCCCTGCTGCTACTCCAGGGCTGCCCTGACCTCCCTGGGGGCTTCCTTGTTAATATGCACCTCACAGTGTCCTGCAGCAGCGGCTACGGAGTGGGAGCCCTGCAGTGTGACAGAGCGCGCCCTGGCTTTCCCATCTGCTAGCCTGCCTCTCTCTGCCTGCCTGTGGCTCCTCTCTGTAGAGTATGGAGAAGGGGAATGATCCATCAGGGTCTGGGGTTCTAGGGCATCTTATGACTAGGAGGTCTGAACCCATTTGGGGGAGGACAAGGGGATGCGGGGACCCTCCAGACAGCTTGGTGTTCCCCAGACACAAAAATGAGAAGCTGTCCCCATCAGAGTAGGTGTCTTTGATGGATTCCCAGCCCTTTTATTGAGACCCTGTTCCTCTCACCAGTCTCCAGCTCTCCCTCAACCCTGTCTCTGCGTGGGTTCCTTCATGGGGTCCCATCCCATCCCTGGTCTCTGTCCCCTCACCTAGCTTCATCCCAGAGTCTGTGTCCCTCCCCTGAACCCTGACCCCTCAGACCTCCAGTCCCACCCCAATTTAACCTGTTGTTGTTGTTTTTTATAGGTGTTTTAAATCTTCCCTCCCTGCCCCAGCTATCTCCCCCACACCTTCATTTACACTCATTCTTTACAGTGTAAGCCAACCAGCATGGACTCCCTCACTTTTCTGTCAGCCCACTCATGTAGATCCCCAGCCACCCTCATCCCTTCCTTCTTGGCTCAAGAGACGCCAGGACCACCCATCCCGGGCTGATACCTCTAGTGGGCTTAAGCCGGTCTCCCCAGGGTCCCCTCCATCCCTGAACTGTCTGTCCCCCCTCTCCCCACATTTAAAGACTATCTTTACGGGCTTTTTCACTGGTCCTGAAAACATGTCAAGTTTCTCATCCAAAAAACACACACAAAAACAACCACACATTTTTCATCAACATTATTCCCCCTTCCACCTCCCAACTTCCCTTCATATACAGGTTTTTAGACCATAGACCCCACTTCTTCACTTCTTTTCATCCTCTCCTTTACTACAGTCTGGAGAGGAATCCACTGACATCTAAAAAGAGATTTCAAATGTCCTGACAGTGGTCTCTTGCCAGCCTTCCTTGAAAGGTACCTTCCAGTGCTTATAATAATAATAGTTAACACATATTGAGCACTTGCTATGTGCTGGCATTCTATACGGCTCATTTATCCTTCCCACCAACCCTGCGATGTAGGCATAATTATCATTACCAATTCACAGACGAGGAAACGGAGGCCTAGAGATTGATCAGTTTTGCTCAAGGTCACCTAGCTAGCAAGTCACGGGCCCAGAATTTGAACATAGATCTGTTTAACTCCTGAGCTTGAATTACTAACCTCTGAATGCACTTGACATTTGACATTATCAACTCTTTTTATTCTTGAAATGTCTCCTGTTTCCACGACATGTCATTCTCCTGACTTCCCTCCTACCCCTCTGCCCACTCCTTCTCAGGTGACTTCACAGGCTCCTCTTCCCTTCTTTGCAGCCCCCTTTTTAAATGTCAGCAATTCCTCCCCAGCTCTGTCTTTTCCCCTCTGGGTACTTTCATTCACTCCTGTGGATTCAGCTGCTGCCCACGACTCCCACACGTTTGCCGCCAGCCCAGATCTCTCCATGGAATTGCAGAACCAAACATCCAACCACCTGTTCGACAGTCCTCTGCCAAACTCACCATGCGCAGCCCTGAGCTTTCACCTTCCCCCACCTGTTTCTCTGGGATTCTGTGGCTCAGCGAGCGGCAGCACCATCCCCCAGGTCCTCAGCCAGCAGCCTCCAGTCATCCTCAACTCTTCCCTGCCCCCTCACCCCCCACATCTAATCAGGCTCACTGATGCTCCTCAACACCTCTCATTTCCATCTCCTCTTCCCCTCATTGCCACTGTCTTAATTTAGGCCTCATCATCTCTTGCCTGGAGAACAGCATCAGCCTCTTAATGGGTCTCTTCTGCCACTTGCGCCTCTGCCCTACTCCTGGCCCTCACAATCCATCCTCTGTTTGGACTGTTAAAATGCTCTTTCTGAAACACAAATCTGATGTCACTCCCCTCCTTAAAACCCTCTATGGCTCCTCACAGAGGAAAGGGAGGAGAGATGGAGATTTGGGGATATAAGCAGCTTATGAGGATGAAGGACAAGGAAAGGTGAAAGGTGACTGAGGTCAGGTGACACTTCGCTGATGAGGGTGGGTTGACAGAGGTCACTTTGGCCTCTGATCTTTGACCTTTTGGCACCTACATGTCACTGTCCACCCAGACTCTCTAGGGCAGCGGTCACCAACCTTTCGGACCTCACGGACCAGCAGTGGTCCCCGGACCACCGGTTGGCGACCGCTGCTCTAGGTTGCCCTCAATTAAGTAGCACCAGGTCCATGCAGGATAACGAGGCATCTCCTGGAAGGGGGGTCTGCCTCCTGCTCTGAGTCTGCATGCTCCCGAGTGTGGCCTGCCCAAGCCAGGGTAGAGCGCCTCCCACTGGCAGTGGAGAAGAGGGTCCTGGCCTCAGATTCCGTAGGGATGTGTCTGAGAGACAGAGGCCCCTGTTCCTGCAGGTGCCGCAAGATGATTGGGGGGGTTACCCCACTGGGGGCAAGGATGGAGAGATCCCCTGTCGCAGGATGCGGAGCGGCAGCTACATCAAAGCCATGGGGGATGAGGAGAGTGGAGACTCGGATGGCAGTCCCAAGACATCTCCCAAAGCGCTGGCCCGGCGCTTTGCCTCCCGCCGCTCCTCCAGTGTGGACCAGGCCCGGATCAAGTAAGGACTGGGAGGGGAGGGGAGGGGGGGGAGGGGTGGTGGGCGGGGGGAGTGGGAAGCTGATCCTGGGTCCCTGCAGGAGGTGTGTGTAGAGTGAGTACCAGTCTGCTCCCTGTGTAAGGTTCACCTGGGGAGTATTTGTCTGCTCCATAGAAAGAAGAGGTCCTTCTAAGGCAGTGGTTCTCAACCTTCCTAATGCTGCGACCCTTTAATACAGTTCCTCATGTTGTGGTGACCCCCAATTTCATTGTTACAAATTGAACATAATTAAAGCATAGTGATTAATCACAAAAACAATATGTAATTATATATGTGCTTTCCGATGGTCTTAGGCGACCCCTGTGAAAGGGTCGTTCGACCCCCAAAGGGGTCGCGACCCACAGGTTGAGAACCACTGTTCTAAGGAAACTTATGCAATACTTTAAACAATTAAGAATTTAAATTAAAAAATATATAATTATACTAAGAAAAGAAAGAAGGGGTCCTTCTGATAGCCCCTATCTGAGTGCCTCTTTGAGAGAGTCCCTTTACCCAGGAGTCTTCTGTGGGATCTTGTCTGGGGGTTTCTGAGGGGTAGAACCTGCTCAGGGCCCCCAGTCCTCTCATTCCCCTCCCCTGCCTCCTCACAGACCCCCATTCTGAATCTGGAATCTGGAATTTTGACCTTTCCCAGCTGCTGCGTCCCACCCCGGATCCATCCCCGGAGCTCCATCCCTGGCTACAGCCGTTCCCTCACCACCGGACAGGTAGGGGGAGGCCCAGCATGCCTGGAGGAAAGGGTGGGAAGGGGGTTCAGTCTTGGCCTTAAAATCAGAGGTCTGGCCAGGGAGAGAGTGCAGGTCTGATTCTGGGGGAACTGCGAAGCCGGCCTTGGGGCTCCTGGAACTGACTTAGATTGGGGATCTCAGAGTCACTCTTAAAAACCGAGTGTCCTCAAAGTGATGAGCATGTAAGAGCACCCTCAGTTCTCCAGCCCTGTCCTGGCCTGGTTGCTCCAAGCCCACCCCCTGCAAAAGGCAGGATTGGTTGCGCAGATGGGACAGGCAGAGCTGCAGTCTCAGATGATCTGGGCTTGAGTGCTTTCCCCACCACCTGCCCCCGTGGGACCACCAGCAAGACGTTCTCTCAAGGCCTCCGTTTTCTCATCTGTAAAATGACAAGAGTAGTGGCATTTCTCTCGCAGGGGTTTTGTGAGTATTCAGTGAGAAAATGTATGCAAACCCAAGGTACCTGGCCCCAAATTGCTGTTTTATAATTTCGAGTTCTATATTTAAGTGTAGACTTTCCCTTGACTAAAGGGAAGCAATGCAGTTTAGTAATTAAATGCATGAGAGGGGTTTGAATTCCAGCTCAGCTACTTACCAAGCTGAGTGACCTGGGGCAAGTTACTTGACTTTTTTGAGCCCCATTTTTCCTATTTAAAAATAGACATCATAATAGTGTTCTTGGCACAGAGCCAACAGCCCATAAAGGTTAGCTGTTTCTACTGTTTGCTGGGGGGAAAAGCAATGCAAAGGCAATGCCAAAGGCTGGCCCATTGGCTCCTATTGTCTGCTGCTGCAGTCTCTCAGCGTCTCTTTGTTACATTTCCTGAATCAGGGAATCTGATTGGCACAGCTGTCTTTTCACATCAGACCAGCCTCTGTGGCTAAAGCCACTAGTTAATGCACAATTCTTGTTTTACTTGACCCATCAGCAATATCTAACACAGCTGATGACTCTCTCCTTCCCGAAATACCTTACTCGCTTGGCTTTGAGGACACCACACCTTTTAGGTTCTCTCTCTGACGGCTTATTCTCAGTCCGTGCCTACAACTCTCCAGGATCTGAACATTGGAGTTTTTCAGGGCTTAGTTCTTGGATTTCTCTCTACACTTACTTCTTAGGTGAGCTCCTGTCATCCAGGCTCATGGCTTTGATTATTATCGAGAGCCTGATAACTCCCAAATGTATATTTCCAGCTCAAACCCTCCCATCAATGCCAGGCATGTATATCTAATGGTATATTAAAATCTCACTTGGATATTTAGCAGACATCTCAAATCAAGATGTCTACAAATAAACTGCTGATACCCTTTCCCCCAAATTTCCTGCTCCATCCAATGTCTTCTCCATTTCAGGTACTGGCAACTTTATCCTCC
Organism: Myotis lucifugus; assembly: GCF_000147115.1. Classification (NCBI taxonomy): domain Eukaryota; kingdom Metazoa; phylum Chordata; class Mammalia; order Chiroptera; family Vespertilionidae; genus Myotis; species Myotis lucifugus. The sequence goes on from NW_005871179.1 coordinate 1,175,290, forward strand.
CAGGAGCTCTGCTCTAAAACTTGAGTCAGTCTTGACTTCCTTCTCTTTCTCCCATCCCACAGCCAATCTTGCAGCAAATCCTTTTGGTACCACCCTCAAAATGCACCCAGGATCCCACCACTCCCCACTGCCTCCACTGTCACCACTCCGGTCCAGGCCACCATGTTCTTTTGTCTGGACTGTTGCACTGCCTTCTAGTGTGTCTCTTGCACTTGTTCTCTCTCAATATAATCAGAACAATCACTTAAAAATAGAATTATACTCACTCAAAACCCTCACCTTATTAGAGGAAAATTCAAGGACTTTACTATGACATATAAGGCCCTGCATAATCTGGCCCTAGCTACTTCTGAGTTCCTCTCTCGCACTGTTCCCTCCCCTCACCTACTCCAGCCATACTGGTCCCCTTGTTGCTCCTCTGACACCAGTCTTAGAGCCTTTGCATCTACTATTCTTTCTGCCTGGATCTCTCTCTCAGTTCTTTCAAGTATTTCCCCAAATGTTGTAAAATCTAAATTTTAGTCCTCTCCTACCCCCAAATTTCCTATTCCTCTTCTCTGTTTTTTATTTTCTTCTTCTTAGCACTTTGTGTATACATTTCATATTTCTCCTGGGAGGTATAGCTTATAATCTTTGCTTTACAGAAGAAGAAATAGGTTTAACACACTAGAGATGTCATTCTATTATCTATAATAATTTTTTTTGCCCTTAAGTCTATGTTTTGCTTTAGTATTTTCCCAGAACATTCTTTTTCCATATTTCAAAAGAATTTTGTCTCCTTATGTTTTATGTATATCTTTTGTAAATAGTTCATAGCTAGATTTTATTTTATCTACATTCTGACAATTGCTTGAGAGTGTAGTACATTTATATTTATTGTGATTTACTGATATGCTTGGATTTATTTCTGTCATCTTACCTTGTGCCTTTTATGTATCCTGCAGTTTGGGTGATGCTTCTTTTTATTTTTAATGTATTTTTATTGACTTCAGAGAGAAAGGGAGAGGGAGAGAAAGATAGAAACATCAATGAAGAGAGAGAATCATTGATCGCCTGCCTCCTGCACGCCCTCTACTGGGGATGGAGCCCGCAACCCCGAGCATGTGCCCTGACTCGGAATCCAACCTTGACCTCCTGGTTCATAGGTTGACGCTCAACCACTGAGCCACGCTGGCCGGCCGGCCTGGGCGATGCTTCTTTACTCCTTTGCTGCCTTCTTTTGGGTCAGTTGAGTTTTCTTCATTTTTCTTCCCACCAAATATCACAGTGGCTGGCAGTTATTATTCTATATTTATTTGGCAATGTCTTTTTCATTTTTGGAAGATAGTTTGCTGATCTAGAATTCCTGGTTGACAGTTTTTTTCTTTTAGCACTTTGTACTATTCTACTGCCTTCAGAGGTCATAGCTTCTGATGAAAAGCAAGTTGTTAATCATATTGCTTTTCTGTATGTGATGAATTGTTTTTCTCTTGGCTGCTATTAATGTCTTCAACTTTCAACATTTTGATTATAATGTGCCTGGATATAGATCTCTAGGTTTAACCCACTTCGGGTTCATTGAACTTCTTTGGCCATTATTTCTTTTTTTTTTTAATATATTTTTTATTGATTTTTCACAGAGAGGAAAGGAGAGGGACAGAGAGTTAGAAACATCGAGGAGAGAGAAACACCGATCAGCTGCCTCCTGCACACCCCCCACTGAGGATGTGCCTGCAACCAAGGCACATGCCCTCGACCGGAATTGAACCCGGGACCCCTGAGTCCGCAGGCCGATGTTCTATCCACTGAGCAAAACTGGCCAGGGCCATTATTTCTTCAGATATTTTTTCTTCCCCTTTATCTCTCTCTTCATCTGAAGTTCTCATTACATGTACATGGTATACTTAATGTTGTCCCATAGGTCTCTGAGTCTCTGTTCATTTCTAGTGTTTTTCCCCTCTGTTCTTCAGATTGGATAATTTATAATGATCAAGCTTCAAGTTTACTGATTATTTCTTATTCTGAGCCCTCCTAGTAAATGATTTCATTTCCGTTATTGTACTTTTCAGCTTCTGAATTTTCATTTGTTTATTTTTTTCTTCTTTTAAAAATAATTTCTAGCTTTTTGTTAGGATTTTATGTTCATTAAATCATTGTTGCAGTGCTTTCCTTTAAATCTTTCAACATGACTGCCTTTACTTCTTTGAACATATTTATAATAGCTGCTTTGTAGTCTTTGATCAATCAAACATTTGGGCAAATTTTCTTATTTATTTGAATATTTCATAATTTTTTGTTGAATACTAAACATTTTAGGTAATATATTATAGCAACTCTAGATTCTTTACCTCTCGAAAGTTGTTATTGTTTCGTTTATTTGTTAATCTCAAGACTAAATATGTAAAATCCATCTTCCCTGCCAAATGCAAACTCTCCTGTCTCCATCAGTTTTATTCTTGTTTTTATTTTTAAGCCTGGTTTCCCAGGGGTTGCCCCTGTGTCTGCATAGCTTACTGTTCAGCCAGAAATTGGTGAGAGCCTATGCTCAAAACCACACGCCAGTAAGACTTCTTCTCTCTGCTATGATTCTATGTATGGCCTGGGAAGTATAATCTCCAGATGTTTTCAGGTCTGCCCTGGCTTGTACTTTTCACCAGGCTCTCTTGTGTTTCCTTTGCACATGTGCACAGACTCCATTGACTCAGGGCCTCTCTGGTTTCTGGTGTGCATGCACCCAGCCTCTAGTTAACCCAGGATATGTGGAGAGCTTATCAAACTGCTTATGGCTATCTCACCCCCCACCTGGAACTCCCCATTAAATTCCTGGTTAGTCTGCCAGTCCATAGCTTGCCCCAAACAGTGCCAAAAACTCAGCCTCCCAATGCTGCTGGCTATTCCTGTTTTTGACACTCCAGTCTACAGACGATGCTCCAATTAGGTGAGGTCCCTTCGTCATTAGCACTGAAACAGCTAGTTTTCACAGCCTGCTCCACCCTTGTTGAACTATTGCAACTAATAGAGCTGGGAGCTGGGGGTAATGAGCGCAGCTCCAGGCAAGGATACCACAGATTCATGCTGTTCTTACCCAAAGTTCAGTACTTTTCATTGATAAATGCTTTGATTGATTTTCAGAGTGATGAAATAATTGTTTTTGGCAGTTTTGTCCATGTGGGATAGGATTTGGTGTTCTCCTTTCTCTGTCATGCCTGAAATTGGAAGTCTAGAAATTTCTCAACTACCATCATTATTATCTCTTCAAGTATTGCCTCTTCCAAATTCTATCTGGTCTCTCCTCTGAGACTCCTATTAGTTGTATGTGGGACTTCTTATTCTTTCCTCCACGTGTCTTAACCTCTCCTTCATTTTTTCCACCTCTTTGCCTCTCTATGCTCCCATCTGGTAAGTTTCTCAGAGATATCTTCTGGTTCACTAAATTTTTCTTCAGTTGTGTCTCATCTACTGTTTAACTCATTGTGTTTTTAATTTCACTGACTTTTTTTTTCTTCATTTCTAGAAATCTAATTTGGTTCCTTTTTAAATCTTCATAGTTTTTATTCCCCAAAGCTTTTATTCTCTTCTTATATTTTCAGTTTTATATTTTAAGTTTTAGAAATTTTAAGCACAGTTTAAAAGCTAATCTGTTTGAGCTAAGGTAACACTAGCTGCTGATACAGGTAAACCTTGAATTCTCAGGAAGTTTAGTTCTTGTTTGTGTCATAGTTTGTATTAGTTATATATCGCTACATAATGAGTTACCCCAAGCACAGTGTCTTAGAACAACAAATATTTCTTATCTCATAGTTTCTGTGGGCCAGAAATCTGAGCACAACATAGCTGAGTGCCACCTGGGTCAGTGTCTCACAGGCTTCAGTCAAGGTGTTAGCAAGGCTGCAGTCATTTAAGGCTTGACTGGAGGAAGATCTGCTGTCGACAGCCCTCAGATCTTGCAGGCTGTTGGCCAGAGGCTACAGTTTCTTGACATGTGGGACTCACCATAGGGCTACTCACAACATAACAGCTTACTTTCCCCAGAGCAAAGGCTCTGAGAGAGCTAGAGAAGGTATCCAACATGAAAGCCACAATCTTTTTGTAATCAAATCTTTGAAGTGACATTCCTTTGTATCTGCCATATTCTATTAATTAGTAGTGGGCCAATAAGTCTAGTTCACACTCACTGGGAGGGGATGCATAAGGGTGTGAATGCCAGCAGTTGGAAATCATTAGGGGCCATGTCAGAGGTTGTCTGTCTCTCAGTTTAATATTAGCTCATCTTAAGAAAAAAAAATTAGCTCATCTTCAATGGAGCTTTATCTGTGAGAATCCTGAGCCTGGGTTAGGAGTAGTTCCCCCAGAAAATATTTTGGGCTTCTATTAGACAATTAGACAATTCTTGGTCTGGGACCATTTTATGTTAAATTTTAATTTAGGTGGGTCTGGCCCCTGCAGGCCCATGCAGACACAGAAGCCTGTGTCTGTGAGAAGATTAGCTTGTAGGTACAAATTCTTAAAAGGGTTGCTTCCTTTCCCTTTCCCACAGTGCCTAGACTATGGGCTAGCTTCCTTCTCATCTGTCTGTGCTAATAATATTTTTCCCTAGTTTACTTTTCATCAAAGGTTTTCTCTTTTCCTACTTTTATTCAGGTTCTCATTTGGTTCCGTGCTTCATGTGGGCCCAGAGCCTTACAGCTGCCCCCAAGTGGGTGCTAAAACCTAAGCCCTTTGATTACTGAGACCAGCAACGCCCCCTTCCCCTTCCACCTCCACTAGGCTGTTTGCAGCATTGGCTCACACAGTTAATATTCTGAATTTCCAGTTTCCTCTTTGCTTTTTCCCCCTGGGGACTTATCTTGCTTTCTTGCGAGCTCAGCTATGCATATAAAGCAACGTTTGTTATATTTTATCCGGTGTTTTAGAGTGTTTTGAAATGGGAGGGTTTTTCAAGGTTATCTAAACTATATGCCATATATAAAGTATACAGCCTAGCCCCCAATTGGACAATCTACCACGGACAATTTTCAATGAGTCCCAACAAAGTATTTTCTTCTAAATATCCCCCTCCCGTGGAAATATTTATTGAGTCTGAATCTGGGTTGGAGAAAAGGCTCAGATTCTTATTTCCCAAGAGGTTCCTTTTGACCTTGACTCTTCTGAAAGTGGGAGCTAAGGAACAGGGTGGGAGGAAGGCAGTCCAGGAATCATAGGAGAATTCCAAGTCTAATGTTACCATTTCATAATCGTAATACAGTAAACACCAACTTGAGGTGTAATATTCCTCTGAGAGGCTATATGATTCTGTATTTCCCTTGGGTCCTGGTTTTCCTGTTCAAGTCCAGAAACTCCTCTTGGCCTGTACAGATGGGAGGTGTGTGGCTCCAGGGGGCTTCTCGCCCTTTCTCTCTCTGCCTTGCCATAGAGTTCATTGTGGGGATAACATATGGTTGGGATTTCAAGAGCTTCAGAACCCCTGGGAAAGAGAGGTCTCCGAGAGGTATTTCCATGGCGATTTAAGAACCTCCTGCTACTAATAATAGTAGCTGATGTTCACTGAGCATCTGCTGCATGTCAGTTATTATGCCTAGTGCTTTACACACAGAAGAGGGCTGGAGGTACAGAGATAAGCCGCTAAGTGAGAGTTCTTCCATCACTGGATTCCTGACTGGAGACCAGATTGCTCTCTGCTCCACCAGGGACCCTCTGGGCTGGATTGGTTCTAGTGGGGGAGTATCCTGAGCCTGGCCTAGAAGTAGCAGGAGTTAGATCAGCCCCTGAGCCTCAGGAAATACCCTGCCACTGCTGGTCCTTGGTACCCCAGAGGCCCACAGATAGGAAACTGAGAGGGAGACTCACAAGAGTCATGGTGAAGCCACAGCTGCCTAGGGGTGGGGCTTATGCCACTCAAATGTGGGCGAACTTCCCAGGATCTTGGATTGATTTTTCCATGGCCTATGACTTTTGTACACTTGTAATAAAGTTCCTTCAGAAAAAACTGCCAGAAGAAGTCCAGACAGTCCTTTTTTAAATGACTGGCCCCACGTTAGAACCACTGAGTTTGGGATCTCCAGTTAATTTGGCTCTGAGCTTCGAAGCAGAGAGAGGCATAGAGTAAAAGAGCCCTGGGGTCAGATCCTTGAGGTGCGGGCCTGAGTTCATGTCAATTTAACAAGCTCTCCGGGAGATTCTGCTGTTCAGTCAGCCTGGCATGAGAGCCAGGAGACCTGGCACTTCACTGGTTTTACCACGTACAAGTTGGGCATCCGTAGATAATTCATCTGCCCTCTCTGGGCCTTAGTTTGCCTATTGGTAGAACGGGATGAAAAATTCCTCCTCCATTTGATGTAGAATCTTGTGGTAGCATATTATGCTTTTGAGGCTAAGTTATGGAAACACTGAGCTGTATTTTACACATGGATCAAGCCACTCCTTTGGGCCTCTGTGGACTGCACGTAAATATGATGCCACGAGGCTGAGAGATGTCACAAGTGGCCGCCATGGGATACTTGCTGTCACACTCACCATGTGGATGCTACTGAGGCCCTTGTCCATGACTTCATTCCAGGGCCTCTACATAATCACTCGTGGGGGAATTTCTTTTGGGCTCCATGACAGGAAGAGTTGTGGTTCTCATGATCGAGGGCCTGTGTTTACCAGATAGGCCCTGAGACCTCGGCCTGCCACTGACTGAGTGCTGACTGTGTGCCAGTGTCTGCACATAGTGCCTCACAGGGTTGTTTTGTTTTGTTTTGTTTTTTACTCCTTCAAACAGACCATGAAGATGGTACCATTAGCATTCCCATTTGACAGGGGCCCCAAAACTTTAACTTTCTCAGGCCACACTGCTAAGAAGTAGGGGGGGCCAGCACTTGAGTTCAGCTGGTCTCACTTCATAACTCGTGTGGGCAACCCATAGGCTGTACCCCTCGATGCTTTGGCTGCTCTGAAGCTCAGGGTCAAATGTGCACCCATTTTGTGCTCTGGATATAGAGCTTACCACTGGACCACTTCCTTTTCCTACCTTTATTTTTTTCCTTTGAGCCAGTTGGCTCATATAATGCAAACGAAGCTGCAGCCTCCGTGGTATATTTAGTCTTAGTGCAGTGTTGTGTGACAGGATTCTGTGAACAACATTTTTGTTTTGCTCTTTTCTTAGTTGCATTAATTTTTTTTGGTAACACTATGGATTCTGCACCACAGAATATCAGAAATAAAAACGAGAACAATGCTCAGTGGATAGAGCATTGGCCTGCGGACCAAAGGGCCCTGGGTTGAATTCTGGTCAAGGGCACATACTTCAGTAGCAGGCTCCTTCCCGGCCCCGGCCCTGGTTGGGGCTCGTGCAGGAGACAACCAATCAATGTGTTTCTCTCACATCGATATTTCTCTCTGTTTTTCCCTCTCTCTTCCACTCTCTCTAAAAATCAATGGAAAAATATCCTTAGGTGAGGATTAAAAAAATAAAAATAAATAAAAATAAAAACAAGAACCTCATCCAACAATGGCTGAACTTCCCTTAGAGGTGGAGGGCAGGGAAGGAACCAGTAGGCCAAACCAGAGCCCTAGTTAGTAGGCAGAAGGTGGGGGAGTCCTGGAAACTTGAAACTTAATAATTTTTGCTTCACCCTTACCTGTTATTTCTGTCCTGCCACATGGTGTATATCTCTATAAGTTGCTTTCAATCAGATTTACAACGTAGTGGATCATAAATAATAAAATAAAAACTAGCCTTCCCTGCAGCCCTGCACCCCCATAGTGGGCAAGAGGGTGCCTGTCAAGTCAGGGTCAGGTGAGAGAAACGTGAGGGGCTAGCGCTAGCCCTACACCCAGAGCACAGGTGGAGAGGAAGATGGGGTGGTCTGGAGGCTGAGGTACAGCCACACATCTGGGAGAGGCATAGATGGGGCAGAGGGAGGAGTATTTAGAGGAAAGACTGGACCCCTAAGTCTGGCCTTAAGGCATTTTGGGGAACAGCACAGGGCAGAGGCGCCTTCATCTTTCTTTGCAGAGAAAGAGGGTTTCTTTTAGTCCAAATGTAGAAGAGTCGCACAGAGACACCGCCTCTGCAGATCTAGACATAGTCCTATGGCAGAGTGCCTCGGAGACACCCCCACCCCTCCCACCCCCGGTAACTCTCCCTCTCGCCCCTGTCCCCAAGCTCCAGCGAAGGAGCTGAGCCAAGCAACTGGGAGGGCTGTGTGCGGGGTCTGTGTTTTGGGGGAGGCTTTGAGTTCCCAAAGCCGTGGACGCCCCTGGACCTGCCCGGCTGTTTCCGCATGCGGGAGCCACAGCTAACTCCGGGCCCATCCAGGCCCGGCTGCTCTCAAAGACGACGACTGCCTGCCCCCTCCTTTGCTGGCCCCTGCCTCTGTCTCAGGGGAGGCCCCGGCTCCCTGTGAGTACGCCTCGCTGGCCCCCAGCTGGGCCTAGGTCGGAGAGAGCCCTGGGTGCTGGTTCTGACCCCCGCCGCAGCCGTGCGTTGTGACCTTGGGCAGGTCGCTGGGCCCTCTGGGGTGGATGATGGGGAGAACAACCCTTGGCTCCGTGCGTGGCAGCACGTGGAGTCCTGGGCACCGCGTGGGTGTATGGGGTGGCGGGACACGGACGGTAGGTAGCCGGG